>NW_028186423.1:1333203-1359751 GCF_003343005.1 Rhea americana
GCCCGCCCAGGCCCGCGGCGGCGGCGGGGGCCCGTGTTTGCGCGGGCAGCGGCGCTGCCCTGCAGCAGCGCCCACGAGCGATGGGCTTGACCTTGAGCCGCACACGGTGACCCGAAAACGGTGCCCGAGCGCCCCTTTGGGGGCAGGTGACAGCCCCGCGCGGAGCAGCGCCCGGGTCGGGGTGGCGGCTCACGCCTGGGGCCGGCCGGCGAGCSGCGACTGGCGAGGGAGCAGCCGGGAAACCGGGCCGCAGGAGCAGAGCTTCTGGTGGGGAGGTGCTTGCTAAAGCCCTTAGTTAGGGCTTCTTAGGCTTCAACGCTTTCCACCTTCGTTTTTATTTTTTGATCAGAGGATTAGCTGACAGCGATGCGTTTCTCGAGTATCTGTTTGGGTCTTTCAAGAAGGAAATCTTTTCGAAGAGTAGGTAACCGTAAGGTGCCACTGAGCCTTTTCAAACAGAAAATACCTTATTTGTGAGAAGTGTCAAAAAGATCAGTGTTGTTTACCTTGGAAAGAAGAGGAATACAATGGAACAAGTTAAGGGTGCGTAAAAGGAATGCATGAAGAAGGTAGATCAGGACGTTTCATCCTTTTTGGGGACAAAATATGGAGAAATTCAGTGAAACCAAAGTAACAAAGGCAGTGTTTTACAAATACTTAATAATTTGATGGTAACATTCAGTGTTATAGAATGTAACTGAATTTAACTCAGTATTTAGCAATATTCACAATTATACTATATATATATATATATATATGAATAATACACGTATTCCCACTTACCATCAATAGATGGTAACAGTTTTACTGGGAAGATTTAAATGTCATGCCTCAAAGCTCTCAGCAATCTTATAACTGTCAAAAACTAGATGAGAGATGATGTTAGGGGTATTTGYCTTCTATGCATCTGAGACAAGCTCTCCTTTATGGTGCCTCTTGTGCTCCTATGAATTTGAGGCCTTGATGTTAGAAATACTATTATTCTTTTTTTTTATTTTATTTTTTAATTTTAAAAGTGCCTTCATATCCTCTTGCAGGCCCTAWTACTTCTCTGAGATTACTGAAGATGAAAAGAGATGGTCCGAAATTTTGTACGCAGCATGTGTTTTTATTATTGCCAGGTGCCTGCTTTAATTACAAGTCTTTGTATCAAAGTTGCATGTCTTCCCTACTGAAAAGGGAGAAAAGAAAATATTTCTGAAAGGGCTGGAAGCTGTTAATCAGTCMGGTAAAAAGTAAGTTGTTGTCTACTCAATAGTTTGTATCTGATGTCTGATGGTACTTTCTAAGTGTGAGGGAGAAGCTGTTGTCTGCTTTYGTCCTGTAATATGTGAAGAAGTCATGCTCAGCTCTTCAGCTCTGTCTTTGTAATGTGGAATATGTCTTGCTGGCGCACTGGGGGCTGTGGAGGAATGGACAGAGTTATCTAGTACTAAGGCTAAAGAGAAATCTCAAAGTAAGAAATGGGCACACAGTGACTAAAGGGTAATAGGAATAGCTGGAAAGAGTTTTGATTTACTCAACTTGAATGAGAGAAACTTAATTTATAGAAATAAATATTGCTATCTGAGTCATTCCTTTAAAGCAAGCTTTTTGTTTCCTTCCAAAAGATTGAAGAAAAATCAAGCTGTTGCAGACAGCAGTTATTTATTATGAACTATTGCRTTAAAAACATTATTAGCTGACCAAAATAAAATCCTAATTATGTTCAGCTCACTGACATTTAAATACTTGATCTAACTGTCTATAATATGAAAATTTTGAAAAAAAAATCTAACAGAATACATTATCTCAGAGATTCTTTAATGGGAACGTGCTGAGTTAGGTGAAAATTGAAGAGCTTAAAAAGGCTATCTTTTCCAGTCAAGTGATACAGCTGGTATTACAGGCAAAGGAAGGTCTCTCATGCTTTGTTGCTTGATGGATGTATGACAACTGATGCTTCATTGCTTATGTGGACCAAGATACATGCTAGCTTCATTCCCTATTCCTGCAGATCTTCCTGCCCAGCTTTGCTTCCTGTACCTTCTAAGGGTATGGTCAGTCCCATATTCTAACCAAACCAGTGCTTTAGGCCTAAAACATCTTAATAATACATACAAGAGTGTTTGTCTGATAGGTATAATGTGGTATCTTATGAAAAGTATGTCAGATTCTGGAATCTTGTAATGTTGATTATTGGTAAATGGGATGTTAGTGGTTGTGGTAAAAATTCATAATCTGAAAGAAGGCTATGAATGGGACCATGTGTTTAGGAGGCTTTTTATTTTTTTTCCAGGTCTGTCACAGACTAAAGAACTGGTTGCTGATGGAAGTTAATACTTTTCAGCATATTCCCTTTTCCCACTTCACCTGAGTCATTATCTGGTTGGAATTTGAAACGTTGACAGCTGGGAGTGTAGTTCTAGTGATATGTTCTTCGCTGGTAAAACCTATTGAAGACACTTCTTTCCTCTTTCTCTTAATGTTCATGTTATTGTTTGCTACCTCCTCAGTTGTACTTGCAGGGTTGCATTGTAGAAATGATGATTGAAATTATTCCAGTGATTTGGTTTACAAGGCCTTACAAACTGTTGCATCAGCACAATTGAGAATGCAGCAAATGGAGACAGGAACTTTTAAAGCCAGTTGATGAAAGTTTGCGGAGCTGTGCCTGAGTTATTTAAACTGTTTCTAACATTAGGAAAGAAAGAATTGATGGCAAAAAAAATAGTATCTTTTATTAGTCTTACAGATCTAGCTGGAAGAAAGGCATGAGCTGTCAGGCAGATAAGCTTCTGCCTGACACACTACCTTTGGCCTTCTACACTCTTTGGTAGAGTTTCATAGCTGCTCCCAGGAGTGAATGTCAGTAAATAGCCTCTGAGTTTTAATATTTGACAGTTGTTCAAACTTTAACTTTTCCTGTTTAGCAACTGTTACAGTCATGATATTTGTTGATGTATTTTCCAAGTACTACGTGTTTCAGTACATTAGGCTGAAGTTGAACCTGCTTGGCAAAGGCAGGAACTCTCAGAATAGTTTCATAGGAGATGCCATAGTGAATTTTGAAGGCAATTTTGTCTATTTTGGTATCTTTCCAGTGTAGGAAGTGTTAAAAACAACTCTATATTGGTTTTCAGTCATAATTTCATTTTAATTGAAATACATTATTGAAATTATACTAATGCATTTGATACCACAGCTCAGTTTAGAATAGATTAATTGTCTGTTTTTCCTTCATTGAGTGAATTGTATTTCAGGAATCTTCACATAGTTTTAAAACACTATGAGCTAATTTTCACATAAGTAGCATTTGCCATGTAAATAAGATTTGAAAGGGAACACTGGGGATGTGGTCGGTGTCTTGTTACAAAATGACTAAGAGGAGGTAGTGGATATTGCTTTCTACAGACAGCTAGCAGAAACCTCCCACTCATGGGCCTTCATTCTCATGGGAAATTTCAGCCATCCAGACATCTGCTAGGAGACCAGTCTGGTACTGTGGAAGCAATCTTGAAAGTTTCTAGACTGTGTTGGTAACAGTGTCATAATGCAAATGCCAGAGAGGCTGGCCAGGGATAATGCTTTACTTGACCTGCTGCTAACAAGCAGGGAAAAACTGTGACTGGTATGGTCAGAGATGGCAGCCTGGGTAGTGGTGACTGTAAAATGGTTGAGTATGGACTCTGGGCTTGAAGAGTGCTGAAGTTTTTTCAGGAAATTGCTAGGGGGAATCCCTTGGATAACAACCATGAAGGAGAAGGGATCCAGGAGAGCTGAAAGATTTTTAAAGAAAATGTAATAACAGATCAGCAGTGAACCATCCCACAGTGCAGGAAGATTGGGAATTTCAGCAAGAGGCCTACTTGGCCAATCAAGGAACCTCTCCATGGCCTAAAACACCAAAAGAGGACATATAAAAGTAGAAATAAGGACAAACAATAGAATAGCTTTATAAAAGTACTACTTAATACATAGGGGCAAAATCCCTACAATCTGACAAATAGCAGATCTTTAGTCCAGAGGGACCTATATAAGCTTGAGAACTGGGACAGGAGAAGCCTCATAGAGTTCAAGAAGTGCGAAATGTTCTGCCATTGGACCTAAGTAATGCTGTGCATCCATACAGGCTGGGGAGAGACTGGCTGAGAAGCAGCTCAGCTGAAAAGGATGTGGGGTCTGTAGGGGATATCTGTTGGATGTGAGCCAGCACTGTGCTCTCATAGCACGTCATGTACGCCAGAGACTCTRCTGTGTTAGGCCAATGATCAAGGGAAGGTTAACCTCTAGCAGGCATTGGTGAGGCTGCACCTTGAATGCTGTGTCCAGTTTTGTGTTTCCCAGTTCCTGGAAGGTATCAAGAAGCTGATAGGGGTCAGGTTGAGGGCTGCCAAAATTGCTGAGGGCCTAAAGCCCATGACAATGAGGAGAGTCTGTGGAAGCTGAGCTTGTTAGGTTTGTGAGGAGAAGGCTAAGGAGGAAAAGTGTAATTGCAGCTTACAGTTACAGTTACAAAGATGATGCAGCTAAACTATTCTTGATAGTGATGGGGAATAAAAAGGGGAAATGATCACAAATTGTGGCTTGGGAGTTTCAGGCTGAAAAATAGGAAAAATATTTTTGCTAGGAGAGTGGTGCAGCATTGCAGTGGGTTAGCCAGAAAGCTTGTGCAGTTTCCATCCTTGCAAGTTTTCAGACTCAGCCAAAGCTAGAGCTGAGCTGGTCTAATGTTGGTGATAAGCTGTCTTTGAGTAGGAAGTTGGAGTACTCCTGAGGTCCCATAACCCCTAGAGGTTCCTTCTAACCRATCATAGAATCATAGAATCAGTAAGGTTGGAAGGCACCTTTGGAGATCATCTAATCCAACCTCCCTGCTCAAGCAGGGTCACCTAGAGCATGTTAGACAGGGTTGCATCCAGGCGGGCCTTGAAGATCTCCAGAGAAGGACACTCCACAACCTCTCAATATTTCTATGATTTTTTGATACAGTGATGGGATGGGCTGGTAGCACTTTTGACCATGTTGACRTGCAAGACATGTTAGGACATATGTTGAAGTGTGTATGTGAAGCCTGTGTAAGATCATCATGGTACTAACCATATATAAAACTGGTTATTTGCATCATAACACTTTTGTAGCTGGGCATCATCAGTCTTTSTAGCTTTCAGGCATGCTATTTCTCCAAACAAAAAAATAGCTCTATTCTAATAAATGACTGTAAGCTTCTTACATGAGTGGATGTCAAAGAAGTTTTCGTATTTGTGTTGTAGATCCAGAAATAATACAGAAAAATGGAGGAAACGGATCACTTCCTAGAGTAAATATAAATAAGTTTTTGTCTGAATGATACTTTGGACTTTAACCAGTAAAAAGAATCATTGACTTAAAATAGATAATTGAAAAATCAAACATTAGCTTCAAAACTAAAAATGAAAAGATGGAAGGTCTAAAAATAATGTTGAGTAGAAATTAGGTAACATTCAGATTTTGTATGTTTGAAGTCATTATTTTGTTTTCTCAAAGGGAAAGGGAAGACCATTCCTTTTGCTCAGAAAACCAGGAAGACTTAAATGAAACAGTTTGTTGAGGCTGGAGACAGGTTTTTATGTCTAAACATCCAATTAATTTCACTGCTGTAAGTCCACAGTGTCACATCAGCAGCAGTTAAGCTCAAACTCATCTGTACGTGAATTATAGAATGGTAAGGTTGGAAGGGACCTCTGGAGATCATCTAGTYCAACCCTCAGCATAGCCCATACAGGGATTGAACCYGCAACTTTGGCATTAGCAGCAGCATGCTCGAACCAACTGAGCTAAACCTGCCCCCAAGGTAGTGGTGGTCAAGAAGCAAACCTAATGASTGTAGGGAATGTGTTTTTGCTGTGTTACTCTTCTGTTGGGAAGCTCTCAATGCCGATGTAAGAAGCAAAATACATTACGGTGCTACCCTGTGTCTGTTTATAGTGTTTGTTGCCATGAAGATGGCAGTAAACGAGCAAGTAAGAAATGAGAAAAAGCTGTGTAGACGTGTTTGCTTTTCTTCCGCAGTAATATATTCAAAAAAGTTGCAGAAAAAGAGAAAACAAGTCCTTGGAAGTGTCATTTCTGTTTCTTAAAAATAAGTTGGCTCTTCAAAGATGATGGTTGACGTTTTCTTTTCTGTGCCCCTATGGAAATGTGTTGGATAAATGCATCAGCTGAAAGCATCATTTTTTTTTTATTTTCCTTCACATTGCAATGAAATCAAGATCTAGAAATACACATTTGGATATAATTTAGCTATTGAAGTTTTCTCTGATGTGATCTAATCACATAGAGATTAGTGCTAGCAAAGCTTAGCAACTTTGCAGTTTTAACATGTTTTTGCTGTTACTTGCTTTTGAGACCAGATGGATGGTCTGTGTGCAAGTGAATGTTTAGTAGGCTAAGATCACTTTTGGAGAATGTAAATCTCTCGTAAATTGAGGACTAAAGAGGTCAAAAGGCAGTAAGCTCAACCACCTAAAACCTAAGCATACCTAAAGTTTCAGTGGGGTGTGTTATAAGAACCCTGATAGTGTAAAGGTTTACACATGGGATTGAATTGTATTGTGTAAAATTATTACTCAAAAACTAAATACAAGTACATAAAAATGCATTATTTCACTGCGAAAGTGGCAAATAGAAGAAATAAAACCGTTTCTGCTATATATATTTTTTAAATTGTAGTTGAGATGCAGTCTATTTATCTTCAGATATGGCGCATTGCAGTAAAAAACTTAGAACTGTTCCTTTTTCTTCTTAGCATGTAGAAAAATAGTATAATTAGAGAATAGGATTTTGGGGGGAAGGRGGAGGAGGAGAAGAGAGGTATTTGACATGATACTAGCTTTTAAATAGAAGACAGATCAAAGGTATCAGTCTTACAGTGTTACTGATATGTGATTAGATGTGGCTTCAAGAAATCTTCTTACTGAGATTATACAATAAAAGCATCCATAGAGGGTCAGGTAAAAGGTCTGTCAAGCTCTACTATACTCTCTCTGAGAATGGTGAGTAGCAGGTGTTTGGGGACAAGTAAAAGCCCAGGGCATTCATGCAGTGATACTCTCCTCACATGCTCTCTCAGCCTCTAGCTGTCTCCTCTGCAATTCAAGGATCTGAGCTGGAGGTCTTTGRTGCCTTTGTTTTCAGTAGCCCTCAAAGGATTTAGTGGGAGAAACAACATGAYGAGTAGCTCTGCTCACCCAGAGGGCCTTTGTCAGCTATAGAAGAAGRGATGTATGTATTAATATTGTTGTCTATCTAAAATGTATCTGTGAAGATGGGAGTATATGAGTTTCTATGCGTTGGAGTTGCTGGCTAGTTACCTGCACATTTATGAGTTGCCATCACAGCAGAGTTGCAGTGCAGACCCATCTACTCCCGATGCAGTAGAAAGCTCATTGCATCTATCGAGGTTCTGTCCATATCCCCTTGTTGCAGTGACTTGTTATCGAGTTGTAGTCTTTTTGTGCCCCTAATGTCCGACATGCATGGCATGGGTTCCTAAACCCTTTTGCTTTGTATGCTGACTGCCCCCCAAATGGGATGCCCCCCTTTCCTGTTGGACTCTGGCTTTCCACTGGACTGGCACTTCCTTGTTTCAGCAGACCTAGCTCTTTGTATACATCAGGCACTCCTTGTATCCCACTGCTTTCTTCAAAGATTATGATAACTAAGATTATTATTTTCTGTCTGTGAGATAAGAAACCAGGGACACATCTTCACTGCAGTTAGCCTAAGCAGGTCTGATATAAGGCTTCAAAGCCACCCATGTGTAACTTTTCCACACTATAGTGTAATAGTAGCTTGGGAGCTGAGATGGGGTGTTTTGAGGCTCACCATGGTCCATTACATTGCTTACTCTGTGAAGTTGTTTGTAGCACCTTCCATTTATTGTGGAGCTGACGAGGCCAGACATTCCTGGTGGAATTGCTTATTGCTAGTTCAGACTGATAAGAAGGTGAAAACAAATAGTATTCAGCAGCAAGAACTCCACAGGAAACAAAGCGAAGCTCCAAATCGCAGGAGGATTCAAAACTCGTCTCACTGACTTCTCCGCCTTCTTATTTCCTGGTCACTAAATATAAACAAATCATTTGGGATACATGTCCTCCAATTATGAGTCTTACTGATTTAACACCATAGTTTACCAAGCAGGCTATTGTCCGTTCCTTGCCAGCCACTGGCACACAAGAAAGAGCCTATCTGGGATGACAGCTCTGTTCAAACAGTTTGGAAAAGCAGTAGAAACAGAGTAGCCAAAATGAGATTTTTAAAGAATTACAGAAGAAACAAATTAGAAGAAAATATAGCCCAGGTGGAAGCATGTGATAAGGTTAATGGTCTAACCCCCCATCCCCGCTCATTTAGCTTTCATTATGCAGGAAGTAGGTGCTGCTGTTCTGGTTTATTGTGGCTTGAAGTTCTATTACACTCTGGTAATATTATTTTGTGGACCGATGCAGATTTGAGGCAACATTTGTTTCCAGATGGCAATAAACCTGTTAAAAGCTGAATGTGCTAACTGTATGCTAATTGTATGCTGTAAGCACAGATCTCCCCCCTTCCTTTGTAGAGTTCTCTCCCAGCCTGATTTTCACTAAAATTTGTAAGGCCCATTGATGATTGGAATATTTGTTGAAATTTTGGAATTTGTTAAATATGTTGTTCAAGAGTTAGCATGTTATGGACTGACCTAAATACCATCAAAAGAGATGTATTTTTCATTTTTCAGCTAGAACAAATTCAGTTTGTTGCTCAGTTTTTAGAAAGTGTGGAAAAATTAGTGTAAAGCTTTTCAGTACTCAGCCAATAAAATAAGTAATTAAAATACTGTTATGGAGATGATATCATCATCCCAATGTATTAAAAAGTCTGACACCTTGTTGTTTTGGCATCTGGTATCTTATTCCTACTGTGTTTTGGAAAGCCGTGTATGTATGAAAGAATATTTACAAGTTGAGTTGAGGTGATTTAAGCTAGAAGCTAGTTAGTCATATACTCTTGTGTCATTGCATGTTGGCTGGGGAATGGTGAGAAAACAAATTGGCACAAATGTCCTAAGGATATATCAGGCAACCTGCTCTTTTTAGAATGTTAAAATTCTTCCTCATTGAGCTAATGAGAGAGGTGTCAATTCCTGCAGGAAGCAGTGGGCTCCTGTGATGTTTCCTTCTTGGAGGCATTTTGGTCAACCCTTTAGCTGCTCTCCAGTGAGAAGAGTGACTGGAGCTGTTGCGGAAGAAAAAGGAATGGGAGGCAAAGCTTAGGCAGTAAACTAGTTTTTCTTAGTTTAAAACCTGGGTAAGTGAGCAAACCCCTGGCAGTGTCAGATCCTAGGTTCTCCTCTTTCCTGAGGTGGCATCTTTTGTCTGGTTACTCTTTATTTTAAAATATGTAACAGTTACCAGAATGGGGACCAGATCCCTGAGCTGTTGCAACACTTTTGGAGTGAATTTAAACACTTCAAGCTGAAGAGAGCACGGGAATCATAGATACGTTTTTACTGCAGATATCAAGAGGGGCAGGAAATAAGCTAAAGCACTGAACTGCTAATCACCTGGTCTGCTTAACTGTTAGTTTAGCCCCAGTTCTGTTTTGGACCATCTTCTTGGCTCTAGACAAATCAGCTAGAGGAGGATGCTTAACTCTAAGAAGGGAGAGTAGGAACTGCTTGGTGACACTTGGCATTAGGATTGGGGATGAACCCTTGGTTGCCTTTTGTAAGGCAGTTTTGCTGTTGCCCAAGTCTCCCACCTATTGGCAAGCCATTTAAGCTTTGTATTGTTTCATAAAATGTCGGAGGAACCACCAGCTTGCCCTCTTCTGCCAATATTTTAAGGAAAAGAAGATAGGCTTGTTTATTTGGACTTCAGGAGCAACAAAGACATCCAAGTCCTGGCATGTATGTCAGACTGTGAATCCCAGTCTCAGGATCATTGTTAAGCACTTAGTTTGGGGGGAAATCAGCTGTAACCCTTTCTTCATCGCTTCTTGTTTGTTACTTTAGGTGCTTCTCCACTGGCTGCTATAATTCAAGTCTTAAATATTTAACTTTTGCCATAGACTGTATAAGTAGTATCAGAACCTATGAATTCTCAGTCCTGTAAAGATCTGCAGTAACACCTGGAGAAGCTGGAAAAGAACTGCCTTTGAGTTCAGAACTACAGTCACTGCTGACTGAAAGGAGAGCTTCTGCATGGGGGCAGTTTTAGATGCCTCTGTCCATTTGGACATGAGCTTCCTCTTCAGCATCTCCCTCTCTGGTCCCAGCACTGCTCTTCTGAACTCTCTGACTTCTTATGTAGCACTGCAAATAGGCAGCTGGAGAATGGATCCTCTAAGATGCTGTAAGAGGAGGTACAGATTGACAGCAGGATTTTTAGGGTTGGATCTTGTTCATGTCCATGTCCTTTCTACCTCTTAATTCTCAGAAAATACAACCATAAACAGTTCTAAAACTTGGCTTTAAGTCATGGAAAGGTAGTGTAATTGGAGTGTCGTGGCAAAACTGCACCACTCTGCTACTGCCAGTAATTCTAATCTTCTCCATCTCTCACACATACTGATGTGAGTTAGGCAGTGAAGATGGTGTTATCTTCAAGAACGGTAACTCGGAAAAAAAAGGTATAATTTTACTATATTCATCAGATGACTTAGCTTCATGGTCTTAGTGGTCATGAACTTGTTTGTGTAGCTCAGTTCAGCTATTGAAAAATGTAACCTTTGAGTTTGTTACCAGTCTGCAGTTCATTTTCTTGGCTTTACAGGTTTTGGCAGTTGTGCTGTTTTTCTGTGTGACCAGTGCCTTCTTGGTGCTCACCCATTTCCTGGCTGCAAAACAGATTTCAGTTCTGATTTTCATGAGAAAGTACACAGGGCATGCCCTGCAATTTAATTCAAGCCTGCCAGTGTAGAAAGACAGATAAGTCTTTTGCACGTCTTAGTAAGGGGCCAGTAAATAAAATGGCAGGCACTCGTTTTTAAGAAATAGTGAAATCCAGAGCAAAAAAATGCTTGTGTCCTCTGGAACCAGGGAAAGGTGCTGGATTTTGCAGCTGTACTGTCTAAGAGGGCAGGAGTGATCCATTGATATGAAAATATCATTTTGTACCTCCAAGAGATATTGTTTCAGGCTGGTTGAAAATTCAGGAAAATCATCACTTCCATATGTGCTTCTCACTGCTATTTCTGCAGACAAACAGACTAAAGATTACATTTCAGGATATCAGTGATGATAGCTGGAACAGAGTTCTGTAATGAGCTTGAATTCCATAGCACTCTTCAAAGGAAGTCCTAGTTATAACAACAGCATCAAAATAAAAAAGATGAGGGTTATTAATTAAACATAAATTGTATTGGTGTCTGATCTGTTGAAAACTATTAGAGCCTGATTAATAAACTAATAGTTCTCAAATGCATTACAGCCTACTTTGTGAACTTGCAGTCAGTCTTCCCACAGAAGGCCTATGTTTTAGACAGTAATATAGGTATATTGTACACTTCAAAAGTATCTAGGAACTAAAATATTTCTTTTCTCTTTTTTAGGTGATACTGTGACTATTGGAGATGTGTCTTTTAAACTCAAAAAACCAAAGAACCCAGAACTTGTTCCACAGAACTACAGTAAGAATTTGTTTTCCTTTTGAATGACTATCAAAGCCTTGTTCTATAAATTTGTACTCATTCAAATCACCTCATTGACTTAATTGAAATTATCTAAGAGATATATTTTGAAAAAATACACAACATAGAGAAGGCTGTCTTTACTGAGTTGGAACTAATTCTTCATCATTTCTCTGATACAGCTGGTTAAATGGGAATCTCTTGACTTTGAATACAGCTRGTCCCATTAACGAATGGGATGGTAAAAGAATCTTTCATGTCCATTTAAAAACTCTGTTCAAAAGGGGCCTCATCCAGCAGCTACTTGTACTAATAATATAGTTATCTCAGGTTATTTGTTCAAACTGTAGCAGTTTAAAATTATCATTCAGTTGCAATATCCTTCTATGTCCTAGGAATTTTCTTAAACTGAAGACATATGGGATTTTTCTACTGTGATTGTTTTGTATTCTCAGATTGTCATGTTATTGTTGTCAACAAACATACAGATCTTTGAAATCTATCAAGTCAATAAGAAGTCAACTGCATAGTGCTAAAAAGTGTTAGCAAATACTTACTAGAGTCACAGMCAATTATGTACATTAATGATGTATACGCTTCAATGAATTCATATTACCTTTCTGAAACGTTATCAAAAATGCGATAGGGCCTTAGCCCTGTAAGTTTCTTCTTCGTTCTTTGAAGAATACATGCTTCTGCATTTTGTGACAGGGATCAGCAGGTGAATCATGCTTTTGTTGTGTCATTTCTTAGGACAATACGGTCCGACTATTTTCTGATGATCCAAAATGATCAGTTGCCATTTGTTCAGTAGTTTCACACAGAGGTTACTGGACCAAATGAAAAAAAAAATTCAATTTTTCTGCTCAGATAAAAGAAGGCAAGTCTGGAAAAACAAGACACATGGTATTTGAAAGGGTGATGTCTTATACTACACTTAAGCGTGGCCAAGAACTAAGTACTGCTAACTGCTGTCTTCAGTGGGTTTGCAAGGTCCTATGACTGGAATTTGGCGCCATCATTTGCTTCAAGTTAATTTGCTTTCCAACATGCCTACATTCACTCCATGATGCTTTGAAGGAGAAACCAAGAAAACTGCTGGGGTGATTTTTTTTTTTTGAGAGAGAGAGAGGGAAAGGGAAAGGGCAAGGGATTGGTATTTTTTTCTGTCTTAGAATGGCACAGATTGTATAAACAGTAGGCTTGCTAATGCGCAGCTGGCAGAATGGCAGGTAACCACCATGAGAGAAACCATGGGGAATAGCAGTGTTACAGATGTACAATAAGTGCTACTGGTACAGTAGCAGAAGAGACAGGAGCTGCTGTGCGATGATTTATATTGTTGTCTTCTTAGGCAAAGTAATTTAGTACTCTTCAGTACAAAAAGTATTTCATTTCATCAGACTCTTCTTATTTTATTGGAGCTGTGAGATAGCAGAACTGTGTTACTAGTGACATGTTTGGACTACTGTTTCTCAACTGCCCTCTCTTCTGAAATGCAGTCTTTCTTCTAAAGTGTAAATTATTTCCGCATTTTTCCACTCAGAGAGTTRCATTTGTGTTTAATATAAACATCAAATATACAAATAATAAATGTGTATTGATCTGTTTGTCCTTTGAGAGGTATAGCAGGAATATAGAAAGAGATTTTTGTTTTCTTTCAGTCTGTGATCAGTGTGACGCTGACCAGTAGTCTGATAGGCCAAATCCATTGGTCGGCAGCTGGACTATGGACTACTTAATTCCCGTGCCCCAGTTGGCATGACGCTGTGGCACTTTCCTGCCAGGAGATCTAAAGTACCAAAGGTATCCTGTGCCATATGTCAGTCCCTGCTGTAGTAACGCTTTCCGTATCTTGTGAGTTCCCTGGGAATTTGGCCAAGCAATTGAGAAATCCTAGTGTGTCATTGCTTTCTGCAGCTTCTTAAATGCTGGATTTTTACTTTCCATCATTTATTATTGATGCCTACTTTTTCATATTGATGATGAAGCGAGCACATCAGTCAATAAACGTGATCTGTTTCACTTATTTATGTATTTTTGTAGATTGTTTTGCCTTCTTGTTTTCATGTACCACAGTACAAATGTAGACRAATGCTGGTCTAAGTTGCTAGGACTGTCTTTCAGTTTTTTGGACTGGGAAGWTAAGAGGATGTGAAAACATTTGGTGGAATCAAAAGATGAGATTTTTCTAGTTAGTGTAAGAAGGAAAGTGGTTGAAAACTAACAGGTTTGCAAAAAAAAAAAAAAAAGATTAAAAATGGAATTTTATGGAATCTTTGCTAAATCTGATTCTGCAACTAAAAGTAACCTCTATAAACACATATTAGATGTACCTTATTGTTAGTTGTTTCTCTCTCTCTCTTTTTTTTTTGTTTTTTTTTTTTAATAATCATAACTGAAAAGAACTCATATGATAGCCTGGGACATCGTTGTTGATCAGGATGCAATTAATAGCAAGATTATTTAATGTGAATAATTTCAGTAATAAATTTAAATATTTAAATGAAATTCAATAAGATAAAATATTCCTATATATAATAGGAGCAAAAAGTATTTTCAATACTTAAATACAATTTTTGGGGCTACAGTTTAAATTTAGGAAACTTTTTGTCCTTTAATGCTTAACTTCTATGGTTACATTATCACAGGGGACAAAGTTCATTTAATAAAGTAAAATAGATTATATTGGCTCTCTGTCAATTATATTCTCTCTGTGAGGCATTTAGAGAATACAGGCATAACTTACCCAGCATATTTTTTCTTATTTTAAGTGAATTACTTTTGTTTTGCTGGGTGAAAGATTGTGCTGTATATGTAACATCTTGGTGAAAAACAGATGAACGTAGTTGTATTTATACTCATCCGTAAACTTAATTTCGTATCTTTTGAAATTTTATTATAGCAATTAATACTACATTTTAAAGTGATCAGGCTAGCTACCTAAAGTCCAGAAATAATTCAGTCATCCAACCAAGTGGGAAATACCCCAAAAAGTTCTGGAATCACTCAGACATTGTAATGCTTGCAATGAAGTAAGAACTAAGAGGAGGGAATTGAAGCAGTAACAGTTCATCTACTACTATTGAAAATATGTTATCTAGCTCATCATTTGTGTAAAATAGAATGCTTCTGCTATTAGTGCAAGATAAAAATCATGTTAAGATGCAGTAAAGTTTGCACTTTTGTGCATATCTGTAATTTAGAGGAAATTTTAGGGATGTTATAATTTTTTCTAAACTCAGCATTATTACTCTAGGCTTAGCATTTGCCTTAAAAATCTGAAAAAATCGTGACACAGGAGGGAATATAAATGTATTGTATACCTACAAAACTGTAGCTTGGCCATTTTGTCACATAATTGATACCAAAACACTCAATCTTTGTGTTACCAAATTAACTTGCTTTTAAGTCCTGTGATGAACCTTGTTTCATGTTACAGAAACACATAGTCTGTCTAGTGCTGGTTACTTTGTTTTCTGTCCTTGCTTTTCAGGTTTTATGTTAGGTACATAGCAACTTCTGTAAGAAATACTCAATTTTGTGTGTTAATATAAAATATTAATTTGTTTTGCTATTGTGGGGAAATGGCTTTTCTCAGAAGATTACAACTGAAATTACATAAAATCTGAATTGTTCTTATTTTTCTGTTTATAAGTGACAGGTAAAATGAGTCATACGCAAGGGAATTTTGTTAATGGAATTACGGTTATAACTATGTCTGACACATTCTGGAAGGGGGAACTTATTTTTGCACTGCTTTTTCTCTTGTCAGTAAGAATGTCTTTTATCAGCAAGAATAAAACCTACATTTTTAGGATCTTCCTATATCTGAAAAGCATGCTTTTTTCGTTAACTATACTTTGGAGAAATTTTATGTATTTTTTTTCATGGTAGTTTAGATCTAAAATTGAATAATGAGAATACACATTAATTTTTTATTTTGAGTTCATGTCAGTGCACTGCTTTTGTTAATGGTTCTAGAAATTTTATGAAAATGGCAATGTATCTGATATTTCACGTATCTGTTAATTCTGACAGAAAAATTCCTAGCATAGCTCTTCCAGAACACTTTGTTCAATGACAGCGAATCCTCTGCAAAGCAGGAAATGTGCAGTTCCAGTCCAATGCCGCACCAACTCCGCTCTCTGAAGGGGCAATTGCATTTGGGAATTTGTCTATTTTCATGTTGCATATAAATGTATTGAACTGTGGACCATTAATTTCAAACTGAGCATGGTTTTATGCTGGCAGCATGAGTCTGAGCTCCCTCCCCAATAAGTGATCAAAAGGAAAATGGATGTTTACCTTAAGGGATTCAGTGTGCCTCCTTTAGGCTGATAAATCCAGCCACTGTTGTTAGCTGAGGTATTTGGTAGACTTCTTACTATGAGGAGCTCAAATAGGAAGTTTGTGCGTATAATCATGAATTAAAAATGATAGCATTAAACAGAATTGTATACTTGAAGAGGAATGGTTTTAATATTGAGGAAATGAAGGTTGTTTCTGTGTGATAGGATTAGTGGTGTCAGCAGGTTTGGGATGTTTTTTTCTGCCTTACCTGAAGTATCAGTATTGCCTTAACAGTAAGATGTCTCTGGGTCCTTGTCCCAGAATGATATGCCCCATTTGGAAAAGTAGAGAACAAATAGGTGTGTTTGGTTAATGCTTAAGGTAGGTTCAAAGTTGCGTTGGAATGTGTCTTTATTCATCATTTTGTTTACTTTAAAAGTCTGAGTGTTACAGAATGCAACACATTATGGAGACAGGTTGTATTACATGATGACTGTAATTTTGTGTTAACAAAGATTTTTGTCATTACACTTCTTTTCTAACATAAAGATAGATGTCTGTTTTAGGAGATGGTGGTTATTTCAGCACTTAGAGTTTTCATGTAGGCTTGCAACCGATACATTACTAGGCTGTTATCACCTAGTCAGGATCTCACATAGTGCTTTTTGTCAGGAGAGCTCTGACAAAATGCTCTTTGCAGCATTGCCTCACTTAGTTGATACATAGAGTGAGAGGCATAGGAGGGTACACGAGCATAGCAATCTTAGAAGAAAATCTGGATGGAACTCAGGAAGTTGTCCAGACCGTTCGTGGTGCCTCAAAGCACCAAAGCATGTGTGAACCATTCCTGGGAGATGCTTGTCCACCCTGTTCTTAAAATCTGCCAGTGATGATCTCAGTGATGAGATTCTAGAACCTCTCCATATAATTTGCTCCAGTTGTTAACCATTTTTTGGTTTAAAAATTTTTTGTTGCCTCACCAAGATCTTGATGTACTTTTGCCTCATTAGAGCTCATTCCCTCTGGTATGGCCATGGTTTACAGACTATTTTTCTTTTATTCACTGCAATTTTTCTCTTACATCCTGGAAAGTTTTTTTTTTTTTTTGATTTTTTTTTAGTCATTTATTTTCTAGACTTAATCCATTTCTTTAAATTTTCCACATTTTGTAGACTTTTGATGATTTTTCTTGCACTTTGCTAGAGTATTTCGAGTTTGTCTATGCTGGACTTAGCTGTTGAACTCAAAACCAGAGTACTTTCCTCCAGCTGTACAATGAACTATGGAAAACTGCTCTAGCTATATATTTTCCTGCCAGTTGTGCATCCAGCTAAGAATTGTTCAATTTATTCATGTTTATATGTCACTAATAGAAACTCAGTCTTCTGGGTCTCATTCCTTTTAGAAGGCTACTTGAATTCACATAGGGAATTTACTCATGTAAATGAGTAAATCATTTACTCCTCAAATGGAGGAAATGATCTACCTACATTTACTTTCTTATACCTTCCTGTGAAGCATTTGGCTCAGAAGGGAGAAAAAAGTAACCCTTTACTGTGTAATCTGGAAAGGTAACTTTCCCCTTTTCAAGCTGCTGCTGCAGACGCACAACTTGCTTCCGTACGACTGCAAGAACAGAAATTACTGGAATTAAAACTGTTTCTATGAGGGATTTATGAGAGAGAATATTATTCCAATGAAAACTGACTGTGATACAACCACATTATAAGTCTTTGAAAAGTCTCTTTGCAGCAGAATAAAGCTGGAAGAGCAACAATGTTTTATTTGTAAAGGGCTAAATGAAAACAGCTGAGAGCAGGCCCCATGGGACTGCCTTCCTCTTCAGCTCAGCCATGCTTCCGTCTTCACACCGTGCTGGACAACTCGTTCTCTTCCTTTATTTTTCCTCAACCTGAAAAAGCTGTGAAATATGTCTCAGTGAGCTGTGTTTGTTGCAATTTTTTCCCTTTTAAAATGTTATATGTTTGTAGATGACTTCCCTTCTTGTCCCTTCCTTCTCCAACCAGCCATTGCTGCCCCCAGTGCTAGATGTACTATAAATTACTGTGTAATGCTAAAAGACCMTCTTAGTAACCAGAAGAGATTTTTTCCCCCATGTACTTTCACCTTTCCTGATAGAAGGAGGCATTCTTAGACTCCATCCATGTACTGTAACAAAGGTTCAGGATATGCAGTGGTCTCTTTTTCAGTTGAAAATAACAAACGCCGGTGTCCTCTGTGTGCCTGTAGGTTAGTATGGATTGTCCAAAATAAAATCATACAGGGAAATGAGCTCTAATGTATTATGTCTCACATATGGAGTAGATGTTCCTGAGAATCACTGTATGTGAACTGTAGAAAGAGTAGGTATCCCCAACGTTTATGGGATTTCTTCTGGAGGTTGGACACACAGACCTGCCAGCAGATGCTGTCTGCTATCTCTAGTGAATCTTTTGTCTTCACTGGGTGAGCATATGTCAAAAATCCAAGCACAAGTGAACTGGAAAGTTTCCGAAGCTAGCGTAGCCATTTCAGTCTCCATTTTATCAAAAGCTGATTCGTGGATCAAACAACAGCAGCTGCTGTGTTTGCTTCAAAATCTATCCACAATATTTTCTTCTTTTCTTCATTTCTCCATTCAGCTTTAACTGCTCACTTTACAAAATGTTTGCACAGATTCTGCTAGGTGTTGTCGTACTCATCACATATTTCAAAGCAGTATAATGCAATTTATTTCTCTGGCCACTCCTTGATACACGGGAATAGCAAATTGTAGTGCTGAGTACCCTTCTGCATGTGCCAGATGGTATCTTTGAGAATATACTATAGAGGCTTCCTACACACCATTCTGCAGATAAAGTGTGCAGGGCCAGCTACTCAACTGGTGCAAATCAGCAGAGTGCCACTGAAACAGGTTGTGCAAACCCCGTTTGCTTTAGATGATATCTGACTCATGGGATAATTAATAAAAACTGCTGTAAGATACATACTGGTGCTGTTTTCAGCTAATTTGCCTCATCTCCTAAATGTCACAGAAAATTATTATATGCTAGTTGTAGTAAAGTTAATGTGTAGTACATGAGCAGCAAGGATTTTTTTCAAGTCAAGTTAGAGAAAACCATAAAAGTTTTGCAGTACAGATATCACAGTAAAAGTAGTCTAAATATATAAAAATAAAAGATACTGCATATATGCATCTGAAATTGCTTTTGAAAAGTGTGCTATGCTTTGGAAACGCTTTATACAGTATGCAGTATAGGCTGCATGTACAAAGAGAGGTTTATATTTTTCTGATTTTAGGAGTGAATATGTGGGAAACTTAAACAGGCTTAATATGTGGAGAGAAGTACAGATATTAGACATCCCACACTACAGTAGGTGGAACTGAAAAATGGGAGCTGTTGTGACTGTTCTCCTTAGGAAATGCTTTCTTCGTATTTTTGGAGTTGCATTTTGCATATTAATCTTCAAGAGTAAATAATATGTATTTTTTAAACAAAACCAAGAGAACATAAATGCCCTGGAATACATTAAGTTTTGCAGGATTACTTGTGAGATTTTAGATTTTTTTGAATGCTATACATTCATGTTCTCTTTTACAGGATGATTTGTCTTGCAGATGTTGCTGGACATTCTTAAWTCTTGTTTCTATTTATACTACAGCTTTTAAGTCTGACCCAAGTTTTTTCTTGAGGCTGTCCTAAAAATAAAGATAGCTACACATATTAATGTGAAATGTACCAGAGGCATTTGTAGCCATGCTGTGTCAAAGCTGTTTTTGTCGCACTTTTAATGCATGAATTTTGACATAAGAGAATTTGGTTTTTCAGCAAGATTTGCAAGTTTATTTGAAAAATTGTCTAATATATGTAGTGTAATCTTTTTTTGAGAACAGTCGTAAAAATACAGTAGAGACATGTTCRTACAACAGGTAGAAATAATAATGAATGTGCATTTTAGTGAGATCTTTGTCTTGCAATTTTAATGATACCTTTTTGTTTGTGTGATGCTTTTCAAAAATAACGGATTACTATACCTGTCCAGTAGCAGTTCTTCTCATGTGCTGCATTAGCCTTTATTTCATAAGCAGTATGTGTAAATATTAATTTCCTTGAAAATCTCACAGAAAGTAATTCTTATTTCTTAATTCTAAATTATTCTCTGTGAGGAATTTGTTTGGATTTGACCTAGTGTGTGTATGTGAGATATCTGATACTTATTCTTTTCTGGGACACTGTTTTTCTTTTCCCAAAGCAATAAGAAGAAAATGTTCTTAGGTTCTTAGAATATTAGTGTACCAACATAAGAGAAAACAGTATGTTGATTAATCATGGGCACATTAATGACAGTTATTTAAATATATATATRTGTGTATCATACGTGTATATATGTATATACACACGCACAGAGTATCTAAAAGGTTTATTGACAACTGATAACACTAATGCATGAATTGCTTATGTATATATGTATTGTAGTCCTGTTTTATTGGTGGTAAGGGTATAATAGATTTAACTGGAACTTGAAGCATGTTTCTGATGTTTTATCTGAGYGTCAGACAAAATGTTTAGTTAAAATTTTTGATAATAGGGTTTTTAGTCACTTCCTGAAAAGCCTTTTTTGAATGTTGTACAATCACTTTATGTTGTTTTTATGATTTAAAATAATTTTAGTTCTGGTATGTGCTGATTCAAAGGAGAGTTGAAGGCCCTCAGTAACTGTTGCTTGCTGTCTCTGGGCTCTGCTCTGCACATACTGCCTCCCTTGCCTCAGGAAGCTCATGTAGAACCAGGGCTTGTTTTTAAATTTTTTCTTCCAGTAGTCAGACTGAAAAAGGGTAGATTAACAAGTATTAATTTGAAGATTTGGTCTTCCTCTCCTCTTTTCTTATTGCACTTCAAATGAGTATRTAGCATCCCAGACATTGCCCTTCAGCCCCTCACTTTAGACCCTCAGTTTGGTTTTGTCAGGTTTTTTTGAAAGCAACCGTATGCCTACATGCATAACTAAGCCTTCTCCCTCCTGGCTTGCTTGTGCTATCTCTGTCCTCCTGCACTAGCGCTTTTTGCTTGTTTCTGAGAAGAGGCTAGGCTGTGCTGGGGGCATGTGAAGACATATTGAGGGGATAGACAGATGCACCACAGCAGGAATACTGCCTCTCTTGCAACGTGTTCTCTCGTTCTACATGATGCTTTCTAGTGCCTCCAGTTTTGAAAAAAAATGTAGTTTAATTATAATCAGATTATTACTTTTAAAAATAGTAATGGTATGGTATGGTTTTAATTTTGAGAAAATGTATGGATGGCCAAGTATCTTCTCAACACTTTTTGGAACTGCATAATATGTTCTTATCTTTATTTGTCTTGCAAAGTGACAGATTCTTTGGCCCAGTCTGTAGTCCACCATTTAAGATGGATAATGCAGAAAGATCTCCTCGGCCAAGATGTCTTTCTTATTGGTCCTCCTGGGCCCCTGCGGCGGTCTATTGCCATGCAGTACCTGGTATGTATGTTGGTTTAAATTCTTGGAAAAATAGTCATTAACATTATTTAGTCAYTCCCGTACTAGCCAAATTGTCAAAAGTAACCCTAGAAAATCTTACAGTCAGCTACTTAGGTGATAAATAACTTGTTCCATAAACATGCTTTCCTAAGTTCAGTTTTTGTTTTACAATGTTTAGAAAGTACAAGCATTTTAATACGTGCTTTTCTTCATAAGCTCCAGGAAAAAAGAGTTGGATAACTGTGTTACCATATGTTATYGCAAATGGAGAAACAGTTTGTTCTAGGCATTATGTATGTTAGAAGATTAAGATATCTGCCTACTGGTAGAGGCAACAAATCATCTTTGCTTCATTGTACAAAAAAAGAAATGAAGGGGTTTGAGAGAGGAGTGTTCTGCGTAATATCTGGGAACCATTATCGGGAGGTGTAGATGTCTGTATGATTCTCTCTCTGGATGTAGGAAGAACTTGCCTACATCCATCTGCAGGAACCATGGCAGCACCATGTGCAAGATTTCATGTTTACATCATTGTTGCCCTTAAGTGATCTGGAGGATGGGTTGCTTGTTTCAAAAGATGATGTGGGAAGGACTTTGTCTGCTGTAGACTCTGGAATACTCTGGGCAGAGGATCACAGATGGAGGTCTACAAGCTAAGACTGATAGGAAGATCAGCCATTTCTTTTCAGATCAGGAGATATGAATTCAAAGACTAGCTGTCAGAGGTAAAGCATACAGGAGAAAGCTGCAGTATTTTGAATTTTGGGAARGAGAGCAAAGATTTCTTGATCCATCAGATCAGATATACTACTTGCTTGTCAAGTAAAATAGATCAGAAGAGTTTGGTACAACCTGAAAAGAGGGCTTAGGAGACACCTGATATCCAGACATGGGACATAGAATATAYCTTGTTATTTATACATCTGTCTGTGTGCACCTGAGCTATGTAGATAAAGCTGCAGCYTGCTGCTTCAGTGCTATGCCAAGCAACTGCATGAAGGCTGGCCTTTGCATGGGAGCTGATCTGTGCTGTTGTCCCTTTAATGAAGCTGTATAAACCGGATGAACTTCTGTCTGCCAGCGCTGAAAGCTGTTACTGTGTCTGCTTACATGAGGCCGATGGTTAGAGAAGGCCCTCCAATATTTTGCCTTCTTTATTTCCTTTTCAGGCATAAGAAAGTAAAATTGAGTCTGTCTACACTGTAAAGGAATTGGTGACTTTGTAATCGAATAGGTACTGAAAAAGTGAAAACTTAATCATTATTCAGGTTTTGATATCTTTGATTTTTTTTCGTCCAACTAGAATTAAATGCTGTCTCTGAAGAAAGATCTGTTAAATATCTCATACCTTTAAACAAGTGGTAAGAACAAGGACAATTCACCATGAAGGTTTCCTAGCAGAGCACATGATACCCCATATATAGAAGTAGCAGGAACATCAGATATGAATGTGTTCTTTTTTTGTGCCATTAAGATAGAAAGTTCCAAATATAGTTCATAATGAATCAAAACAAAAAATAACCCAACAGTTTTCATTTTTGAAATAGTCTATAATTTTACAGATGCAGACTGCATTTCATGGTATTAAAGGGGATAAGAACAATACTGTTCATCAATGTATTGACAAAGCGTATGCCAGTAATAATTATAATTGATTTGCTGGATAAATGTTTTTGAACAGTGGCAGAGTTGAAACTTTTGAATTCTTTATTGACCTTATGATTCTTATTCTTACAATTTTTATTCATGATTTGCAGATGCTGATTGTTCTTCAATGTCCAAACCAGAAAACTAACTTAAAGAACTTTACAGATGYTCAGTTGAAAGAATTTATAGTTGGTTATTACGTTTTTAGAACAGGTTTGGGAAAAATAAAATTTTATTGAGCAGAAATTCATACCATTTTGTTTGAGGCAGAACACACTGTAAACATGTTAAAAATAAGAGATATTAGATTTTTGTTCAGAGTTATTTCAGATCACTGTGCTGCTGCCTAGAGCTCTCTTGTACAATTATACCATTAGGCCCATTGTTATAGTTCACTTACTTGGGTTATAGCTTTATTTTTGTAATAACTTCAGACCACTGTCCACAGGAGCTGACGAAGCGGGAGGTTGAATACATTGCGCTATCGAGGGACACCACAGAAACTGACCTCAAACAGCGACGAGAGATCCGAGATGGTAGTGCTTTTTATCTTGATCAGGCAAGTTGCAGTCACACAACAACTATGGTTTACAACTAGTTAAAGGAAGTCCTGACTGAACAACTATGGTTTACAACTAGTTAAAGGAAGTCCTGACTGACTTAAATGATGTAAAATTAGTACATGTGAAGTAGTATATTTAGATTGCAGAATGACTGACACGTTTCTGATACGGTTAAAAAGTCTCATGTAACACTCTTGTCATTTCTGCAAATGTTATCTTTACTCAAATCCAAGATTRCTCTGCCTCTTAAGAGTACCACAAGGTTGATTTACCTAGAATATTTTCAGTATGTTTCAGTAACAAGGGGTGAGATCCATTCTGTGCAAGTTACGATGTAGTTCCACAAGCATTTCTACGTAACACTTGCAGCACATTAGATTCCTGAAATGAATCTTCTGATTTAATTTTATTGAAAAAGAATCTAGTTCAGGTACATTAAGACTGCTCTCTGTTGCAAAACCCAAACATGGTAAATAGAGACAATTGGGAGATTTAATGCAAAAGCTCACTTCTGATCTGAACTAAAGTATCARTGGCTCCTGCCATCAGTATTGTCCTAATCTATTAGTTGATTTAATAAAGCATGTTTCCCTTTTGATTCTTCGGGTCAAACAAGCACTTGCTTTAGAATGTCTAGTTTCTTAGACCACCTAAAATTTGTATACAAATTAGGCATGTAATTAAGCAAGTGGAGTCAGCTCTTCTGATTTAATCAAAATTTAAATATATTATCTGAAATAGCTTTTGTTTGGTGATATTATAGAGGTTAATGATTTGACCATTATATATGCAAGATTTGTGGGAAGAAAGGGAGATGGGAACAGGAAAGAGAGGCTAAATGCTTTGTTCTGTTTTAAAGATTTTTTTCTTTTTTTTAAATTCCTAATGATCTCTTTTTTCTACCCTAGACTTCTTTTTTCTTTTTTTTTTAAAAAAGTTTATTTTCTTGAAACACAGTAAGTAGTTTTGAACAATAGAAGATTCTTAGAATGAAGGATGGCAATTCATCTAAATAAAATATTTTTTTTAGTTAGTTTTGGAACTTCAAATTATCTCATGCTTATCTGGGAGTGTGTGGGCAAATGCTGCCTCTTTGCAAAATATGAGATAATTTAGAGTACTGTGCTGTGGATTAGGGCTTTAGGGCTTTAGACAGCTTCTCATTTACAAGAGGATAAGAACATTTATGCAGGCTGTGAGGTTAGCTCATTAACTCATGTAAGCTCTGTTGTTAGCTGCTGTTATAGACAGTGTTACATTATCCTCATGATTACTACARCATAGTTCAGGCAATTTATTCCTCTGTGTAAGAGCACTGATTAACTAACATTTCTAAGAGCCACTGTGTCAAAGAACTGTAAGAACCTCACCAAGATGTGAGATGATCTATTAACCCTGTACTTGTATGAACCCTGTACTTGTGTGAAGACTTTGACCTCRATGTAAATATGAAGCAACTTACTACACTCTGTGCAAGCTATTCTGAATGATCTTACTCTCCAGTAAGATGTAAATSTAAGATTACTTTTCTTCCTTAATCCATAAGAAATTTTCAGTTAAAAGGTTTTTACCAGAATCCAACACAACAGTACTTCAGACTAAGACTCTTCTTTAGCAACATACCTAAGTACTGAAATCAGTCTGAATTGTGATGTGTTTAAAACTCCTTATACCACATATTTAAGGTCTGAAGGAAAARTAGGACAATAAATCATTGGTATTTAAATGAGTGCTCTTTAAATACTATGAACATGAAGGATGAAGTTGATTGATAGTGGTGTTCATGATGAAGTTTTCTAACCCTATATTTGTATTAAAGACACAAAAAGTATGGCACATAATTATGTTCAAAACCATCACAGATCTAATTACGTCTTAGTGATAAAAAAGAATACATTTTTTACAAGTTACACGAGGGCTGAATTTTAATTAGTTCATTTAGTAATTTTAAGGTTTTCAGGTGGAAAGTTCTATATCAATTCAGAACATTACAGAAGCAAGGCACTATTTTTCTCCAAATCCCAGTCTATGAACTGTTTCAAAACAGAGAATACTGTCAGTAGGTGGCCTTGAGAAAGTACTCCCAAAAGAGCTTGAATTATTCCAATTGCCATAGGTGAGCTGAGGAACGGGTGAATGATGTGAGAGACTGAAGGTATTAAGTTACRCTGCTTAGATTCTTGTGCCATTTCCCTTTCTTTTTAGTGTGCATGTCACCCAAGAGAAGAGAGCAAAGCATAAAAGTCGGCTTTCCAGATTATCTACTGTATGAATTCTGTGGGTTGAATAAAACRTAGCTGTTAGTTGTTTAAGGCTCTTTGCATGAAAATCATAATGTGATAATGTAGTTATTTTATATTTTACATAACAGTATATTGTAACTAAAGCTGACATCTTGTTACCAGAAATAACTTCAGTGTGGTGAATTACCAAGTTTACAGACTTGCATAAGTTTGTAAAGTTGTCAGTGAGTGATTGTTAAGCTTTTATAGTTGCTTGTAGCACTCTATTTAAAAACAGAGAGATTAAATACTGTAAATGAATATCTCAAATGTTTGCAAACATTTGAGATGTTTTAATATGAAGTTACTGAATATGATTGCAGTTAGGTRTTTAAAACAGATTTGGGAAAGGATAATTTGGAAATAGTATGTTGAATTCTGTGTTGAAATCTATATTGAAAGGCCAGTGGATTGAATGTTCTTGCAGATCTTGATTTCTTAGTACTTGAGTGAATGAATGAACTGGGAGAATGAACTGCATTTTTTAAGTTAGAAAAGATGTCTGATAAGCATGAGCATGAGTTTTTATCAGAAGYAGAGAACAGGAAAACTTTGAATTATCAAATTTGTTCCCAACTGAAATTATGTAAAATAAGAACTTATAATGGGGTAATGGTGTCAATCCTTTTT
>NW_028186423.1:1359756-1396714 GCF_003343005.1 Rhea americana
GTGGTGTCAGTTTTTTCTACCAATGTTTTCTATCAGGAACTGACAGCAAAAAGTTCTATTTTCTTGTCTATACCTTAGTCCATTAATTTTAGTATTCAACTATCAGCTCACAGTTAAAAACYTCAGAAATGCTTTTACTGCTGTTATTGAGACAAGTAACCTCTTGACCTTATTCTGTAACTTATTGCATGTTATGTTGGGCATCAAGTAATTAGTTGAATTACTTTATATTACTTRTATGTTTAAATTAGAGCTCCAAATTTGTTTTTTATAGATAGAAAAGCTGGTGTTAACTGGTTGTTTTATGTTACTTTAACACTTTTTGCTTGAACCACCAACTTGATTGAACCAGAATGAAGCTTCTGATATCAGCATATTGTATTTCCAAAAATTAAGCAGTTAGATTTGATAATTTTATGTCTGCATTATATCATTCCTGAGRCAATTTTCATTTTTATCTTGTATGTGTAGAAAAATATTATATGACTATGTGGTGAAAAACTACAAATACAAGGTCACRTTTTGAAAGATTTTCTAATTGAACTATTCACTGAGTAGATAAGTTGTATATCACTGTCATTTCTCTGTATGCAAAATTAGATACAGTATTTGGTGTATCTTTGAAATATGTGAGCATACTCATTTTTAATACAGTGTCTTTGTATCYTTAGCTATGCCAGCATCATAAGTTATACAAGATAAAATGTAAAATTGATTGTCGAGATACTAAAAAAAGGCTCTTCAACTATGACTTGGAAGACGTCGTGTAGTAATCAATTAAACATCCAGAGTGACAGAAATGACAGTGTAAACTCTCCTGTCTGTAGAATGAACGTGACACRAAACCCGCTGAGGTAGCATTACACAGAATTGAATTCAGTTTCTTTTAATGAAAAAAGATCAGAAAAATAATTAAAAAATGAGACAAGATATGAAGCTAATTGAATGAAATGATTGATGATCACATTTGTGTGTGTGTATATATATATAAAATAAGTACACAGGTATGTATGTATGTGTATGTCACAAAAACTTTCTATATACCCCAGGAAAAGAGATAGGTAAGAATAATTCAGCTTTAAAAAAAAATCAGCAAAGGCTGCTAGTTGTGTAATTCTGTGATGTACTAAGTTACTGCCTTGGAGATCTCAGTGGATTTTTGATGAGCTATTAGATTAGCCACAGCAAAGGCACTGTCAAATAGTATAACTTGGTTTACTGGCTGTTCTGCACGGCCATATTTTATAATACAGGTAGGTAGATAACAAAGTCCATAGAAGAGGCAAACCAGGCAGTGCTCCAGGAGTTAGCATTAATTTTCTTGATGCATCAGACGTTGCACAGAAAGAAAGAAATATGGTGTAGAGACCAACTGTGTTTGGCTGAAATTAATCTTTGTTATCATGTACATAGTATATGTTATATCCAAAAMGAAAATGCATGGTAAAGGACCCCTGTGTAGCAGCCTCTTAACTCTTAAAAGTGGTTTTGTTTTGATCATATACAGTACTTCTTTTGCATTCCTAAAAGTGCTAGCATTTAACTAAGTTTGTCAGATTAGGAGTTCAGGAGTCTTTATCTTGATTTGATGTGGAAGGCATTTATGTAAGGAATATTAGGATAAATATTAGGTATTTATAATTCGTTATAGCTTAAAACTGAAGGTATGTTTTGTGTGTGTGTGTTACATATGTATTACACTCTCTTCTCAAGCCAGTGCTCCCTATACTGGGGAAGGGGCAATATTTTGTAATAAGTGGGRTGATATCATTCCTAGACAATATGGACTTGATGGATGGTGCTCTAAACCCAAGTGATTTCACAGTGATGGGARCTTTATAACGTTCAGATCTCTGTCCAGTACTTAATTCACTTTTTACTCTACTCATCAGGAARAAATATTTAAACAATTCACCAAATCACAGAGTCAGGAAGGTTGGAAGGGACCTCTGGAGATCATCTAGTCTAACCTCCCACAGATTKCCTGTTACTGGTTCCACTGGGRCTTGAACCCAGGACCTTCAGCTCATCTTCCTTATTCTTGTCTGGAAGACAAGTATTGCATAGAAAGAAGATAAAATTCCTGGATTTCTTTGCTGGTAGATAGTTGTGCTCTTACACCTGTGAAAAAAATGAAATTGTTTCCTTCTGGCTTGCTCACTACCCAAGATGCAACATGTTCCAGCATACCTAATGTAAATATGCTGTTGTTCTAGTAGACCTGGTATGAAGCTACTCAGATGGCTAGACCCTGCCTAAGTGGGGAGATAGTCTTCTTGTAAATGCAACTTCCAGGGACTGCTTTAAAAACAGCTGCAATATTGGTGGAAGGAGTGATAGAAATGAAACATAGCGTTTGACCTGTGGTAGCTTAAAAAAAAAAAAAAAAAAAAAGGAAAAAAGTGTAGAGGAAGCTAAAATTAAGTGATTAGGAAATGAGACTACTCCAGTTATTTTTGCATGATATGTTTATGATTTCATCATATAGTGATTCATTTCCTAGGCTAAACTTAACCCTCACCTAATTTTGAGAGTTGGATCCCCAGTAAATTCAAGTTTTCCCCCTTTATTTGCTCTTCTTTCTTGCTGTCCTGTGGCATTGCATCATGAATTAGCTGCTCACYAGTTCAGGCCTTTCTTCCCTACTGGAACATTACTACTTCAGATGGAGTCTCTTTCAGGATACTGGCTAGCCTGGCTGATAGGTATACTGTGAATTCTCTATTACCTTAAAAAAATTGAGTCAACAGCGATATTATTAAAAACAAWTAGAATCTACCTGGTAATTTTCCTAGCCTCACAAGGAAAATTTAGTTATAAAACCCACCCAGAATATACTTTACTGGCTCAGGTGGGGAGTTASGCCCCCCCATTAGTGGGGAAGAAGATGATTGAAAGGTTGAATTATTTAGTTCTATAGTGACTTTTTTTTATTTGACTAACTGCATTAGTTACTGTTTCCTTGCTTTTAATAAAACCTGAACATCATATTTGCAACATATAACCCAGTATAGGCTGGCCTAAATTTAGTGTGTTGTAGCTGTGAAGTGCTAAAGTGCAACCAAGAAGTGAAAAGTTTGTAACAAAAGAAGAGAATACATGTTTCTGGTGAATAGTAGGTCTGATTTTAATCTCATCTGTGAGCCACATTATACATTCAGAACTTTTTTCTTAAGTAACTATGTTTTTTTTTTAACTACTAACATACAAAATTTTGCAAGTATTCTAAGGAACAAGACAACAGTAAGTTTTTTATAAAAAGTTTGTCGTTGTTGCTTTGAAGTTGGTTGAACACAGCTACTGGTGGAGGGRACAAGATAATTGCGTTGGAAGGGACTTCTGACATACAAGATGCCGATGTAGGGGAACCTTATCTCCTTAGTTCTGTTTTTTGGTGTTACTTGCTTGTTCTGTTACTTTCCTACACTGTAATTTTGGGTGCTGTGCTTGAGATGTCATTACGGAGATAGAATTTTCAGAGAAAGGGTGGTCATCTTCTATAAAACATATCTCCAGGTAGCTTCCATAAAGAAGATACTAACTAGTAATTACTGTTGAGCAATTTCTAGCAGCATTTGTTTTTGTAAAATTCTCAAACATAATCATGATTTATGGAAACCCAGAATGATGTATGAATCTGAAAAATAAAAGCTCTATGCACGTCCCAAGAATATTCCTCTCTGATTTCAGGATAATTAGGGTTTTCTGTCTAATTATATGTATTTTCCTGAAGAAAACAGATTTGATGATTATAGCCATGGTTTCAGTTCTGGTATTTCAAATTATACTGTTAAAATTTGTACATCCTTTTGAATTATTTTGATTAGTTTTATTAAAATGTCCTGCTTTCTCTGGTGTTTATGCATTTCAGTATATGCGTTGTGTTGAGATATTCCCTGTYCTTCCTCCCTTTCTGACACTGTATAACTTCATTCATGTGTTTATACACTATGATTTATGTCATGATCAGAGTTTACTGATTCCTGCAGTTGTCTTATTTTGCACTGCTTATGTGGAGAAGCTCAGCATTGTTCAGTTCTAAGAAAGACTGAAAATCTACTTAGGGTGTTTTTTTTCCTAAGGTTTTTTTTGCCTTAAAGATAAAAGATATTTTTATATGTGCAGTATGAAATTGAAATAAGAAATCTGCAATGCATGTTTGGTGCATAAAGTCATTACTATGAGAATAATGCTGTATTAAGGGTTTCTGCTTTTAGAGAAGAAAAATCAGCTTATCATAACTGCACATATTCCCTGGAGCAGGTATCCAGGTAACCATCCTTTTAGGGGGACAGGTGGGAGGCTGTAAGCTTATTTCTTCATCTGATGAGCAAAACGGTCCCTAGCTGCAGTTAAAATAAATCTGAAGATAAACATTCGACAAATCCCTCTCACCCTTTTAACAAGAATTAATACTTATACTCTCAGGTTTATCATCAAGATTGCATAATATATACCCTCCTGTCAAATTACACTTTGTATTGAACATTTTGAACAAACGAGGCTAGTGAGAGGGTGAGACAGCACAGCTATTTCTGGGTTTTCATTATAGAATTATGAAGATGAGTTTCTTGGAAGCATTTTTAAAACATGATTTTTCAGTGACAGATTGCAAACTTACTTTCCTTCCTCTTATTTGTTATCCAGTTTAGTTTCCAAACCAATCCATCAATACACAGATAAAACTGAAATAATGATTCAGAGGATGCCTTGTATTATGCCTAGCTTATTGCAAAGACATATTACTCATTAGCAACCAGAGTACATAAACACCATGGTTCAACAACTAGAGATATGCAGCTGTTTTGGTCTTCAGAGCAGACTTCATGCTGTATACTGATAATACTTTCTACAAGATCTTTAGAGATAGATGAATTTCTTTTTTTATGTGTGTATATTTATATATTTATTATTTTATATTCATCTGTAGATGATTATATTTTATTTTGAGATAGATGTGCATTTATTTCATTGTATTTTGGAGAGCAATTTCCAATATTTCAGATATACTTAAAACTACAGGAAAGAGCATAATTTGGAAAAAAAAGAATCATAGTAAATTAGCACTCAGATGTTGTTGTTGTTATTGTTATGGATATTTTTTGGTCAAGAAGTGAAAAAACGTGGTTGTGCACTGAGTCATTTCTGAAGATGGAAACAAAAGGTGTATATGGATAACCCAGACAATCTGCAACATACCTTTTGAAACATTATAATGCTAAACAATAGAATTTTGGATTAAAACTTCAAAAAATTTCTTAACTTTAGGAGAYTCTATTTAAATTAAATAATTTTTTTAATTTTGATCCTTTAAACTGATGTTCAGTGGGCAACACGGTGTAGTAGGCTGTGTCTGAAGATTGCACTGTTAGTGCAGAACTGCTTTCTTGAATTAAATGATTCTGTTGTATACATCCTTATATTTGCAGTCTCTCCATACCCTAGATTGCCTTCATGTACAAACCAGGACATAAATCTGTGTTGATACTGGAAGCTTATTAACTCTGCAAACCTTCATCCATAGTGTGCATGTCTCAACATGAGTCAACAAGATTCTATGGATACTCAAAATATTTTGAAACCATATGAACAGAATGTGTATTTTCCTCTGGCTAGTTAAACCTGGTCACAAAGTATTCATGGAGTTATAATATGCAGAATCCTACCAACTTGAGAAATAAATTGTTTGTTAAAGCATGTTCTGACTGTGTCTCCAAACTGTGTTTAAACAAAATAGGACCATTTTCCTCGTGCCAGGTGTTGGATTGGCAGCCAGAGCTGAATTTTCTATTCGTCCGGTTGGAACAGATTTTTGACTTGACCAGTGACCTTTCTAGGGAAGAATGTTAGTACAAAATTTGGCCCTTATATAAGTTTTATGAGACGAGGATGAGAGGAAGAGTAGGAGAGAGGAATTTTATATTGCCTGTTAAAGTATGATGCCTGAATTAACCAATAAAATCAATTCACATGTTGATTGCTTTTGGAAGGAAGTGGTTCCATTAAAGGGAAATAATCTGAGGACCGCTGCTTTTTTTAATGGAAAATTTCCAGATTCCTGAGATACTCATTATGAGGCTAAATTCAGAAGTATTATATAGAATGTCTTTCAGGGAAGGGAACTCGATATGGAGGTGCACACCAGGATTTGAGTGCCTTTTTTATTTCTTTCTATTTTTTTTTTAAGTCACTAGCTGGAATCCACTGTAGAATTCAGTTAGACTGGACCTATTACTGTCTTAATAATGATGTGAAAAGCTTACATTATGGCTGTTTTTTCCAGTAGGTGTTTATGCTTCTATCCTGTGCATAGGAAGCACCTAAAGTAATAATTCTTAGTCTTTTCACATACAGTGTTCTTTATCTTCTCAAATAGGTCTTTGTTTGATTCTGTCATGTGCTTTGTACCAAGTAGCAATTCAACAGTTGCACTGAACACAGTCATGTTTGGTTGGTTGTTTCTAGCTTATATTTATGCTTATGGACCTTGTATATCTTTTTGTTTTCACATATAGTTTTTGTTCGTGTTATTTTTGTATTCTGATACCTTTTCATTATTTTTTCTCATTCCATCCCTCTTTCTCTCTGTCCTAGTTTTTGGCCTTTGTCATACTCATCAGAGGTTTCCATCAAGCATTATATGAAAAATTCTTCCATTGGAGTTTACAGCAGGCGTGTTGGGAGGGGACTTCAGTCATTGTCTCTTTGCGACTCTGCTGTCGCAATATAATTTTATACATAATTTTAATTTTATATATATATACAATATATTACATTATATATATTATATATATAAATTACATAATTTTATACATCTGCTGATGTATAAAATTGTGTTAAAAAATAACAGAAATGCAAAAGAAGACTCTTTGGTGCCTTTAAATGTTGCCTATGCCTAAATCTGCCCCATTAGTATCTGATTAAACTGCAAATCAAGAATAGACAAGAATGCAGTATTAAATTTCAGAATCTTTTACTGGACAGTAATTGTGAATATTAGTCATAAAGTGTAGTTAATTTACCTGAGTGAATGTCATATACTACAAGAAAGTTTCATGAAATTGCCAGCACCAGAGTTCAGTTTTACCTTTTGGTCCCACATTATGCGCTTAAAATCAACATCCCAATATTAAACAACTCATGAAGTGAAATAGAGAAGAAACAGCTTTCCATCCCAAAAGCTCCAAAGAATCCTGAGATTTGTCGTCTACATTTTTTTCTGCTTTTTATAGATGACCATGTTTAGTCAGGGAATATAATTCTAATTCTTCTTAATTTCATCTTTTTTTCTTTTTTTTTTTGAATGTGTCTGACTAACTGTGGCATTACTTTGTTTTTATGGTCCATGCTTGTTTTCAGCAGAGTTATGTTCCTGTCAAACTGTATCAGTGTACGAAGGGTGCATTTACCCTGCTGTATAACCAGAGGAACATCTGTCTCTTTGTTTATAATTATATTAAAACATTTACAACAAYCTTGATCTTTTATTTTCTATATAAATAGCTATCCCAGAATTGTTAGATGGCATTAAAATATACAGAAAACACAAAAGAGTAAAGAACATCAAACCAAAAATGGGCCGCAAGTTAATGTATAGTGGGTATTCCCTAGAATTTCTGCAAGATTCCACATTTTACTGTATTGATAAAAAAGACACTGGAACTGATTTTTGCCAGTCGTGTAATAGGAGCTAAAAGGGAAGCTCAAGTGATAGCTATCTATGTAGCACCATACAGACAAGCGGTTCATGGTCATTGCTTATGTGAATCTCATGGAAATAAATACTGTACGGGAARTATCTACTGGTTCATTTTCAGCAGGATCTCATGAGATATGCAATGTTGTACATTTCTTTTGTAATACTGCTTTTTCTTGTTGAAAAGTGTGCGGTTCGAGCAGCTACAAAGGGCAGAATCCTTGTGTTGGAAGGCTTGGAGAAGGCTGAGCGCAACGTCTTGCCTGTGTTAAACAATTTGCTGGAGAACAGGGAAATGCAGCTAGAAGACGGTCGTTTTCTCATGTCTGCGGAACGTTATGACAAGCTTCTGCAGGTATGGAGGAGCCATTTGGGTTTTTCTTTTTTGTTTTCCTGTTTTTGACAGTGCTGGAATACTGTCCTGAGGGTAGGAGTAGTCATTAGGCAAATGAAGGTAATCTCAGCAAGGTGCCTACATTTTTTTCTGGAGCGTGACATGGGATTAAATTAGCAAGGTAAAAGCTATGKGAGAAGTCAAAACATTCCTTTACTTGTTGCAACAATATTTTTTTTCGTTGTCTCCTTTGTCCACATCAAAAAGAGTAGGCTGTATTAATGTTGTATGAAGCCTGTGTGTTTCTAAAATGTGAAAGCTATTCTCAGTATTGAGACTATGGATTGAAGTTGAAAGTGTTCCCATGAAGTTCAGATAATGCTTTAACATTGGAAGAGTCTCTGTAAAGCTTTCAAAATGTTAGAATACTGAAAAAAAGCCATCGTGATGGGAGATACCATATTCTTCAATGCTGTCTCATCTTTAATTTGCAAAAGTATAGATAAATAGCCAGTCTAAATTATAAGAAAGGTATGAAATGATATTTTAGTGCCTGCTGCTGTTGCTGCTTTAGTCATTTTAATTTTTTCAAGTTTTGGGTAGCACTGCTTAAATTTGAATGGATACTTTTAAAGTTTTTGGAGACCATGATAGATTTCAGCAGAGTTTCCTGTAGTATTCTTTATCTTACTGTCATGTGCAGACGACTGTAGTTGTCTATCGCATACCTGTTTGTCTCTTGTATCRGTCTGACCCCTGCTTACCCATATTTGGTCTGAACCACAGCAAGGTAAGACAGACATAATGTGGCATAGGAAGTCAGAAGAAGGAAATTTGCAGTAAGCTTTCTGCCATTTATCCTGACTGTATTAAATTGTCTACTATGCCGTTAAGTACCGTAGCGGATTTCTGAAAATGTTTTGGTTATTTCTTATTGCTCTCCTCTGCGGTTAGAATTCTTCTGATCCATGCTCTTTCCAAAAACATTTTTTTTGGTATTTAATTAGTAGGTATAATTTTTGGAAGCATTATTATTATATTTACAATGCAAACYTTTTAAATGTAATTGTATTTAAAGACAGGATTTGGTTGTGGTTATGCAGGACATCTTCCTCTTTTTTCTTTTTATCACTTTTGTAATGATAAAATATTTCAAAATGAGTGCCTCAAGCTCACTGCTAATAGTAGGTGAATTAAATAAATCTCTTGCTGTGATGTTAAATCTAATATTGTTATTTTGTTGTTTGGGGAATATTGTATTATATAAGCTAATGTTCTTTTTCTCTTCTGCTGTGTGAATAATTACTCTAGATCTAGGTCTGCAGGAAGTACTAACGCAGTTTCAAGAAAGACTTGGCTGTAATGTGAGAAGACTAAAGGGTGGCTGTTTCATGTGCATTGAATCTTTTCATGGCAGAGATTGAATATACACCAAGTTAGATGTACTCCTTGAAGGAGTCTAATGATAGTTCTGTGTTGTTTTGCTTATGTGAAGCATACTTCAATATGTGAAGCATATTTCATTTTTTTTATTCTGATTAGTCTCTTTTATGTTTATAAGTAGAAGAAATGTTTATTTTTTGTTCTTTGTGAAAACAAGGTTGTAACATTTTTTTTGAATTTTGACCAACTGTGGGGTCTTTGGATAACTTGCTAGGGGCCTGAAAGCTGCATGTAATTAAAAGTATTCTGTCTACCTTCATCTTGGAAAACTTTGCTTGTATGATCTGCAAATTCAAGTAGTTCAGCACTCTCTTGGCCTTCTGGAAGGAAGTTGAGAACAATATCACATTTTGCTTCAAGAGACAGGACTGTTGGTCCAGATGCAGCTCAATCATCATGAGTTTTAATGATGTATTTTTTTTTCCTTCTTCTTACTTTATTTTGATTAATTTAGGAACATACAAAAACAGAGTTAGATGCATGGAAGATTGTTCGAGTTAGTGAAGATTTTCGAGTAATAGCATTGGGTCTGCCAGTACCGAAATATTCTGGTAACCCTTTGGATCCACCCCTTCGCTCTAGATTTCAAGCTAGAGATGTTTATCATCTGCCCTTTAATGTAAGTATCCTAGCAGAATAGTTGAATTATGTGTACTGAGTAGAACTAATAAATATTTTGACCTTATGCTTTACATACTTCACCTCTGGAAAGAATCCTTAGATAATACTTTGATCTTAAAGGATATTATTCATATTGCTACCTAATAAATTCCTGAAAAGCAGGATTAGAGATGGTAAGGAATGCTGCAGTAGAAAACTAGCTTCCATAAAACAATGTAAGCCTAAAAGAAAGTTTTGATAATGCCCTTCTTCTACAAAATTAACTCTGTGTTAAGGAGTGGGTGGATTCTTCATGTCTAAATTAAAAGAAAAATAGAAAATGCCTCATACATCATGAGCTGTGTCCCACAGTATGACCTCAAAAATTTACTGTGTGATGTTGTGTTCTATTTTCAGGACCATCTTCAGCTATTATATTCAATTGGATCAAACATTTCTACAGAGAGGTAATTTTTCATAATTAAAAAAAAAATGAAATGAATGAAGGAATGTGATGTCCTTTCAGGATTCCTTGCTATTTTTGTAACTTCTGTCACTGCATAGATACCAGAACTGAAGAAGTTTTTTTAATATATGTGGGTGTATGCTCAAACAGCTTTTCATATGCAGTCTTCATATAATGAATCCTTAATGCTTTAGAACTTCAATCGCAYGTACGTTAGTTATTTGTGCTCAGAAATAGTTTCAGCATCGTATGCTGTGTTTAGCTTTTTCTGCTTTAGTAATTTAAATATATTTAAATATAGTAATTTAAATATACTTGGCATATATAAAATTCTGTAATTACTTTTTTTATGCAGAATTTCTCAGCTCCTGTCTTTTGCTACAACTCTCTGCTCTCAAGAATCTTCTACACTGGGACTTCCAGATTTTCCTTTAGACAGCTTAACGGCTGCAGTTCAGATTTTGGTATGTGCATACACATGTGCTGTGAAACTGTATGAACTTAGAATTCCTCAGAATTAGATCTAGATTGGTTATGTCTTTGGAAGAAGATTAACATGAATATTAAAAAAAATTAAACCACAACAAAAAAGAACAGGGATAGTTTGGGTCTGGATTGGATTTGATGTGTACTACATGTTATAATACTGAAGGACAAAGCATGACCTGACACAAGATTTGTAATGTCATCTAATGTGTCTTAGCATTCAAAATAATGATCATATTCTGCTAAGACATCTCATCTGACTTCCAGCATCTACACCGATGATACATTGTCATCTAGGCTCCCTTTTTTAGTCAGTGGAGAGAAATAAGCACTTTCAGGATGTGATTTTTCTGATTTAATAGTACACATGCAAATTGGATTAATCACGTACCATAGACACCTGTTGCTCTCCATTGACACCTAAGAGGACCAAAAATAATTAGTTCAAATGTGGATATACCTGTGTTGTAGGCACTTAAGTTGTGTGAAATGAATCACACATTATGACTTTGGATTGATGGTTGATTTAGAATAAACATTGACATAGAGAAGAATTTGAATTATTTGAAGATGCAGGTTGTGCATGCTTGAAAATATAATACTTTCTGACAGCTGCAATCCATAGGGAAATATAACAACTGTATACTTTGTTAGGTTCATGCTGGCAGATCAGGCAGGCCAAGTCAATTGCTGTGGCAGTCTTTCTGCTTTTGCTGACAGCCTTTCATCACTTGTTCTTTGCAATTACTTGATAAAAAGTCAAAGTAAGAGAAAGAAGGTACTTCCTGAGGGAAGTCAGTGAGATGATGAGGTCTGTATAGAGATGGGCTAGATATYCTTTTACGAGTGGGAAGAGGTAGTCAACCCAAAAGGGTAAAATATTAGAACAACTTCTACTGAAACCCTCACTTCAAAGTGTAGGTGTCTGTGAAAAGGGCTTTTAGGATCGTTCTTGTATCTCCTTTGCAAGCATTTTACCTGTGGTACTGCTCAGTTGCAGATTAATTTTACATATTTTACTGAATTACACACATTAGAACATATTTATTACTTGTTTTACTGTTTTGCTCAGTCCCCTCAATTGTGTTCTAGAAAGACATTGTGCCCAGTACTTTACAGTTAGAATTTTTGTCTGAGCTAGCAATACTGCATCAGATACTATGAAGTGATTAAAATTCAAATGTAGAGAAATGAAACGGTATTTGAAGAGGGTTAGGAAAGAAATACATGTTGGATTTTAAAATAAATTGTGACTTTTTATTCTTTGAGGCCTGGAGTGAAAAATTATTTTTAAATGAATGCCAGATGGCTTTCAGAGTAATGGAAATAAAATGAGCTCTAGCTATTATCTTAACTGTGGAATGAAGGAAGTATTTTATTTTACATTAGACAATGTAAAATGTTATCTTTGTATGACAGTGTCTTTTATAGATAGACCAGAACTGTTTCTTTTAGAATTAGTTTTAATCGCTCAGTTTTCTAAACTGATCATTCTATTCAACTTATTCTAGCTTAAGCATTTTTCGTTCACATACTGGGTCACTGCCATCTTTTAATCCAGCTAGGATGATCTAACCACTCAACAGTGTGGAAGTAATACGTTGTAATGGCTGTTTCCTTGTCTTCCATCACAGATTCATACAGTCTCAGAATGCTTCATTTATATATTTCTTAGGTTGAAAACTCCTTCCTTCTGAAAAAGAGAATTTTTTTCTAGGGTGTTGTTCTGAAGAGGCTAATTTCAGATATGCCATTATAATTATGATTTATTTGAGATAATGTGGGCAAATTATATGTTTTGTCTTTATATATAGTCATAGGTCTTTTAAAATRCAATAAAGGGCTCTCTGATCCCTTAAGCAGTACATTGACTAGAATGCCCTTAAATGGGTTATTTTTACTGATGATTCTTTAGTATGGAACATTATAAATAGTATTCCTGATTACAAGTGAGAATTGAATTATGCATTTCATAAAATATGTATCTCCTGATTTCGTTTCTGAGCAGCTCTTCTACTCTTTTCAATTCGGTTTTTGTGTAAACTCAAGGGGTTTTTGAATTGTAAATCTATTGATTTTATTTGGATTATATGATACACTGTGTTCTTGCTTTGGTGAACTCTTAAAATAGTACTAGTCCACTGACTAATTGTTTTTACTAATGTTACACGCAATTTAGTCATTAATAATTTATAACCTTTTGTACAGCAAGTGATTGAGCATGACTTCAGGGTTTTTGAATTTCCCCCCCATGGAAAGATTTAGGCATGTAATATTTCTGGTATATTCATGGATTCATGGATGGTACTTCTRTTTCTTTCTCTATGACTGTGGTAAAGTGAAAACCTTGTCCAGTTCAGGCAGTAGCTCTGAGAGAACTACTACTTCAATAAACAGGCAGATACAAAAAGAATTACGTATTTCCAACTGTGAGCAGAAAGGTGCAAGCATACTTAGTAATATTTCAGAGCAAAACAATCTTGGTCAAACTGTTCAGAATGTTTGATTAGGTAAATAGTATCTGTACAATATAGTAGAATCAGAATGATATATTAGAAATTGCTGTGAATGAGTAAATAATAAGTATATTGTAGTTTTCTTATTATGTGGTTCAATTTCTAGAGCTACTCAGCTATTTATGGTGGGGTCTATCTCTTCTAACTGTTGATGGCTGCAGGTAGCTGAGTCAATCACTGTACATTCCCGTTATGCACAGGCAAGTGAGTTACTTTTAGGGCACTGTTCATCTGACCTGTTTTAGACGTTTACATTATAATGAATTGCACCTGAGAAATGCCTTTTTTGAGATTTCAGCAGCAACTGGATGTAGTAGTCATTTGTATATTGCCTTCTATATTTATATATGATTTTCAGTTAATAGCTGAGAAAAAATGGGTTAATTTTTTTAAAGTATTATTTCTATTTCTAATTTGAATTAGGATTTCTTTCCTATGATGTCAGTCCAGCATATTATTGAACGACTTTACCCCTACAATATTTTTCTTGGAAAGGAGGGCAGGACTGCAGTCAAAGATGCATTAAAAGTAAGTATTGGGCATTATAATTCCCAGGAACTGTGGATTATGACAGTAGTTCTCTTAACTAGTGTTACGTCATTATTTCAGGTTTTAAAAAGAAGTTTAAATGATTACATTATGGCTGATGTTAAAACAGTATTTTAAAGAAGTCTTCATAAGCCAATAGATTTCATTATCAGGAAAGGTCAGAGCTTTATGTTCTGTAGAATATTTAGATCCCAACTCAAGATAAAAAATTTCACAATATAAGTAGCTGATTAATTTAAAGTAGCTACTTAAAAGGTTAAGGTAGTCAAGTGCTTAAAAATACCTTCTGGGCTCTTGGCTTTTAAGAGGAGATGTTAAAATGACAGTAGAGATCAGATAACGTGAAATGCATTCAATATCACRTGGTCCATACATCATTAGTCTCTATTTTTAATCTATCTTAGCGTTTTTTTGTTTGTCTTTGGCTCGATTATCTGTTCAGTTGTTTTTTCCATATTTGTTAGTAGCTTATCAAGCTTGCAATTAAGCTAGGTTATTCTGTTTGTTCTTTTAAAACTTTAGCACAGTGTTAGCTTTCTTTCATCTTTGAATATATTATAGGAGTTGCTGAAAGTTAGCATTTGCAACCCCAAGCATCTTACTGAGCCTTTTCAGCACTACAAGTTAGAAGTTATTTGTACCTGCTGGCTGCAAAGGTGAAACTTAATCAACTGTGTGTGCCAGAGAAATGTCTGTAGTCTGTCCCTGTGCCCACCTCTCATAGCCTACCTTTTTATGTTGGAGCTCAGCTGTGAGTTCCCTGTTTAGTCAACCTAGTCTCCTATGTCTTTGGGATTGCCAATTCCTGCATTTGGAGGAGGTTGTCTGGAAAGACCTGCTAGCTTTCCTGAGCTCCTTTAACCTTCAGACCTGCCTGCTATGGGGCCTTACTTACCAGTTCTCTGAACAAGCCAGTCTGGTCTCCTGAAGTCCAGGCATTGCAGTCTACTGTTTGCCTTCATCACTCCCTTTTAGGATCTTGAACTCCAATATTTCATGGTCGCTATAGCCACGGCTGCTATTGATTACCGCATTTGCAGCCAGTTCTTCCTTGTTCGTGTATAGCCAGCTGTGCATCACCCTTGGTTGGCCAGTGCATCACCTGAATCAAAACGTTATCCCCGATAACAGTCCAGATTTCTGGAAGCTTTTTGTCGCACTTTGTTGCCCGTCCAGAGGATGTCAGGGTGATTGGCATTGCCCATAAGAACCAGTGTCTGTGATTGAGATATTCAGCTATTAACAGAGCAGTAACATTCATTTCTGTTCTTGCTACAGCCTTACCTTGAATCCTTTGTGTTATTTTGTTTCCCATGTCAGTTATGTATAGTGTATATCTTCACRTTCAGTACCATTAGTTTCCTCTGTTTTCCATTTCTTATATTGAATTTTATATACTGTGCCTGCTTTTGCTTCTTATGTAAGACAGGTTGATTTGACTGGTAAAAACCTTTCTTAATGGTCATCTAGTTTGTGATTACCTTTCTCTTTTTCCTTTTTTGATACTCTTTTTCATCATTCCTCCTCTTATATAAATTTGGTCCCTTTATGTTGCCAATTACATATATTTTTATTTAGAGTTTCCTTATGTTTGCACACAACAAATGTTAAGTAGTGAATCTTAAAAATATAGACAGTAACTGTCCTAAGAAACTTCTGTTTCTAATGCCCTTTTACCATTGTAAAAGAGTGTCAGAACAGAGTCTGTACTACAGAGAGTCTGTAGTGTCAGAACTGCCTTAAAGGGGAACAAGAAATTATTTCTTCCATTCTACAAGGAGTGTTGGTGAGCAGAGTCTGACAGAAGCATGGCAGAGGCCCTATCTGCTTTCTTACAGCTTTTCAAAGACCGTCCAGCTAATATGTGCCAGTGAATGCTTCTCCCTTGAAATATGTTTACAACTGATGGGTTAATTTGTGTGGCATCAGCTAATATTTAAAGAAAATAAAAACAAATATAATAAGATGTAAAGTTAAGACATCTTACTTGGATACAGACATGGCGATGTAATCATCTAACTAATACTGTATCTTAACTTCAGGATGTCTTCTGTTTCAGTCAGCTGTCCCAGCTGAGAAATGAGGTCGTTAACAAGCTGAAAAGCTAGTTTTTGCAGCTGTTGGAACTTGAGGCCATTTATTGAAGAAATCATATCCTCTAGGCGTTGTCTTCCCAAGCATGATCTTCAGTTTGTGTAAATCTTCCCTTACCTGCCTCYCTGCTCCCTGAGACTCCACCAAGTCCTGGATATTCTTCTTGATGTTTATTCTTCATAATCAGTTAATGTAAGATACTGACTTAAACCTTTCCTGCTAGTGAAAGTTGTTTGTTACAGTGTTAGTCTTTGGTTTGTGAAGGCACTTTAACATGCATGCCTCTTGTTGAGTGGATCTAGATGGAGTTARTATCTGGCTTAAGTTTAACTCTGTTTATAAACGAGCTTGTTCATATGATACAAATGCAGCTGCTTGTGTCAAACTAGTTAGCACCTTGTAATAAAATGTTTCAGTGTTGCACACTAATCCACCATTAGCAATGGTTTGAGTGTGACTTATGAAGAACATTTGTACAGGAGCTGTAGTTTGCAATGTTCATTAGATCATTAGTTTGCAACACACAGGATGGAAGTATCAAAACAAACTTGACAATGATATGCCTATGTGCATGCCTGTATTTGAAGTTCGTGCATTTGGGAAATTGTATCAGTTTCTAATCTGATTCTTAAAGAAAATTTAAAATTTGGGAGACATTGTAAAGGAAAGTGTGATTTCATTTGAATTCTGGTCTTTAAAGAATTATTCTGTGCTTAGATGATGCTGGAATTGACAAATCATTTTGACTGACAGGTGGACTTTTGAAATATGTTTGCAAAAATTATCAAGAAAATTATTTAAATGAAACTTTTTAGAAGATTTAGAAAAGCAAATCATTGCTTTTCAAGGGAAGCAGCTTTCAGTGAAGCATTCCCAAGCAATAAGCTTAATCACGTAAGAAGTCTCCCACAGTAATGAAGTTTGTTTTCCTACGTAGTATAGCATTTATAAAACTGATCATCTTTGTTTAGATTGAGATTGGTGGTTTATGGGGGACTCCCAACTATTCTGTGTTTATTTCTTCGACGTTGTTTTATGAGCTTTTAGTATTTTGCTTCAGAGTATTATGAACTTTTAGTATTTTGCTTCAGAGTAATCAAAGATTTTAGCTTTTTTTTTTTCATATTCCTTTTGCACGTTTGGGAAGCACCCACTGATTTTTACATTATCATCAAGTGAATCTTCCCATTAGATTTTATAAACCCCCTATAGATTAGATTTGTCTTAATAAATGAACAAATTCTTTTTTTGTTTACTATCTGAGCATTTAACTTTGCTTTAAGGATCTTCTAGAACTTTTTCTTGTGATTTTTGTGTCTTGAGTAATTTAGCATTTCTGCAAAATATCTTGTTCTTTTATCATATAAAAGCTTGTTTGTTCTCTTTGACTCAGTCTTTTTCGTGTCTTTTTTAATCTAACCTATCTTCCTCCTTGGATACTGTTTCCTTGCTTCTCAGTAAGGAACTTCTTCAAACYACATAGTTACTCTCTTACAGAGAGTGGGCTAATAGTTCAGAAAACTGCAATCAGCTTTCTTATCTATACAATGTGGTTCACTTCCAAGATCTTTCTGTTCCAAATTGTAGTCTAAGAAAGGGTATTCTTCTCCTTTTATCCCCCAAAGTCTTTTTATAATCCTTGGGGTTTTGCATTAATGAATACTCTTAGAATCAGTACATATCATCAGAGTGGAATCTGTTCTTCAAGCTTCATCTTATTTATCCAGTCTTGTACTTATAGTTCACATTTTGCTTCTGGTGAGACAATTCATTCCTCTTGCTCCATGCAAAACTCTTTCCATCCCTTGTAGAGAATTATCAAAAAAGATCAGTTTTCTTTGGAACCTGCAAACATCTTTTTGACTGGCTTAGCTGTCTTGTGGGCTCAGCAGAGCACCTGTCTACAAATATGTCTCATTTAAAGTCGCTATTCCTATGACCAGCTCGATCACCAGAGCACTCTTTGCAGTTTGCATGATGAGAGATTGCTGATCATTAGATACTTTCGACTGTTCAGAGTCCTCCTGTTTCCTGATTTTTAGTTTGTCTATTCTCACATGTTTCTAGATGTGCAGAATGTGGCCTGGTGATTATGGGCTGCCAAACCTCCTTTCTTGTTTTTGGTAGCTAGCCTTTTCTTTTTCTTTCCTCCTGAGTTTGAGGCAATGAGGCTATCAAAGTATCTTCCAAACTTCCTGATACTTAACATAGTCAGTAGTTGTCCTTCCAAGCCACAAGTATTTTTTCCTGTGCAGCTATTAATTTGGATATTGTGTAGAGAAAATCATTTCTGACTCAGGCAGAATGTCATGTGTTGTACATCCATTTCATGTCACTCTCTGATTCCATATCTAGCTATCATGATCCTAATGTAGAACTGTATCAAGGATATCTCATTCCAAAGGTAACAAAGAGTTCTTTTGCTTGCTACTCCTGTTCAGGAGTAAGTGTAGTAGCTTATTTTTACACTAAGCTGTCAAGTCCAGTGGCAYCTCCTTGCTAACAAGTGATAATTCAAATCTATTGTACAAATACAGTGAGGTTCTGCCCAGAATTACAGAATCCTCTTTCACTGTCCTGATTTGACATCTAAAAGGCTAGCTGTAGGATCCTGAACAACGTTAAAAAATATTTTAGTTTTGCGTGTAAGTGATCTGACCGTATCCGAAACTCCATTAACTTAGTAAGAATATAACAATTTACTAATGAATATAAGATTTGAGACCATTTGAATTCATTTCTTAGAAACATAGTTTGAGCATTTCTTAGAATCATAGTTTGAGATGCTGCTCTGTATGTATTCCTATCTTCTGTTGTTCAGACCTTTAATGGTGTCCGAAGTAGGCTCAGCTGTTACCATTAAAATATAATTTTGGGCTTTTTATTATTATTATTTTACAAAAGTACATTTAACTTAAGTTTTTCATGTATAAACGCCTCTAATTTTGTACTAAGTTTTCCCTCTCCTGTAAAACAAATTTTTAGAGTTTTAAAAATATTTCTCATGCTTTCTATATACAGCATAAAGTAGAGAATATAATATTCAAAGTAGGCTTGGAAAGACAAGTTTTTTGTTCTTGCTATACCCAGAACATACTGAAGGCTTAATTTGTATGAGCTGTCCTCCATTTTCATTGCATGATAAGGCTGTGGAGCTAAGTAAACATAATGTTTGATGTTTATTTTTATTAGTAGTTGGACGTTTTAAATCTGCAATTAGTTATAATGGCCTGCAAAGATCAGTGATCTATTATTACACATGCTAAAGGCTGTTACCTATTTCTGTTATTATTTTAGTCTGTTGACTAAGACGCAGCAAAGTCATGATAGGTCATTTACATTTTAGGTCTGTCACTACAGTCAGATTAAGTAGATGGGTTTTTTTGGTTTGGTTTTAAGTGGAAGTGTAAAATACATGTGCCATCAAAAATTTGAACATAGGTATGTGAATCCTTGTTTCCAAGGATTACTGATACTGTTTAAGACTTACTTGAATTTGTTTTCAACAAATGTAAGCAGCTAGTTCTCTGAATAATGAGCAAATAGAGATTTCGACTCTTCTAGTAATAAGACTCTTAAAGTAAATGAATTTAGGACTTCACAAGAAATTAATCTTGAATATGCTTCTGGCTGTGTTTTCAGGAGGAACAGTTTTGAAAAACAGAGAGCTGTTTTTGATAATTAATTCCTTCTCTCTCGCCCCTGCCCTTAATTCTACAGCGTTTTGAGCTACAGGATTCAAAAAGCCATTTGCTTCCCAGAAGGATTACAAAAGTAGAAAGTGTACATGGAAACAAAACCTTCAGGGCTGATGTAACTGTCCAGATTGGTGAAAAAGAAGTGATCTTCCAGGTATTAATTCATGTATTCATGAAACTATATATATTTAGTTATCATTAATTTAATTGTCTCATCCAGAACTTGACACCTACACTTGATACTGAAACTCATTTGCATCGAATATTTAGTTTTTTAGTAGTGTAACGTGATATTTTTTAGAAGATCATTTAGCTACTGAARTAGTAGATTATGATTAAACAAGATTTTGTCTTTAGATAAACTCACACTTTTCTACCTTTTATTCATTTAAGTATCTTGTATTAAAACAAATGCTGAAGAACAGACGAAAGAAAAATTTTTAGATTTCCTTTTTTTTAATTGGATTGGCATTACACAGAGTACACGTGATGCTCTTGGTGCTGCTTTCTCTTTTTCTTTTAATAGAAACAATAGTCTGTCTACACCTCACATAGAACATTACCAAGTACTTATTACATTTTAACGTAGAATATTGGGAAAAGAGAACAAAAGTAATTACATCAAATATGATTAGTCTGATTTTCTTCCAATGAAGTTTGTGGCCTGTTGATGGTGAAATAAGGTCTTGTTGAAGAAACAGATGCTGATCTAAGAATTTGAAGTGAATGCTTCATTTGAAGAGACTAGAGAGTCTCTGTAAAGGAAGTGAATTGATGGGACTCAGAAAGAGATCGTAACTGTATTGGTGAGGAATGTCCTCAGAGAGTTTGTACTGTGACAAGATAAAAARGGGAACAGCAGCAAACAGGAATTTGTCAGAAAAAGGTGCAACTGTAAGTATTTGATTGGGCTCTTTTCTGAGGAAAAGATTTTTGCTTTCATTTAACCTGTATATAGGTGATACCTGCTGAAAGTTTGTCTGCAGAATATATGTCTTTGGAAACACAAAGACATAAGGAGTTTGCAGATGGAGCTATTTTCAGACTAAACCAGGAAGTAGGATTAGAGCAAGTGTCTTAATGTGGAGAACAACTGAATATTGCTACTCTTCAAAGCTCTAACCAGAATAATCCCTTCAATTTTTCACAATACAGCTTGCCTCTTCTCTTATTTCTCTGATAAGAAATAAGGAATTATATTGATGATTTTTGTTTTAGATCTAACATGAACAGCCTCAAGGTCTTTGTAGACCCAAAGACTACTGTTCAATTGGTTAACATTCCCTTTTTTCTTTTTTTTTCTTTTATTATTAAAAGTAGAAAAGGGAAGAGTGAAGGCAATTGGGTCTTAAAAATTATACAATGTTAATTTTAAAAATGAAGGATTTAGATTTGATAGATGACAATTATCAGCAAGCTATTACATGATTTTTGCTGAAGTGTAACCCAGTCCACATGAAGTCTAAACCTATCACTGTATAGTTTATTTAGCATTTTGTTTTTTTCCGTATAGGTTCCAGYTGGGACTGGACCATTAAAACATTCTGGATCAGACTCTTTCATAAGGACTCCCAGCCATAACCAACTATTGGCAGAAATGATGCAATCCCATATGGTTAAAGATATGTGTTTAATTGGAGGAAAAGTAAGAATTAAWTTTTTTTTTGTCTTTCATTTTTCTTGTTTCCTAGGACATAATATAGGTTTGTTTTTATTTTTTTTATTTTTATTCTCTCTTTTTCCTTTTYTTTTYTTTTYTTTATTTTTAATTTTTTTACTTTTTTAGGGCTGTGGCAAAACAGTTATTGCTAAGGAGTTTGCTGATATTCTAGGATACAGCATAGAACCTATCATGCTCTATCAGGTAAGTAAATTATTTGCTGATGTTTTTAATGTATGCTATTTCATTTTAATATAGTCCAAAATATAACACACAGAGGAGGATTCTCTGTGTGAGATGGAGTCTTTATATACAACTGCAGCTTTTAAAATCATTGGTACAGGGGAAAAAAACAAAGGACAATGAAGACTTAAAAGATAGCGAAGTTTTCTGATCATTGTTGGACATTTTTTACTCTYTTTGTTAGAATATTTGTCTGTAAAATCTTTTCTGATTTGCAGGGCTAGATACTATACAGCCAAGGTGATATGGGTAGTACACTGTTACATATTCTTCAGCTCTGATACTGCTTTACTTCATTATATTGACTTCATTATGAATACAAAAGAAAGATAACTTACATAAACAAAAAAGTATGGAGAATCATTTAAAGGAATAATTTTTCTCCTAGCTGAAAACAGAAAACAGTTGACAACTTGTGCTGTGATTTATCATGACTGACTATCATAAAGAAAATTTTGTCTTTTTTTTGTCTTCTCCTCTTTGGATTTTTTTTCCCTTTGAAGTGTGTTTCCTGCCTTTAGGTCAAAGTGATTCCCGCTTGTAATTGCATGTTAAATGGCCCCGGAAGACCTTTTCTCCTTCCTTTTCTGTTTGTCCATATTTTGTGTAATTTTATAATGGAATTCTCCATTATCAGTAGTATTTTATTATTATTCTTGAAGGCAGTTTCTTTGTTGTATTGAGAATGCAAAATGGCTTTTATGTTTGTGGGGATTTTTTTAAAGTTATTTTTTTATGTTCCATAGACTTAATCTTTCTCTTGTTTTTTCTGGTTTGTTTCTTCTATTGCCAAGATCTCTTGATGTTGATTTTTTTATGATGCCTAACACACGTACTTTTTTWAAAAAAAATGTAATTTCTGTGCTTTTTCTTTACTTACATTTCTGTTTAGACCAAAGATTTCAGGTGTGACAGAGATGTGTTGCAGTAATATACATTAATATGGTACACTATTCACAGGTATTATAACAAGCAGGCAGTAATCTTCAGTCTGTAGCCTCGTTGTTACCGATTTACTCATGTTGTGATCTAGGGTTTTAATATAAATGTGACTTTAAAGATAATTTTGGGGGACAGTGTTCATAAACATTTTTTGTAAGACACACAACCAGTTGACTTAGATGTCATCTTACTCCATGACTGTCATTCTAAGGCAAGAAGGAAGAAYTGAGAAGTCCTTAGGGCCTCAGGGGCCTTAGAAGGTAGTGGTAAGGAGCTTGTTGTATTGAGAATGTTTTTAGCAAGTTGGAGGAGGAAATTTACAATAGTGGAAAAGATTGGGGCAGAATAAATGTTTTGAATGAGTTGATATTAAAGTTTGGATTTAAAAAAATTAAGGTGGAGGAAGTAGTAGTGATTCCAAAATGTTTGGATGTACAGAATAGCAAGGGAATGAAAAATTTCAGAGCAGTCAGTTGTCATAGAGTGTAAGTAAGAGTAAATGTGGAGCTGTGAGGCTGCTGTAGGTCTAGGATTTTTTTCTTTGCTTTTATCTGGAAAATTCTTCAGATTTTCTCAYGGCACTTACTGTTTTGCAAACCCCAAGTTCTGTCATGTTTATCTGTGATCTTCCATTGCTAGTAGTCACTTTCTACTTGTTTGGACAGAATTGTCTGTTTTAGTTCTTAATGCATTCTAACCTGAAACAGGGAAAAAATGAGAGAAAATAGGAGAGAAAAATAGTAATGCTGATGGACACGGTCTTCTGTTTCCCTGAATAGCTGAGAACCTCCCCAAACAGGTTCCTGCTGCTTTTGCATCCCACAAGATGCCTTTTACTAATAAAGGCACAGGCCCTGAGTATATGTCTACATAGGTGGGCTCACACAGATGAGAGCTCTTCTCCCATGCTTTAACCCAACCAGATGTGAACTGATTTGCATTCAAAAACCAGATCGCCTCATCAGCGTGATGTTGTGTTCGTGCTAATATACTTGGCTTCTCAGGAATGCCTGTTACCCTGTGTACAGTGGTGTATTAAGATAGRTGCGTGGTTTCTGAGCCAGAATTGTGTGCAGCCAGCCTGCATACTACTTTCTGCACTTGTCCATGGAAACATGTTTTGAATCTCCCCAGGAAAATAACTTGACAAACCCCTTTAAGGACATACCCAGCCTAGCTCTTGTTTCGTTGTATGCAATATGATTGGATACTCATCACGAAAATTAGAGACTTATTTGGGCTAGATAATGTGGCCAGTGTTTCTCAAGGTCCTGCCTTTAAARTAGAACACCTTTGCTGAAAAGGAACTGAAGACTTCCCCTTAGGAGACACATGCGAAGGAGAGCTGACAAAGAAATTGGTTACTGAGCAAGCGTCCTTCTTGCAAAAGGATCTGTAATTCCTCCAGARATAAAATCTAGGTCAAGGGCTTGAACTAGTTCCCATCACAGTGAACCTTTCCTTTGATTTTGCCAGGATTTCAAGTGCAAAGGGCAGAGATTTTTATAGAGAGATTTCTGGGGTTTTTTTTGTAATACTACACATAGTTGTGAAGGCAAGCAAATAACTAGTTTTGAGTGCATGATTGAGTATAAACTAATATGTAGTTGTTTGTCTCTGTATACATGGATTCCCTATATACAATATCTGAAATATTCTCGAAAGTTATTAAATGAAGGAAAATTTAAAACATGATTGAATACATCTGAAATGTGCATGTTTTCATACATTTTAAGAAATACATTTGTTTTTCTTAAGAAATGTAATAACATTAGATGCTTTTACATAGCATATTAATAATAATTTAATGTCAGAACAAATATTCAATATGCTAATTCATTCAATAATTGGGCAATTAAGGCAATGAGAAGTTAGATTCTGTAAATCTAACAGATTTTAGTTTAGGTTAAAAAAATTTTTTTTTTGAGAGATAGACAAATTGCTCTAAGTCGTTTCTAAAATTTTTCATATTTGCTTCATATTTTTTTTCTGTCTGAAGTTGATTTATGAACTTGAACAATGTGGAAAGGGATATTTCTTTATATTGATTTCACAGGAGAAAATGAAGGGCACTTTGAAAGCTTTTATACCATGAGATAAGAATCAACTTTATCTAAACCAGGGATTCCCAAACCTTTTTGCATTTAGATCATCTTTTATAGTAGAAATTGTCCCGTAGAACAATTACGGTCTCATTTGTGATCTTTTACATCATTATTTTGATTTCTGATATGTAAAATTCTTTGTGGACAGATTGACAAAGCAAAGGCATTTTAGGTAAGATATATTTTAGTTATCCCTTACTGCAGTTAAGCAGCGGCAAACGAGAAGCAGCAGCAAGCCAGTTTTTTGTGGACTGTAGCTTGGGAACTTATAGTTTAAAAAGCTTAAAATAAAACTTTTCGGGGGGGAAATTGTGTTTTTATACTGATACTATAACAATTTTCCAACAACTTACTCCTTCCTTTCTAAAACAATCTTACGTACATTGCTAGTGTTTGTGTAGTGTGATGTTTGTTTCTAGGATTTCTTTTTTTTTTCTTTTTATGTATGACCTCATAATTTTTCTTTACAAATTCCTTCCTATTTTTTATTTGGGAAATATTAACAAAATGTGAGTCCAATTGGCATGAAAAGCAGGAAACAGATTTCTTCACCTTGTAATTGCCAAGAACATGATTATCACGGAGAGAGTCATGAAAAACAGCTAATTTGGAGGCTTTTATTGCTATTGCTTCTAAAAGGAGTTCGATACACCCTTCTTGTTTTCTCTACTGAATTTTGTGTGACTCATCTGAAGACTTTTAACTAAAAACTTTGCTCTGTATCACATCATTTATGCCTTATTCCTTTTTTTCTCCATTTCAGAGGTATTTTAGGAAATAAATGATAAGCAAGGTAATAATACACTTAAACTACAATGATTTATAAAAGAAGATAAGAATTTTGTGTCCTAAGGAATATAATTTTATCATCGCTTTGCCCAAAGTAAGAATGAAACATTTTTAATTCATAGACTCCTTATGTCCCTCTCAAAGGGAGGGTTTTTTTGCATGAGAGTATTATAATATGATATTGTATAATATATAATTTAAAAAACTGATTAGGAATTTAATACTGTAAATCATGTAAATCACTATTATCACTAGAATYACTGCAAGAACTTAGCCCTGAAACAAGCCSCTTACAGAGAATGTGCAAATATTAGCGAATGATACTTTTCTTTAATGTCACTAAATTGAATCTGATGCAAGCATTTAAATTATGGTATAAACTCTTTTTTTATTATTTCAGACAATATTTTCTGGCCAAGTACACTTCTGAGTTTATCTCCAGATAATTAATGCATGATTCTTCAGATGTCTATCTGTTCAGTGCATGTAGACAACATTATATATAGCACAGTAGACTCCTGATCAATTAATACTAGACACAGTTTCATTCCCATAGAGGTATCTTGTCAGAAGGTGTCTTAGTTTTATATTCTGTTATACAGCATTTACTTACTAGAGAATGCACGTAAAACTTTTCACACAAGTCATAAAAATACTCGTATTTTTCTCTGTCTTTGATWTAAAAAAAATGTATTTCGAATTGGTTTTTAGAAAAGAACAAACAGGATTAAAATCTAAAAGTAAAAAAAAATGGCTGTTTTTATGGATCTGAATGAGAGGCTTTAAATTATACAAATGTGGAAGCATTGAAGGAACCAGACTTTGTCCTGTTATTTTAAGGCTTTTAAGGAAATGCAGAAAGAGGAAATGATTCAAGCCATATGACGTAACATATTCTATTTTTATTCTTTGAAGTTCAAATGGTTTGCAGTTGTAAAAAGGATGCATGCAAAAGCTGCAACTGCAACAGAAAATATTTTTCTCATCTGATTTTAGGTTAAGTTCTGCTCAGCCTGAGGAAGGAATTTCAACTTTCAGGTCACAAAATGGCTATTAAGGTTTTCTTTGTTGTTCTAGTGCGTACCTACTATAATGGAACATCTGAAATATGTATGGTGGAGGATATACTAGCTTTTACTTTTGATTGTCATTTATCCCTAAAATATTATTTTGTGATACTCTGTACTTGCARTATTTTGCAAAGTATGTTTTTTGTGTCTGTTCACCTCCTTTCTTACTCTGTCCTTTCTTCTGTGATGTTTCCACTGTATTTTCCATGTGAGAGTTAGAATGTTCTACTTCTTTGTGTTATGATCTCACTTGAAGATTAATGATGAAATCTTTTCTTTTTCAGCTTCTGTCTGTATAAAATGAATGACGTTTGTTTATTACAGGTGTAAATTGCTGCCCCCTTCTGTACACAAGGCTGCATACAAGTTGTCATATGCTTGTATTACACTTAAGGAAAAAAAAAGGCTTTTGTTCCAGTTTCAAAAAGACAATATTAACAAGTCTAGACCTATGAGAGAAGACTATTTAGCATTTTGTTTGTTGGTGTATGTGCGTTGGTGTGTATTTCTGGTATTCTTTGGAAAAGTAATTTAAGATTTCCTGCTAATCTGCCTTGGGTATATTCTCAGAAAAAAATAAATGCAGCTTTGAGGAAGAAAATAGGCACTTGTAGATGAATAAGACACCATACAAATATATTCTTCTGATGAATTGATACTTACAGGATATGACAGCTAGAGATTTGCTGCAGCAAAGGTATACTCTTCCTAATGGAGACACTGCTTGGAGACCATCGCCACTTGTTACTGCTGCCGTGGAAGGAAAGCTTGTTATTCTTGATGGCATTCATCGAATTAACCCTGGCACTCTAGCTGTTCTTCAAAGGTCAGGATGTGAACATGTATAAGTTGGGTGCATGTGATCTGCTTACTGAGGGCATACATACTAAGAAATCAAGTTTTATCTAGTGAATACAACTATAACTTCAAGAAATCTGTAAAAATCAATCTGAACATTGAAGTTTTATAAAGTGTGTAACATTTAATCTTTGCATACTTGAAAGCAGAAGCAATTCTTTCATGTTCCTTATAAGTCTATACTAATACTGGATATTTCAGCTGTTGGATAATATTGCGTGTGTTCTTCTTTGAATTGAAGAATAAGCCAGATTTTACCCTTACTAAAGTCATGAAACCTGAAGATGAATAATACATGCACAATGATTTGAAAATGAAAGATCTGTCAGAAAATGTATTCAATACTTTGAATGCATTCTGCTGCTAAATAAAGTATATGATTATTACAGTCATATATAAACCATACTTTGTATCCATTGCAAAAAATGCTTTGTAAACATTATTTCAATAAATTGAATACATTTGAATAAAATTAATGTATAAATAAATTTATAATAATAGAAATAGTGCATAATAATATAAATGCTTAAGTAGATTTTGAATACGTTAAATTGAATTCAATAATTTCAATAAAAATAAATTAAATTTTCCAAAGACACAAATAATAATAGCAGATAGTATGTTAATCAAAATAATAATAATCCATACTATCAGGTCAAATTTTTCTGCTATTTCAGTTTCCTGCACCATATAATGCCTTTCATTAATTTAAAGAAATCACCAGCTTTAAAAGCAGTCGCTTGCAAAAACATTTTGTGACTACTTTTTTTATTGCATTTATGCACAGATACAGAATAGAGAATGATTCATGCCTGTTTTTCTCCTCATAATCGGTTTAGTTTTCTCTTCCGATTTTTCTTTCAACATCATGTGTCATATCTATCTATGTACACAGAATGAACTCCTACATGAAAAAATAAAAGATGGATTGGTATGTATATTAGCATTTAAGCCAACCAAAATATTTTTCTTCAAGAAACAAAAAAGTATAGTACTCTCTAATAGTATAACAAAATGGCTGCGTTCTATGCCCTTTATGCACACTGTACTGATAAGATGGAAAATTTTCTTCATTTTCTAATCATAGCTATTTAAACTAAATTGACTGACTTTGCACTGAAACTATTTGCTTTCGCAAATTATTTTACCTCCACATGTGGGTGCATCTTAATTAGCATAACTTTTTCTTTGATTGAAGTACTATAACCTAAGTTTTAACTGAGGTAGCTATTTAAAGAAGCAGTAGGTGAAATAAGTATTTTAAGAAGCAGTCAAATTTTAGATAAAGTTTACTTTTTTTTTTCTCCGCCAAACAGGCTAATTCATGACAGAGAACTAACTCTCTATGATGGCACCAGATTATTAAGGGAAGATAGGTATCAAAATTTAAAAGAAGAATTACAGGTCTCCGATGAGAAACTACAGGAAAGGTAATGTGTTTGCTGCAGATACTGAATGCAAACAGTATTTCGTACTGTAAAGAGCTTAATCTCCTTTTTTATTACAAGAACATCTTGCAGAATGCTTTCCTCTTAAACTGATACTTTTTAATCACTGGGAGAACATATTTTGAAAGTCAGTTTCCTCATGAGCCTTTTTCCTTTTGTGGTATGAAAAAATTATATCCTGTGTAGAGTGCTCAAACTAAAAGAAAAGCATTTAACATCCTTTAACAAAAGCAGTTAGAAATTGAAAAGAAGTAAGTAAGTATAGAAAAGTAAGTATAGAAAAACATTGATATAAAAGTATATAGTATTTTGGAACATTTTATTAGGGGCATCTCAAAATTAAGCTAAATTAAAGTAAAATATAACTTGTTACTTTCTTTTGCATCAATAGCTAGAAAGCTGATATTTAATTTACAACTAGTAAGAGGCAGGAAATCCTAAGGATGGGTTGGGACCCGTTATGCTTATTCTTTTTGTTTCTTCACTTCCACTTGTCTGCTAGAAACATCCTACATATAGAAACTTTTTCTAGTCCTCTTATGGCCATATTTGATACAGTGTCAAACACTGCTGACCAATTTCAATTAATGGGAAAGATTTTGTTGATTGTGTTCCAAAACAAATACAATCTTAAGACTCAGTTATATATGAAATAAGTCATCTGTCAGGAGCTAAACCCAATGTAATACTTAAGTGTCTCTAATCTCTGAATAAACAATTGAAGTTCTGTGTCAGWTGTCTGTGTTCACATTTGCGATGGGGGATGTGCATGTGCCTGTGCTTGCGATATGCTTTTTAGCCCTATTAGTACTGGTAGAGGTACACTCATGATGTTCACCTCTTGACATGTACCCCCTTCTATTTCTCTAAATTGTCTTGCTGAATCAGATTTTTCCTTTGTCTTGATTTAGAAAAGCTGATTTTTTTTTACTGCCAGATTGTTTTGTTATTTTTTGTTTGCTTTAGACTGAAAATACTGCATTTTGTAAGAACTGTATTTTAAGTCTTCTGTAGCATTAATTTTGATTATGTCAGTATGGTGTAATATAAACCTGCTGGTTGCAAATTGTATCCAGCCTGCTGAGGCCATATACCCAACTAGATGGGCATGCCCTATGTTTGTTTTATTTGAGTAAAGAAATACATACCAAGAAAGTGTTCAGTTTGCCATGATTTTAAGCCCAGGCTTTGAAAAGAGAACCAWAAAAGGCTCCAAGGCATCACGTTGGAGTGCATCCCAATTTTGCATTGGACTTTGTACTTTAAAATAGATCCAGTCAYTGTACTGGTTATTCTTGTCTCTGATCCCGATGTCCATGGTCTTGTCCGAGCAGAATGGCAGACGTTGTGTTAACTGCAAGGTGCCTTTTGGCTCATACCARCATATTCTGTTAATCTAGACAGTTGATCAGACATTCATCTTCAGTACTGCTCATTTTTCAGTGTCGAATCTCTCTCTCAAGATTAGAGCTTCACATCTCCCTGTTTTCCTTTTACTGTGGCTTTTTTTTGCAGCAGCAGCCTCCCTTATAAGTGTCAGTGCCTCTTAGACTGTAAGACTCTTCCAGGCTCTGTTCTTTAGTGAGTGTTCTTCAGAACCGTCTTCTCACTATGCCATCTCTATGCAGAGCTTTACTCCCTTTCATTGTCACTGGGCAAGCTTTTGGTTCCCCTGGACGATGCTTATTGTGTGTTGCTGTCGATTACTACTTCGGAGGCCTCATTTTTGTTTTTCCTCAAGAGTGTCCCTCTTTACTTCAGATCCCATTGTACTCCTTTTTTCTAGTCACTTGAATATTTCACAATACGAAGTTCATCGTGAATCATTAAGCCACTAAATGATCCACTTGACTAAAAGTGAGACTGATTTGGGAAGCACCAGAATCAGCTAGCAGCATAGTGTATAGGTGACTTTGTCAGCATCAAGTCCCTGCTTATTCTTAACCTTCAAGTTAAGCCTCTATGTGGTATCCACATTCTGTGTGTGTACCCTGTCACTCGCTTGTTTCTCCCRTTTTCAAAAAGGGGAAAGGCCTTGACTTGTCAGCACAGTAGTTTTTCTCAGTTACCCTGTTGAGGTGGAGTGCTGCTCTGCTGTGGTTTCTCTTTATTTGCCTAAGTTGCATGTTACTGCRTTGTCCAGCTCAGTCTTTTGTGGCTGGACATCCTCAGTGGCTTCACTGAAGATTACTTCTTGACCTTGTGGATTTGTGAAATCTGGCTTTTACCTTCAAATCCATAAATGACTGGTGTCTGTTATCTTGGGTAGGAATACATTCCTGATTGGAATGTATAGATCCTACTTGATCTGAAACTGATCCCCCCCAGCACCCCCTCACACCAAAAAAAAAAAAAAAAAGAGAGAGAGAGAACAAGACAGAGTCTAACCCTGGTAGACATTCTTGCATATCGAAGTTTGACATGACTGCATAACACTACATAACACTCAAGTGTGACCAATTAGCACCATCTTGTTTACAGATGAAAATTCCTGGCAATGGATAAACCAGGGTCCATACTCAGAAAGTCACCTAATTCGAGGTGAAGTCTACTGCCTGGCTCTTGTTCAGCTCGCTCCTATATGGGCTTATTCAACAGAAGCCAAAGTGAAGTGGTGCAAACCTGTACCAACTTTGCTTTTGGCTGCTGTGTCCTTCAGCAACAGTGGACCGCTCTTCAGTGCAGAGGCCGCTGTTCTGCTCCGCTTCATAGTCTTGTGAACTTGAAGACATTTCAGAATCTCACCTTGTTTTTAGTGCCTTATGTATTCTGAAAACATCACTGCCTTTCACTGGCTCCAGGACATGATGTTAGTAGTTGCTCTATCATGTCTGTACTGCAGTCCCCCCTGCTACTTGTCCTTTTCAGTGCCAGTTAACTGTCATGGCAAGCTTCAGTATTTTTCAGTGTTGCAGAACAGCTATGCGGGAGGAGGCCTTTTCTCCAGATGCTTTGTCATTGAAAGAGGTCGGGGTACTGACAGCTGATTTAATCACAGTCTAAGGAAACAGGATGGTGCAAACCATCCCTCCGTTGCCTGCAGTAGATTGGTTTATAGGGGAGTTAAACAGAATACATTGTAGCTTGAATTTATTAGCAGATTTGCTGGGCAAATTCTTATCTCTAAATCCTGAGTGGGAAATGCTTTCCATATCAATGAGAAATACTGTCTCTCTTGCTGTGTGTCTATGGCTATGACTAGTGGCCTCAGCTGTGCTTCTGATGTTAGGGCAAGACAGAAAACAGAGGTTTACTTATCCTGATATTCTGGATTTGATTAAAGTAATTCTGGTACCGCTATTCTTTATTTGTCTTGTAGATTCTATACTGTCATTCCAGGTCTGCTGAGACTAAACCTGGCATGTGCGCTGAGTGCACCTTAAAACTACTCCTCTTCCTTTCTAGTAAGGGAGTTTCCTATGGAAAATAGTTTCAAGTTTCATTTGAACTGGGAAATAAATTTTTTTTTAACCCTAAATCACATTCATACAAGCTGAGGCTTCCATTCCCATTTGTATATTGGGAACTAATATACGTATTTTAAATATGGTATATAGAATACATATTTTACAGTTAAAATATTTTATTATTAAACTTTTTATTATCTACTACCTACAGAAAAGGGAGTATTTCTGAAAGACCAGAATTTGGAGTAATGATGCCGAAAGCTTCATTAGGAAATCATTAGATTAGGAGAGAGCAGGTCATCTTCAAGAACTGGAGAAAAGCAATAGCTGGAGCAATAGCTGAGATAGACTGAGATGGACTGATACCTAACTGCTATTTGGAAGAAGAACCAAATATACGGGGTACATGTGCAATTTCTTTTTGGGGACAGCTTTGCTGAGTAAGGGTGTTGTTGATTTTAGTTACATTTGTCATAATGTAGTTTGCAGTTTCTCTCTGGAGCACTGCTTGTAACCATTCATGAAATACAAAATATCTCACTGTTGCTCTCCATTCCCTTGCCTTAAAACTCCTAGTGAGGTGATTACTTGCAGCCAGATTCTTCTGCAAACTAGATAAATACAAATACGTTTTCCATAATGGAAAAAAAAGAACTTATGATAACTGAAGTGTTTTAATAGACTACGTGGACTCAGTACTTGAATGGATTTTTACAACAGAATTTCCAGTAAATAAAATCTATTCCATTATAATGGAGTGGAGTACTCTTCCCTAACCAATAAGCCAAAACTCCTGTAAATGTTTTTTACACAGATTTGCACACACCTGAAGATTTTTCAAGTTCTAGGAGGAATATTTGAGATAGTAATAGAGAGATTTTAGGCAATCATTCAGAGAAACAAAAAATTTTACTAAGCTTTCATGCAATCAATTCTGTCTGAAAATATTTGATAATAAAATAAAGAGGATGGGAATGGGAATTTTGCAATGGGAAAAAGTAATGGCAATATTTTTTTCACTTTTAGTGCCTTTCTTTTTTAGCTTTTCAGGTATTCACTTGTGTGGTAGAATAGAAAGCTGAATATAACAGAAATATATATATTAGAAATATAATAGAAAGCTGAGTGTAACCCATAACTTAAGAGAACTTCCAACACAGATAAATCAAGAGAGTTTTTTTCTTTTTTAATAAAGGGTGGCATTTCAGATCACAATATGATCTGAAGAATTTGCATGCCTTTATCAAGAATGTAAACAGTATTATACTAAAGAATGTGAACACTATTAAACCATTACATTCTTTGTAATAAGACTGGATAAAGAGAAGAGTATTCTTTGGTGTTCAGAGTGGTTTGAAGTTTTGCAGATTAGAAATAATATTATTAAATTTAGTGAAATTTCATTTAAAAGCTTTAATTACCTAAGAGTTAATAGAATATATTCTTATTTAAAATGATTCTAATTGGTATCATGTAGTTGTATGTTTCACTGAATATTTCTTTGCATTTCCACATCTGTAACGTCCWCAAGTGTTTTTTTTTTTTTTTTTGAAAAGGCTTTATACTGGTGGGTGCAATAGTTCTATCAGGAATGACAAATACAAGCAGCAGGTTTGCCCGTGTGAAATTGTAGGAAACTGCTTGCCTTGGTAAAAGCCTATAAGCTACAATAACAAGATCTTGTAACTAGCAGTTGGCACTGAATATTTTTCCTCTAGTGTTTCTTGGGCCAGATTGGCTGTGCAGTTAAGTTAGCAAATAGTTGCAGTAAAATGGAATTCAGTCACTTAAAGAAACTTAGTACTTTTGTTTATGAAATTTGGGGGGAGGGGAAAAAAAGATGCTCTTGAAAAAGTGACAGACAGTGCTTATAGTGCTTAAAAATCTTTTACATAGAAGGGAATTGCAGCTGCTGATTCCTTAATCATTTAGCAATTGTATGTTAATTTTCCTGAATAGGTTCAAAGATTAAGAAAAAGTGTATTCAACCACTGATTCACAGTGTGTATTCAAGAACTGTGCATAGAATTCCTTATGTAATCATCAATTACTGATTACTTCACTGAGACAGTTTAAAGGTGGCATACAACCTTCACAAGACAAGCGATGACGTGCTAGTTTGTTGTATGAAGCAGTATTTTAACGGATTTGAATGGATATTTTGGCTTTGGGTTTTTTTCTCCCCATGCAGGAAGTCTTTGGTGTGGTGAACAGAAAAGCAGCTATTTCAGGAAAATCTAGACATATGTATGTAATAGGATTGTTCAAAAGCTAAAAGAAGTCGCTCATAATGCTTGGGTAGTCTTAGTGCCTTGCAGACAGTGGATTATTTTCCATGTGACTAAGTTGAAAGGGAACACATAGAACAGATGAGAAAAATATCAAACGTGGCAGGAAGTGAATTTTGTAGGAAATAGATTTTCCAATATATTAAATTTTTAACTAGTTCTGTTTTCTAACTTTTTTTCTCCTCCTCCTCAGCTTTGTGATTTTCCAGATAAAGTAATCTGTTAATGTTAGAGTATTATGAAGTTGAAGAAAAAGAGCAAGGAAACTAGAACAGGTCATTTTGTGGTCCTATTATTATAAAAATTCCCAACTCATAAAATTGTTCGTGTTTTGATTTTAGTAGAATAGGAGATTTATGAAATCATGTACAAGGAAGAGACAACAAAAACAGTTTGCTTTTGCAAGGTGGCCTTAGGAACACTGTTCTGCATCTTTTTTAGAAGTGGCTTCAGTTGCTCAGGACAGCGTGTCAATTACAAGAAAATCTTTCCTTAAAATTGTCCTGAGTGAACTGCATTCTTGACATCTTTTCAAGCAAGGTGGTGGTATTCCTTCTTGGAATTAAACACTGATGGCCAGAGAAGGACATAGATGTTACTAGCCCATTGGTACCCCCCTCTGTCTCTGTTGTTAGTAAACATTTAATAGAAAAAGGCTAAAGACTTTCTGCATTAATAAATTAACATCAAATCCTCCCACTGTGTTTGAGGCTCATTAATTTAAAAGGTGCCAAATTTTTAACAAGATACATACTTGACTTTCATCTGCAAAGAATAAAAGATATCAAGGATCTCTGTTTTATAGAATGTGGCTCCACRTATAAACTCTTCTGTGTTCCCTTAGGGAACTGCTCTTGCAATGCTATAGAAYAACTTCCTCCACAGTCACCATGCTGGAAGCTGGGAACTTGCAGTGCGTTGCAGAATTGAGTCATTTGTTTTAGGAATAGTTAACATTTCCAACTTTGCAAACATCAGTCCAAGCTATAGGCTTTTGAAGTAGCCAAATATTCATGTTTACAAACTGGAAACCTRCAGCAGGGATGTTGTAATATGTCCATGTCTAAAGAGAAATCAGTAACTTAAACTGATATTGCCATTTTAGTATGCCTTGACTTTGCTTCTCCTTTCCACACTATCCCCATCGTGCCTTTTGRGTTAGGCAGTGATGCAAGAGAAATGTCTTTCTGTTGCTAGGAAAATCTGACTGCTTCTTGTGCCCTCTTATGGTATTGTAGAAGGTCCAGAATTAGTCCTTGGAATTTAGGTTGATTAATGGAAGGGGCCATTTTTCTTACTAATAACGGAGGGAAAGATGAGTCTGGAATTTATTTTATTTATCCTAGCTAGGAAATATTTTCTTCTGTAATAAGGTTGGTTATGTTCTCTGACCTCTTTTATGCTTATTGGTAGTGACATTCCCATTGGTTCCTCTTTCATGTGATGTTTTCAGACATCTACTTCTATTTTTATCAATCAGAGAGTAGCTTCTAGGCTTACGACTTTCAGCTCAGAGTAAATGATGCCACCTCCTGTGTTTGCTTTGATAAAAGTGGCTGTTGACTATATTCASTCCATTGTCTCAGAATTTTATTATTGTAACTAGCAAGTCAACCAACTACACAGTGGATTTAGTAATACATATTTAAGGGACATATTTTGTCTTCAGATTTTCTTGCTTGTATTATCATTTCCATGTAAATTTAGCCAAGAAGAATGCTTGCCTCTAAATGTTCTGATGTCAAACATTATAATTATATGCAAAATGACACTTGATAACAGGCATAGCTAGCAGTGTAAGCTATCTAATTCCACTTCACCACTTCACTTGCTCTTTTTTTTTTGAACAAATTAATGGCTGTTATTTTAATAAGAATACTGAGAAATTAATTGTCAAAACAGGCTCTTCTTGCAAAATTTGATTGACTTTTAAATGTGATTTATTACTGTCCAGTTGCTTCTAGAGATGGTGCCATTGTGCTAATTGAGTACCAATAAATTCCTAATTCAAAGAGGTGGTAATCTTAAATAAGGCAGTCAAAAGATATGACAATGTCACAACCTAAAAGCAAGGGAGTGGCCTTACACTGCCCTAATAAATGCATCTAAAAGTTATACGTTTAAGTCTGCGGTAGTCACACTATGACCTGTTATATTCAGTGGACTGAAATAGGCAGGCATCTAAAACACTGTTACTCACCAAATCTTCCAGTTTTAGAACTAGGTAGCATTCACTGAATCTAGCAGATCAGTTCCATATAGATTA
>NW_028186423.1:1396719-1489538 GCF_003343005.1 Rhea americana
GAAGAAGAATGTAGAAAAAGTACCTTTTACACTGTGGTAGTGGATTTTTAGAATGTGTTGCCACAGGAAGCTGTGGAGGCAAATAGGATCAAGAAGTTCAAAAAAGGGATTCGATAAACTTGCAGATAAAAAGATAAAAAAGCAAATAGGCAGGGGTGTATCCTCTAACCTTGAACATAGGTTTGTGGATGCTAGGAGAATATGAGAGACCTGGGCTGCTGACGGTGGCTAGGCTTATGTGCCTGTCCCAGATAACAGCTCCATCTGTCCAGCTGTCGCCATCAGAGACGTTTAGATAGATGGAGTAGATAGATGGACCCAGTAGGGCATTTCTGAAGTTCCCGTAAATCAGATTAATCTGCCATTGGAGGGGCCTGTTTCTCTCCACTGACTCTAAAATGAGTCATGAGTGACTTGGCTTAGACTTTTTAAGTGTAACTTTTAGAGATATTGTGAAGTTAGGTGCATTAATCGCACCCTAAGAGCCTAGCTGCTTTTTCAAAAGCCACAGAGAAAGTCAGTAACATAACTGGGAAATAAATCCATCTCTTCATGGTAGCCAGCCTGATCTCTTTATAATATCATCCTTCCTGTCAATCTAATTGAGTAAAAGAAGTTACCCGTTACTGCAGCTCCAGTAAATCTTGTTTCCTCTCTGATTTGCCTGTTCAACATGCTGCTTTAGGTAAAGCACTTGTAAAATTTCATCAAATTAGTGAGATGTGTCCRTTTCACACATACAAAAAAGAGTAAACAGTAGCTTTGTTGCTGGTATTTGCTCAACTAGAGGCATGCAGGTTAAATCGCACATAAAGAGGAGACTTGGGTGCCCTGCTAGGCATAAAAAATTACGAGCAATCTATAAAATTGCAARTCATATTATATAGTTTTTGTCAGTTTTGTTTTTTTCATAAGATTGAATTGCAAAAGTTCTGAAYAAACATTGGGCTATAGCTCAGTCCAGTAATTCAATTCTTTCTTCAACTATTGTAAATTTGAATTTGATACCCATCACTTAAGCAACATAATGCATTTTTWAAAATGTTTTCTTGCAGGTCCATCTTTCCTATCCACCCCTCATTCAGAATAGTTGTCTTAGCAGAACCTCCGGTCATTGGAAGTAGTACCCAACAATGGTTGGGTCCAGAGTTTCTGACGCTGTTTCTTTTTCATAATGTGCAATCTTTAAACAAGAATGAAGAAATTCAAATTATAAAAGAAATGGTAAGTATGTTCATTATTTCAGCCAATTCTGATCATTTTTTAACTTAATATGATTATTTACTGTGTACAAAATATTTCACTATTGCAGACCCTATTTTTRTGTRGCATAAATGATTCTTCATTTTCAAATCCTTCTTATGTTTTGATGGCATTGATATAAATTAACCTTCTTATGATATTAAATGATGCTGTAATATAAAAATGTTCTTYGTCAAAACTGTATTCCTTTTTGGGTGATGTAAAGCAACTGCAGCAACTGTATACTCATAGCATTTGTGTGTAGCTGTATATGGGTCTTACATATCCTGCAGTAAGATTAATACTGTTTTTCTTTCAAACAGATTCCAAATGTACCCAGTGTTGCTGTGGAGCAGTTGTTGTCATTAACGCACAAGCTTCGGGAGACAAATGACGCCACAGTAAGCCCTCTTTTTCAAATTTACTTTCTCCTGCTGTGACTGTATGTTTTAACAAAGGCTGGGTAAAGCATGCTAAACTATGGTGCTATTTTAGAGGCTGTCTGATTGAAAAACCAGCCTCAGAAAATTACTGCTGGTAGTTATTGCACCACATACTGTAAAGTTTTGATTTACATTTTTAGAATCTGCATAATAAGGCCTTTAGGCAATTGCCTGAATACCAGTGAAATCAGACAGAATAATGTATGTCAGTGGGTTTAGATGCATGGCTAAGCATGAAACATGTATGAGGTGCCTTTTGCATGGATATGGATGTAATCATCTGTGTTCAAGTATTTTTTGATAACTCCGCTTTACTGGATGTTGTTATATAAAATACAGATCTTCAGTCATTGGAACTTTGATARCAGAAATTATTGGGGCTTTTGGGGCAATGAGAACTACCTAACTACCTAAAATGCCAACAGGCAATGATGAAGACTAGGAGTAAAAAGGAAAAGCTCCAGAATTCCTAGTTGCCTTACTGCTACAGGCTGTTCTATTAAAGTAATTTTGTCAAGAAAAATAAGTTCTGCTGACATAGTAACCACAAAGTTCTTTAAAAAGATCTTAGTGAAAAAGAAAGAAAAGCGTTGCTATAGCAACTAAAGTAGCCTATGATTTTAATGTATCTAAAATGTAAAACATTTTTAGTGGAATCCAGCAGTTTAACTGGTATGTAAATATAATCTATTCTTCTTACTTTTTGTGAATTTAACGTTGGTAGTAGTTTTCACAGTATTACTATTTGAGAAGCTGAGAAAGGCTGAAAGGCTGTTATGTTCCTCTGAGCTTAAAAAAGTAAGTAGAAAAGTTGACTTCTAGGTACACCTTTTAGACGCTGTTGTAGCTAATAGTCTATTTAGCTTCCTTATTTAGCTTCCTACATTTGCTGTACAAATATAGGCTGATAAATGTGTTATATTTTTGACATATTTAGAGACATATCTTGCTTGAACAGAGCATTAAAAAAATCCTTTCCATATATGCGGATGTCTATAGCATTGTGAAATATCTAAATGAAGTGAGTGAGATTGGATAACAAGTGAGTCATAATACAGATTGAGGGAGGATTCTTGTAGATCAGCAGTGACATGAGACAGGTTGGGAAAAGCATGCCTACATTAAGAGCTGAAATGTGTGCCTTAGGTATGTCAGGCTATTTATAGAGCTGCCTAAGTAAGTAATCCACTGCCAGAGATTATCCTGAAATATTAGCCATTGTTTAAARTGATTTTGTTAACAATAGAAGAATACCTGTAGCATATTCAGMCTGGGGGCGTTGTCTGCGTCATTGTAATTGTTTGGTTTACAATAGAGCATAGAGACCACGATCAAGATCCTGTTGAACTAGATGCCGCATAGATATAAGTTACAAAGACTGTCACTAACCCAGTTTTGAGTTTATGGTTGTGCCATATAAAAATAAATAAAAAAGGGATGAGGAGGAATGAGGAACTTTTATAACTGAAAGCTTAACACAGTTGCATACGTTCAGATGATGTGACACAGCTTCTCCTCTGTGGACCAGACCTCTATACTTAYTTATACTAGTGCAGGATCTGATGTTAAACACATACTTTAGACTTTAAAAATGTCCATATTCTTAGGATTTGGATTTGTCAGTGTGTCAGACAAGAGGCAAGAGTGGCCACCTGCTTCCTMCAGCCTAGTTCAATGTGAAGTAAACTCTACCTCAGTTACTGTGCCCAGCTGCTTCTCTTCTTCAATGCAGTCCCAAAGGTTGTGACTTGAGAGGATTGCTCACTTCACCAGACTTCATTCTGCTTGCAAATGTTTCTGTTGTTTAAGATAATTTTGAAAATTATCTAATATAATTCCCAAAGATACTGATAATTCTGGCTAGCGAGCRGGAATCAGAGGAGTGCAGTTCTCACCCCTCTCCCTTGCTCATACTTCGTATATGACTATGTCATGAAGTAACACCTGAAATACCACAGTTTACAACTCAGTGTCTGTAATGCTGGGTTGTGAACTACCATGGTTCAGAAGATGCTTCACAGACCTCCATCAATGAAAACAGGGCAAGAAAAGCAGTAATCTACCACTTATCACTATCTAAATCATTCTTACTTATTGTTCGGAGCAACACTGCAAAGTATTATCCTTGGCCTTCTTAGTATTGGAAAAAAAATTTGTACAATTTTTATCAGTTTTCCTTAAAAAAAACCCTGTTGGTCAAGAAAGCAGTTTTCCAGGAAAGAGAATTGATTTTGAGAAATTTTTCATACTTAAAAATGTTTGAGGGGAAAAAATCCTGTGAAATTTGTATATTGTCACATTTCGCTCTCTCCTTTTTTTCCTTGATGGCAAATTTCAGCGGGGGGGGGGGAAGGGTTCAGTTGCAACACCATGTGTTAGGATAATTATGATACACTTAAAAATCACTTATATAAACTCAAAATGTTTTGAAATTATCTAATTAAAATATTTCACTCAACCCAGGCAAAGCGTGGTATGATTTACCAGATTGCACAAATTGCTTTGTGTTCCCTGCTAAAGTAAGGACTCTATTTGTATTAGATACCTTTATCCGGTAGATGTAATTATAGAATCATTTCTTTGTCAATCTTTATACATCTCTTTAAATGATCAGTTGGAGTTTAAGGCTTTTTTAATTTGTTTCATTGTTTTAAATTTTGCTGTATTTGTTTTAGACTCCCCAGACATTGAGACATTTTTGTAACACTTTGCTGAATCATGTCCAATTTTTAACATTCATTTTAACATGTGGACAACAGAAAAGGACACAGTGTTCCAGTAATGGCCCGCCCAGAAGGCGTGTGCAGAGGTGATACAATCTCCCTACTGCTGCCCAGTGTTGTCTTGTTTATACATCCAAGAGTCTTGCCAGACTTTTTTGCCAGAGCATTACATGTGGAGCTAATATTCAGTTTGTGTAGAGTAAAGGACACTGATTTTTTTTTTTTTTTTTTTTTTTGCAATGACTAGCACCGATATTAATATTGTTTAGTATTAGTTTTAAATATCAAATAAAATTTAGTTATTAGCACGTCTTGCTTATTGAGTGAAATAAAAGTAACCTTTGAAAACATTGTGATTTTCATGGCGGTGAATTCCTACGATGAGCACAGAATTACAGACCTGCAGATTAAAAAGCACATGCAGCTGTAGGAAGCAGAAAGCACCTCTGAAGCAGAAAAGTTGAAATAATTACTTTTTTATTATAATTTCTTTCTTCTGACATATTTCATTAAAATCCTAGAGATCAAATAATTTAATTGTCTTGTATTTTTTGACAGGCACAGTCATTGGCTTCATCTTTATCTACCCGACAACTATTGCGAATTTGTCGTCGACTGTCACACTATCCAGATGAAAGTCTTTATCATGCTGTTAATAAAGCCTGCCTTTCCAGGTAGAAGTGCTAATTTTGGAGGTTCAGAAGTTTTTTGTCCAACTGCTAATATGCAAGATGATTTTTAAATACATTTTATAAGATCATACAGTTGCTATCTTGCTCTTTAAATTCTGTAATTTCTTCAACAGTATTTCTGTAGTATTCTAAAACTTAAGAAGAAAGTAGGAATGGCGTTTTCTCATCATTATAAAGATGTTTAATGATGAGGTGATTGAAATTGTCACATTGTTACCATATAAATAAAAAGACAGTCAGGTCTTCATTATAACTATACCTCACTGTCTCAGAACACTCAATTCAGGGTTATATTACTATCTGGTATGACAAGGTGTTTGCTGGAGACTTGGATTTAGTTCCAAAAACTGTATCTAAAAAAATTACGAATGTCTCAATTTTTTCAAAGAAAAGCTAACTGTAATTAATAAAAGGYTTGGAAAACTGAGTGGATCTAGTTTTGGAGAGCTCAGAGCTCTTTCCTTCCTCTTTAGAATCTGAGATCCAACTGAACTGAATGAAGAGATAAAGGTATTTCCAAAAAAATATTGTTTCTATTCGGCCTCTAGCTGTCTGTGGAATTAAATTAAATAATTCTAGCCTRATTTATCCCACATTTCAGCCTTATTGCAATATTGTATAACACTGAAGCCTTTTAAAATGAATGTATAACTACTAAGGTAATTAGTTAGCTGTGTAAGATGTTCAACCTATGTCCTTAGGGACAGAAGGTGAATTGTTGGAAACTGAGTGCAAAAGGAATTGACATTATTCAAGGTTTGAAGGCTGAAGTAAAGCTTCATATAGATTTAGAATACAAGAAATACTGAAAACCTTTTTTAAAAAAATCTTTAGAAAAAACTTTTGTGTTATTTTTCTTCATTTAGGTTTTTACCAAACCTTGCCAGATCAGCTTTACAGAAAAATCTCCTGGATTCTGGTATTGAGACAAGTCCAGATGACATAAGAAAACTTGAGGAGAAGGATTACACCTGTAAGCTTTTACTACTTTGTTGTTCTTTTCATAAGTGTTACTTAGATGGTTGAACATGTAAAGCTGTATTAAATATCCTCAAAAATGTAGTTTGCTTCAATTCTATGATTCTATGTTTCTATGAATTAATTCCCTTTGGCTTTTTTCTGTTGAGATGTAATGCACTCTTAGTACGTTAATATGTCTATATTGTCTATTGTAGCCCCAGCTCATGGAGCTTTGCTCTCTGTCACATTTCAGGATTTTCCAGTCAGAAGGATCCATGTCTTCAGGCTTTCTTTGGACTGCTTTGATAATTTATTTTTAAATTCTGTTRTCACTGGCACACCTCTTCTAAAGAGTTACAACCTTGGAGTGATTGTCTTAATCTTTCTCTTTATTTGTTCTGTTCTTTGCCTTCAGTTTTCCATTGCTTCTTTTTCTCCATTGTTACCAAAATCAACCTTTTCCTCACTGGCACTCTTGCAGAAGTACTGGGTTTATGTTTTGCTTTCATTCTAGTACACACTTTTCTAGTTTTCCTTCTTTTTATTCTCTTTAAATTACTAGTGTTATTACCTGTCTTCTTTATCAGTCAGATCTTTATTTCTTGATATATATCCAACTTGTACTCTTGCAGTTGCCTTCAGTGCTACACATATTTTTCTCATTCTGACATTTTCTCACTTCTGCTTTCTCATTCCTACCTATCCTCTGGTCTTCATGCCAGCTTTATGTCTTCTTGTACCTTCTGTCAGGCAGCATGCTTTGAGCAGTCTGCCATTTTTCATTCACTAAACACTTGCTTTCACTATATTTGGTCTGCACTCTTCTTCATCAGTATTCTCYTCTCTGTCCCTGTCCTGCAAGGTTATTCTCAATTTTGTCATGTTTTTGACTTCTGTGTTTTCACTGTTAGGTCCTTGCAGTACTAACATATCTTTGTTTTTATTTATACCGTTTCTGATTTGTAGATTCAATTTATGTATGTAGATATATGTAAATAAATATATGTAAATACAGACATAAAAATACATGAAGGTTTGCATATGTATATAGCTATGGTTATAAATTGAACTCTTGCCAGTTGTGCAGTGTTGCCCATTTACCAGATTTTTCATCCTGATACTTCCCTTGAATTTTCTTCATCTTTCTCTGTTGCATGCATAAAACATGCAGACAAAATAAAGGTAGATCCATAAACAGTAGAGGCAAAGAAGTAAAAATATCTCTCTAGAAATCAGGCTATTTTCAGTTTCAAACCATGCAAGTTTGAGAAATCAGTGGTAGATAATTTCAGAGAAGTTGGAAGGTAGCACATTATTATTTACATTTAGATGTTATTTTCCTAAGGACAAAATTTGTGGTTCTCTTGATTTAAGAAACTTTTCCAAAATACTTTTTCCTATCAGAACTACAGTTGAAGATCACCTCAAAAAGTGCAAACTGAGCGAGATTTCGCCAAGTTGTAAAACATGTCCATTTTCTGACATAAACCCATTTGTACAAAAATGCAATGCTGAAAGGAGAAACCGACAGTGACTTTATATTGTTTAAAAGTAATAAAGGAAATGACTAACGTATTGCTTCTGCAGTTGAGAAAATATAGTCAAACAGTGTTAGTGGTACTTCAGTGACAAGRTGAGAGTACTGAATTAAACCAAGGTGGCTGTCACAAATTTTAGTGTTCTTTAAGGTACGGTAAGGTGTTCTTTAAGATCCCATACGTTCACCTRTTGTCATTTACTGCAATAGTCTTCCTTGCAATTGTAAAGAGAATTGAAATTCATTATAATGCAATCTTTTGTAGTTTGTTAGTAATAGATAATCTTTCAAACATTCTCCTTCTTTAGATACTGAGAAATCATATACAGCAACCTGTAGACTGGTTAAAATTCATAAATTGTCTGTTGCAAGTATTAGGGTTGGCATGCGTGCTCAGAGGATGCAGTAATGCATTTATTTKTTTCTTGAAAAATGTCTAGGTGAAATAAGCAATGGGATTCTGAAGATAGGGGCTGTAACTATGCCGATTTATAACCYAACTGAGAAAATGAAAGTGCCTGATGTTTTGTTTTATGAAAACACTCAGGTAAGTACAAATCTGTAGCCTCACAGGTACAAAAAAGTTTGCTGAATATGTACTAATGTACATATTTACATACATTAAATAATGTATTATGATTATATTTCWGAAGGAGCTGCTTTAGGCTAAAATTTTTTTTGGTGGATTTGATGCTTCTTTAGATGCCTCTTTGCCATCCATTTGTGAAGAGATTATGACAATTCTACTGAATGCTCATAAAATATAAAGTGACTGCTGTGAACCTGGATTTTATTTAGAATGATTCRATAAAATGCTTATTTTATTGCTGCTACTGGACTGCGCCACTGTGGTGGCTGGGTCATCAAGTCCATTCTGAGAACATTTGACAGTCTTATAATATGAAATTTTGCAGGCCTCCAATACCTGCCTTGTATTATAATTAACACTGTGTGTTAGAAAAGCAATGTGAAGAGTAATTAGTTTTTGTAAGTCTATCCCTGTTCTCTGTGATTTTACTTGAAATGTTTGTAAGCATACTGCTGTTACACTTACTGACTGTCTTGGACTGAATCGTGACCTGTTTCCAAAACTTGGTTAAAAACTACTCAGTTATTAATCTGATTTTGAATTATGCAGAATGCAAGAGTGCTGAAATATCAGAGCAGAAACCTGTGACAGATAAAGGTTCTGTGCATTCCTAGTGCATTTATATAATTTCAGTGCAATTCCTTCACAAATCTTAAGGCCTCGGTTGGCTAATAGTCATTTTGAGCCAGTCAGTATGTGGGAATTTTCCCAAGAATGGCATTGTAAGTTGGTAAGTCTCTTTAATAGGGCTACCAATGGTTAAAAACTTGTGTTTTAAGAAACAATAGCTTTTGCAGGCTCCCCGGTATTGGGCACTGATAGGGCTGCTACCCCAATTTCTCATACTTTTTGACCTTGAAAAACTCCAATGTGTTTATGAACAGCAGGAGAATAACAAAAATAATGAGAAAAAGCACTTTGTAAACACAATGAAAGGAGAGGGCTTGGGGAGCATTTTTTCCCCTTTTGAAGAGGTAAGCGCACTGCAGCTTTCCTTGCTGTCTAGCGTGGAGGCCTCGATACTGTCCCTTCAGGGTATCCCTAACCAAGGGAGCTGCCCTCTGAGTGACCTTTAAAATATTTTGCCTCTGAAAGGCAGCACTGACAGCTAGAGTGCTCTTGTGAAATATTTTCCTTTTAGGGGCCTGGTGTGGGTTGCCTACTTAATGCATTTCCTTTTCTTCTTTTTTTCCCTTTCTGTTTGTTCTTCCTTCCCCCCTTGCTTGCATATTTTTCAAAGAACAGTGTGTGCTCTTTCTACTAATGGCTATCACCTACTGAAGGTCATGACAGGCCATACAAGGGGAGCAGATGACCATCTTCATCTTCCCCCTTAACATTTCATGTGAGATTTTTTTTCTGTGTTGCCATTTMATTGAAGAACTCAATTTGGGTCACTCTATAATGAAATCCTAAGTCTTGAAAGCCTTTATGTTTGTATTGCTTTTTCCATCCACTTGCTTATAGCTTCAGTAATTATGACTGAATGCACTAGAGCAAACTGCGCAAAACCTGCCTTCAGATGTTATTTAGTTGCTTTGTTTAGGCAAAATGTTTTTTTACAAGTGCTATGTAGAACAAACTGCTTCATATCTGTCCCTGTCGTAATGCATTCTGAGCACTAAAGAAAACAACAACCAAATACCGGTCAGTATAGCTRTTCCCATTTGAAAATGAAATTTAATCTTAAGGTCTAGTTCCTGCTGTCATTCAGTCATTCAAGTGCTGTAATGATCATTGAGCAAAATCTGCCAGAATAGAGTTGGTTATACGTCTATACTTCCACTCTGGTGTCTAGTAAATAGGGATATTCAAAATAAATGAAAATAGGGAAAAAAATCCTAAACCCTTTGCAATGCTKTACAATATAATGAAATATATATCTTTTCTTGCGTATCTTTAGTCTTGAAAGATTTCATGTTTCAGTAGAATTTGGCATTGCTGTGAAACGTTACTGTGTGTCCACCAAAGTGGCACAGGAGTGGAATGATTTTTATCCATATGCTGAATGCCACTGTCATCCTTATCTTTAGGGATGTCATCCTTATCTTTAGGGAACAGGACTTGATTAAGTTGATGCAATATTGATGTGTCTACATAAAAGTCCTCCACATAAATATTTAATATAAAATGGCTGCCTGCATCCTAATATTAATACAGTGCCAGTTTAGGTCCTGTTGCAGTCCGTGTGTGTGTGTGTGCGCGTATACACACGCACGTATATATACATACACACACACACATACATACATATATTAATACATAATACCTGTTGTGAGGAAGCTGTTCTGGAAGGGAACTAAAATGTACACACATCTGTGCAGTTCAGGATGARGGAAGAAGTCATCTGAAGGAAGTACTCATGCTTTAGCAGTAAAATCGGAAAATCTAATCAGTATGTGTGGTATGACTGACTTGATGGAATTTGTTATGCTGTATCTGGATAAAATTATACTCATCAACTATAAAGTTCTGGTGTATGTGCATGCCAGAAAATATGGTAATTTGCCTTGAAGTCCTCTCCCTAAATTGTATATTGAGTATTYGGTAGTCTTTTGACATGCCTAATTAGAATTTTGCAGTATTAAGCTGTGTTTAYAAGTTTCTTCCCTACCCTCACCCTCTTTTCTGGAGAGAGATGGAAAAACTAAAACATCTTTCACACAGTTGCAAACTGGGTATTTCTGTATGCTCTGAAAATACATTGAAATTACAGCTTCCGCCCCCCAATCAAATATTAAAGATGGGGTGATAATATGAAAACAAATATGTTTATCTAAAGGCAAGCAATCATTTCTCTAAGTAGATTGTCTGACCTACTTACGGATGACCTATTTTCACTAGACACAGTGGAGGATGTACAAGACTGTTGCTAGTGAAGTGGCTTGCATTGCCATGTTATCTGTAGCTGTTTGGATCCTTTTAGACAAATTATTTGTGAGGAGCAAGATAAGGTCAAATTTTGTACAGCATATGTTACCTTTATGATACTGAGTATATAAAATACACCTCAGGTACTTTTGACTTCAATTAGGGGATCTAATTTAGAAATTATAAGAAGTATTATGAACTTGGGCTTACATTTTACTATCCTTATTTTCCTTGAAAATAAAGTTTAATCAGAATAGGAAGATGTATTTGTCATTAAACTATACAATTCATTTAACCTTTAATTAAAAAAATATATAATTTTTATATTCACATCAGCTCCCTTCTATTCCCTCTGGCTTCTGTAGAATTCCACCTTTTTTCTACCTTTTTACTGCCTTTTTTTAATATGATATATGAAAATTGTCTGTCTTATTCTTTCKTGTTTTAGTTGTTGCTATAAATGTTGCAGTCCCTGCTTTGTTAAATTGTAACATAGTTCTGAATAAAATAAAAAATGAGATGTTTGTAGTAAACAATCTATCGCCCACAAAGTAATTAGTAAAGCCAAAAGGAACTATTTTTCAACAAGTTTCTTAACTTAAAATTTCAAATATGTATTCAAATTTTAAGTAAAAATCAGATTGTAAGCTCTTTCCACCTGTTTTTTTCGTAATGATTTAAAACACACACACACGTGTGCATGCGCATATATGTATAAAAGCACCCTAAATTATATTTTAGGCTCCTTGCCCCCCACTATTTCACAGAAGAGAACATAAGCAGCCAGTAATACCACATTATAATTCTCATAATGATTTCTCTTAACTTTCCCCTTCCCTCCCAAAAGCTTAGTTAAAAGATGGGCCTAGCTGTACATCTGTGAGATGAAAAGGGACAGTTTCTCAAATAGTCAGCCTGGAAGTCCTTCGTAGCTTAAAAACAACTTCAAATCCATATGCAGAAATATGTAGTTATGTGCTCCAGGAGTATTAGTTGTGTTTACCCAGCAATGCTAATTGCTACTTACTTCATTAGTCTCTGTTTAGTTTAAACGTAACTCTATATCCTAACYAGAAAATGGAATGACAATAATATTACAGGGACCAAAAAGAGACTTGAGGCCTGACAAAATCTCATTTCTCATTTTTTTCCTTGCCATTGAGAAGGTTGTCAAATCTTCCCATCTCTTTTTTTCTATCTCCTGCATTGCAATATTGCTTTTCTCCTTTGTTTTGCATAATTAAATTGTKTTACTGTCTCTTGCTGCCTGCTTATTTAGTGCCTAATGTTGTGAGTCCAGAAACTTTCATACAATCTCTAGACAATTATCATACCATGTGTAATAATAATTGTAGTAAACTATGCTGGAGATGATAACGCGTGTTTTTGTAGCTGTAAGATTTGCAGCTCTCCAAAATAGCTGAAGATTAATCAGACTGGTATTTTAGAACTTTGCTTCTTCACAGTACAGTTGCTGGAAAATAATCACACACATAAGAGTGATGGTTCTTAAATACTGGGTGACAGACATCCAGCTAGGCTAAAAGGAAATGCATTATTCATCATTACTGAGAATTAAATATATCTAGGGACATCAGACACCCAAAATAATTGGAGCAGATGAAATACATGAGTCAGTGTTTTTGTTTCATTTGTTTTAGTCACTGCATCGATTGCTATTATTGGCTGAGAGACTCTTTCTGTAAAATATATAGCTATAAGTATAATGTTTAAAATACTTCAGCCAAAAGTCCTGAAAGTAAAATTCCTGCATACTACTTCCATTACTGAATGTATAAACTGGAGAGTATAAACACAGGAGTGAAAGTTGTGGGTTTTCTTTCTCTAGCACATGATGGTAATGGAAGATATGCTGAAAGACTTCCTGCTTGGAGAACATCTTCTTTTAGTTGGCAATCAGGTGAGTTAAATGTTTCTTACAATACATGGAACAAGTTCATTGTTTAATGAAATAAAATCTCTGTGTGCAATTGAATCCGTTTGTACCACTGAGGTATTTGACCCACTTCTGTTTCTTTTTTTTTTTTTTTTTTTTTTTTTTTTGTCTACTAATGTCCAAGGATTTTATGGATATATATTTGGAAAACATAAATCCCTTTAAATGTCTTTTTACATTGCTATGTAAATAAAAAGACAAAATGCTGATAATTATGTGCAACATTATTTGAAAGATATAATTACTCTTCTGAAGCAAAACAGAAAATATGTTTTATCAAATTCAGAGTTCATAAACATTTTTCTTTGGCCTAGTTAATTTTGCCAATAATCYAGAACCTTTTTTCTCTTCATAGACATTAGTATGTTTGATGTTCACAGCCCACATAAAAACTTACTTAACAAGAAAGGCAGATAATTTCTATTTATTATTATGCGATCAAAATTCTCAGTAACAAGCCTTTTAAGATTTCAGATTCCTCTATTTACATCATTACAATTGAAATATATGGTCAATAACTATGACTGTCTTTGGTGGGCATGTATCCAACCTCTTCTTTAAAATCTCCGGTGATGGATAGCCCTAAATAACCAGTCCTATTAATTTGTTACCTTGGTAATAATAGAACTTGCTCTATGATGAAACTGTTGTTCTCTAAGTCTGAGCTTACTGCTCCAACTTGTCTTTAATTTAATATCTTAAAATGAACAGAGCTGAAACTTAGCTAAAACTAAACTGTTCTGGGAAGACTATTACTTTGATTTTTTTACATTTGACTTGAACTATTAAAAAAGGAAATTGGATTCTTCTGATGTGGTTTCTTCACATCAAGTCCAAGGTACTTGTTTCTTACTGCCTTTTCTTATCAGCTTATCAACGTCCTTCTTTCTTACTACCTTCTCGTTACCTTAGGGGGCTTGTAGCCACCCCACCCTGAGTAATTATAAATTGATTATTTAATTATTTGTTCCACTGTCTTCCTGTTTATTGAATTTGTGTTGATAGATCCATATTAATTTAGGACATCTCTTTAGTTTATCAGAATTCCTTAAATTTGAATGTTTTCCTCCTATGTCTTTTTACCTTCTGCTAGTATAGCATTCACAGTCGAGTCAGTGGGTCAGGGTTGAGATGAGTGAGGCACAGGGCCAGGCRCAAGCTCTTGAGCCACAGGGCTCCAGCCAGGCTGCTCGCAGCTTGCTCCACAGCTATGCGGTGTCGGAACTGACCTTGCATGCAGACCGCAAGACCCTAGGTGGGAGGGAAGGCGTTGCAGCGCCTGGTGCACTCAGGCCCCTGACACATGCTATATATTGCCCCAATTTGTTGACAAAATTTTGAAGACTGCATGAGTACAGTTTGAGAGGTTTAGCGTATTTTTCCAGCCATGGTGTGCTCATCTTTGGAAAATGTGGCAAAAATTAGATTATTAAAAGCTTATGAAACTCTCATTGGGAACAATGTTAAAAGATTTAACTGAGTCAAAGTATAGGAGCATGCATTGCTTTGATTCTAGACATCATCTCAGTTCCACCAGTAAAATGGAAAATCTGTTGGTTTCCTGTGATTTGTACTTGGCAAATTAGTAATACTTATGGTTTTGGGGTTTGTTTTTTATTACTAGTGTGCTTTCTAAATGCTTTGAGGTTTATTTTTTATTAATTTGTTCTGCTGTTTTTCTGTGTAACTAATTTAGGTCAAGTAGCTATACTTTTAAAATACTACCTCTTAAGTTTGAGTACTGCATTTGCCGTTCTGCAGTCTCACAGGATCACACCCACCCTCCTTGATTTCTCAGAGATGATCAGTAAGCTTTTAGAAATAGAATTTAGAAACATTTAGTTCCTTAAATGTATTACAATCAATTTCCTTAGTGCCTGATGAATCTTGTTCAAGTAATTTTTTTGAATCCTGTTCAAGTTACTTTCCCATTGAAACTATTTGAGTTTATATCTTCTTGTAAAACATATGATTAAAAAAATAATGTTCTTTGCTCTTCAGTTGCTTTAACAGTACAACCTGTAATTAGAATTAACTAGAGTTTTATGGTTGTCTGCTTGATTCATATATCAGTGTGTATCTGTTTTTTGTATTTAGAAGAAATAATGGTGGGTTTGGGTGGAGATACAAAATGCTGTTTGAGTTCCTTTCTATTGCATTTCTTGTTGGTGAATGAATGAATCATGGAAATTCAGTGTAAATAACTAACAAGTTAGATACCCTGAATCTTGGTCTTTCAGAATATATGACTAACATGCCTTTGAAAGCCTTTGTCTTTTCCTAAATATTTAAATAGTTGATATGTACCATAGAACATAATTTGGTCCATCAAAATTGTGAATATATGTTAGTGAATATCTCTTTGCAACTGTGAGTGAATGTACATGTCTTTGTATGTAGTCTTTCTTTTATAGACTTGATTTGGTTTTGTGGGTTTCCTCCTTCTCTTCCCTCGTTTTCGTAACACACGCGCRCACACGTGCGCGCAGGCATGCACACACACGTAATTCTTATTGGGCTAAGTCCATCCTCTCTCATTTCCGAGCTGTAAATGTCATCTGCTCTGTGTGTCTTCTAGTTAAGATCTCAGTGGCAGGAATCCTTTTACCAAGATTGTTTTCAAGAACTGAACTCTGAAATTTAATGTTCGAAATTCAGTAAATCAGAGTCTTGATGGATATTAGAGGCTGAGTTTCTTAACGAAACCAAGGAGGCATTGCAGAGATGTGTGTTAGATACYGACAGATATCTTTAGGAGTGTTCAGCTTCTGAAGTACTTTATAACCCACTTGATTTGTGTATATTACTTGATGTTTGCACAGCCCAGAATTTCACAGCATAAATGATTTATGTGAAAATATGGCTTCATCTAAATATTTGTTTACACTGGTTATTGATTTATTTTGGACACTAACAGGAATATACTTCTATTTCGTGTATAAGCATACAGGTTTCTTTGGGTTCTCAGGAAAGGCAATGGATAGAAAAGAGTCCTCAGCTATAGAATAGTTTCTAATTAAAGGAAATGGCAGCACTTTAAATATGACTTCAGATATTACTTCCTGAATGAGCCTATTTCCAGTCTGAGAGTATGAATGAGACCATCTATAGTTTCTCAAAGCAAATATAAAGCAGCCTTTTCCTTGGCTGAGAAAGCAGCTATTTATTACTCTCCGAGCAACAGGCAAACAGCAGCAAGAATCCTATTTAGTAAATGTTACTTATTCAAACTTTACAGTGACTATTTATGTAGTCATGACTGTATAGCTCTTACAATGCAGTAATTCCTTAGTCTCTCAAAACAGACTGGGTTATTCTTATTACCAAGGAAGAATTTTAGACTTAATTTTTGTGAAAGTTTTCCTGATGGAGATTATATAATTCATGGATTGGCCATTACTCGATCTCCTTGAATTTTCTGTCTCTGGAAAATAGGAGAGAAGTTATGCCAATATTTAACATTTTTCATGTGGAAAAAAACTTTAAAAGTAGCGGTGGCTGAAACACATTTTATTTTCTCGCTTCTCCAAATTTTACATATAACATTTCCTAAGGAAGCATTTAAAAACTATTGCGTTTGGAAGTCATGTCAAAAGAGATGTTGGATCTTTTCACCTGTATTGATCATAGGCGAAATCTTGGCAAACATCAGCAGACGTTGAAGAGGCCAAACAACATATTAATAGTTATAACAGTTTTATGACTTTCTGGAGAGAGGAGGCTCATAGCTAAGTATGAATCACAGCCTTATCTCTTCGGAATTATTTTATAACCTTAAGTTCTAAAGCACCTAGCCCTGTGTTAAACAAAATTGAATTATTTTATTTGGCATTAGTCTTTTATCATAGTTTATAGTGCAAGCTATTCAGATAGCCGATCTAGTGAATTAAAGAGGTTTCTTCACAGCAGTAGAACATGTCTGCTTGTAGGACACAGTTAGCATACAGAAAGTGTTTCCTAACAAGTTGTGCTCATTTTGGCCTTTAGAGTTACTGTATTCTCTGTAATGTAGAATATATATAATTTTTAATATAAATACAAATATATGAACATATTATATAAATAGCTATAAAATACACTTCTACTATGATGTCTAGAGTCAGCTAAAACAGCACAATTGCAGGATAATATTTCTGTGTGGCCGGACAGCTGCAGTTTATATTAGCTCTAGTAATTCTTCCAAGCCTTGAGAACTGCATGTGATCCATGGGTTGTATTAATTACTAAGGAATAACGCTATAAAAATGACAGCAAATAATACATCTTCTCTCTTGAATAATTATTAAGGCATGATAGACATTGGAGTGTCATGCCTTTTCCTAGATTTCCTATTGCTTCTGTTCTCTTTTCAACAAGAAATTCAATTGTGATGATCAATAAGAATAATCAGAAATCCCCAAAGCTGGGGATTATTAAATTACTGTTGAGTACAGACAGCATTTAAATTTTTCAGTTTTTCATTTGATGTTGTGGAAGTCCAAATTTTACCTTTGCCTTTGTACTTTTTGCCAAAAATTGTTTCCCTTCTTTCCTCTTTCCCCTGTTGGTCTTAAATAGGGAAGACATTTTTCAAGCTTATAAAATAAGCCCTTTCCAGAATGCTTTRCAGTCTAATGAGAATGTATAAATGCAAGGAAATGAGAAAGAAATATGAAGTAGCAGAAGAATAAAGAATTCTATAAAGGTACTAAACATTATTGTAAATAATTTGAAAGTAGACCATTACAAATTCTATGGCAGCAAGTAGTGAAATTGTTGAAGTGGGCCCACAGCAAGTAACTGTCACAAATATATTTGAAGAACTTGAAAAAAAAATATTGTGGCCTTTTGATACATATAGTAATTTATCTCCCTGATGGAAGAATGTTTTTGCATCCTTCTTTCTGCTGCCTTTCTTTAATTGAGGAAAGTGCCTGTACAGAGGCACTTTAACTTAGAGATCAGTTTGCATGAACTCTTGGCCTACTACTAGGAATTAATTTTATTCTTAAAGAATTTAGTAAGGCAGATGTTGGAGTCTTTTTTGAAAAGATTTTGAAGGCCATGTTTGAGTAGATCTTTCCTTCTAAGGAAATYTTCTTAACTAATTGTGAAATTGAATTAAGTAGCTTTCTGCCTTTGCAAGCTATGGTAAAGAAGCAGAACAAAAAAGCAGTGGTATGTTGCCTTCTTTGGGAAGTTTCTTCCCAATAAATTCTTTCTATTGTTAATTTTTCATATCTCTCTTTCCATAAGGCTCCATTTCTCTTTTGTATGTAAAGATTGTATTTTGTGTAATAGGATTCTGGATTGAATGTGATACTTAAATTCAGAAAAAGGTGTGTAATCTACAGGTCTATCTAAACCTGATTTATCCAAGCCATTCAATTCATGGCTTTTATCAGGGAATTGAGTTTATGGGCTGTTATGGTGGATTTTTTTTTTTTTTAAGTGTTACCATAGTTTTTACATGCCTCAGATGATATATTCTTAATAGAACAATTAGTTCCTAAATCACAGAAAACTCTTGTGCGGCACATTTGTGACTGATAAATATTTATTACAATTGGGGCAAGACTTAGATCAATACTAGTTTTTAGCAACTATTTTCTTTTGTTACTAACATCAAAGCAGTGGTGGAGTCTGTTGCAGTGATCCACYGGCAGCAATGTCTAGGGTCTCCTGCTGGCATATCTTCTGCAGTTATTACATTGCATTATTCACATTTGTTTCAAGCAGGAAGTGAGAAACTTTTTGTTCAATCAGAACTATATTCTCTGGTGTAAAAAAAAATCGCAGCCCAAACCAAATGCATGCATCCTTGCAAATGATTTTGTAGACAGATACCTACATGCTTTGGGCATGGAAGATGGTTGAGTGCCAGGCGCAGGATCAGAAACCAAATGTTAGCAAAAGGGTCTTTCTTTATTTTCTTGGTTTTCATTGTTCAAGCATAAGTTTCTATGATAATAGGTCCAACAATATAATTCTTTCCGTTAAGTCAGAAACAGAACTCTGAGACAAGGATTCTGTATGCTATATATTAAAATTAGCAAGAAATCAAGATTCTTTCATTCCATAATAACAAATCAGTTGTAGAATAAAACTATCTAAAAGGATTAAGAGAAAAAGTGAAAAACTGCCTTTTTCACCAGTTAAAAAACCTGTGTTTATTAATTTCTAATGAAACATGCTCTRTTGAAGGTGATTTAAGCTAAGCAGGATGACTGTGTATTGAAATGGAAAAGCTGTGATTGCAGTGTCTTGGTTGAAGGGTAGTGCTGAAGAGAACAATGTAGTCACTTCTTCAACCACTTCAGTGTGACCTGCAAATCATAAAAAAAAATAAAAAAAATAAAAAAAAAATAAAATTTACTAGCTTTTTTATGGTAGCTCTTTTTCTAAGAGGCAAACTATTAATTTCAAAAACTTGGGTCCAATTCTTTTCCTGTATAACCTTTTTGATTTCAAATGAGTTGTGCAGGGGAGAAATTTGTCCCACTACTGTAAGAGCTGCACCCTGAATTGCAAAGTGCCTCCTGGGATTTGTAAAAACGCTTTTTAATGTTTGAAACTGCAGTTATTCTTACTGCTAGAAGATTAAGTCATTTTATCTTTAGTAACAAGTGTTTACAATGTCAGGGAGAATTTTTAAATAAGGAATTGTTTTGCCTTCTATTTGCATGATCTTATTTTTGTTATTTATTACTGCAGATTTTTACTTCCTATTTTTCCATTTCAGTTGTCCTGTATGTCTGATAGAGTAAGAATTGTCTAATATTTGCTTTCAGAAATATTTTTATYCCTTTTAGCTGAAATGCCAACACAGATGTTATTTTCCCTCTAATTTCCATATGTTTATATTTCTGTAAAATCAAGTAACTGCRATATTACATATCTAAATAACAGTGTTAATGACAAACTGATTTGTCCTCTAAATGTTACCTTAGGATGCCATTAATGCAAATTACATGAGATTACATTCTGAATCTAATCCAAATTCAATTCAGTATTTTAGTGAGTTCATATGAAATATATAGTTTTGATTCTTTCCGTATAAATAGTTGCTTACTAGCTGTAAGATRGATACAGATTAAAGAAAAAGGAGGGTAATTTTTTGCCATCTTTGTCAGTTCTTATTTCTAAGACACTACTGGCCTATTTCAGAGGTTCTCTAAAATGGGTTAGCATTTTGCACAGTTCTTGCTTATCTGAAGAAGATTACCAGACACATTCTTTATCCCACGGGGGTCAGGTGTATTTGGAATAAACCTAGTTTCCCTGGTCTCATGTCAGTGAGTACTTCTCAAAGAACTCATCTGTGCTCTTTTATGTGTGTGTGGTTTTTTTTTTCCTTCTTTTCTAAAATAATTATATTGTGCCTGCAGTAACTGAAATGGAGAAAAGTGATAACTCATCATGAAATAAGAATGTGAAGGAATGGAATCAAAGAGCTTTGACTTGAACTTTACTCCAACTGCTGTTGTCAACCAGGGGTTTTATGTGGTACACCACAACCTCTGTGAAGGCACATAATGTACACTCTGAAGCCATTCAGTCTAGAAGYTGGGCAATGTTAACATATTTCTGATAGTTAAATCTGATAGAAATGCCTTGTGGGTTCTGAATATTGCATGCACCTTYTAAAAATGCATCACATTCTGAAATCAAGGTATACTTAAAGTGAAATAGGAAGGAAACTGCTGCAATGCAGAAATACAAACTAGAAAAGGGTGAGATATGGTCATGACACAACTCCCTTTGACCTCTATGTGTTACTTTGGTAAGAGTGCTTGCTCCATTCCTCCACCACACCTGCGTGTCCTCTGAGCGCTGTTTCGGAAGTGAGGTATATTCCTCTTAATATCCTTGGTGATAACAGCATGGGTAAAAATAAGCAAAGCCAGCTATGTGGTCATCTTTCTGTTGGAAAGGGAGAGGAAGAAAAAAAATCTAGCTATGTTATTTTGTAGTTGGGAAGTAGTCTTTTCATGCATAATTTTAGGACGGTATTATAAACATACAGACAAACCACATGTTCTTTCTGTTAATGTACATGAAAGCCAAAGTSCTTTTTTTCTAATTACAGTAACCGTTTGGCTTGATATTTAATATATTTTACATTGATTCAATATGTTGATCTATTTCTTCTGCTTTGTTCTTGCCACAGCTGGCCAGAGTCCCACTCTGTAGAGAAAAGGATATGCAATCCACTGAGGACTGGTACAAAACGCTGCTGGCAGACATCTGCCCAGTCCTCTGAAGCTCTCTTAGAAAATGTGGAGGAAGCTGCTTTTAGCATTGGTATTTGTGCTTGACGTTAGGAGGAGTATTCCAGTTTATTGACCCATTTACAGTTTTAAGTATCTTACTGCGAGCAGTGACAAACACATGAGAATAAAACTGTCCATATGCGCTGTAAGAGGATTKCTACCCTTTTTCTATTTACTTTTGATGCTTCTGATACAATTCCTGAAATTTAATGTTTCTCCTCAAATGAATGTATTCTTTGAAATTCTAGAGAATTTGTTAGCAAAACATCATCCTTTATTTCAAAGCACTGGAGAGTTCTTTTTCCAGGATAGTTTGATAGTTTTTGGAAATGAATGGTGATATTTTTGAAGTATAACTTCTTACTACAACCACATATGAAGCTGTAGATTCTTCTGAAGAATCAGATGGAGAAAGGCTCACGAGAAGGCATATGCGAGAACGCCAGCCTGAGTTACAGCTTTCCTGACTTCAGATTGAGTCCACAGTAGGATCTGTGTGCTTCTATTTTTGTCATCGCTGCTGTATTTTTTTTCCTCTACTCTCCTAGTGAGATCTTTCCTTCCATGATTTCAAATACTACACATGTGTTTAATTTCCAGTCTCATAAATGTAGTCAGATGAGAGATTGTGATCCCATTTTGAGAAGTTTAAACAGTTTGCAGTGCTGCAGCTGTAGGCTATCTTTCTACTGGAATTTACAGTCGTCAAAGTCATAACTTGCAGTCTGAATGCTCCTATTCTGTTTTAATGCCAAGTGAAACAGATTAGATTAAAGCAACTTGAGACCTGCTAATCTRTTTAATCTATCTGTGGGTTATATTTATCTGCTGTATTTTACACTAGTATGGACTAGATGGATTCATGCAGTCAGAACCTGAATCTCAGTGGAGTGACAGTATCTTGTCAAACTGCTTCCAGCTGGCTTGGTTACAACTAAGCTTTGTTCCCACTCTTCCTCCCTCCCACCCCCAACTTTGACAGTCTTACTTTTGTTCTGATTTCCCAAAACCTGCAGCCACTTCTTTACGGAGGAGGTAAGTTTTTTCTGCATCTGAACTGTCATCTGTGACAGTTCTGTGTCATGTGTGCATTACAATTTCAGGCCTGATCAGGAATGCGCTTGGGAAGTACATCTCCTTACCGCAGCTTGGTGCATATCATGCAGTAATCAAGGGACATGTGACCTGGATCCTTTAGGGCGAGACKAAAGTGGAAGATGTTTTCCAGCAACACACCTGATGCCTTCCAGCTGCTAATGCATTCTAAGGGATCAGACTAGACTGGTCTGAAGTAAAAACTCTGAAACGCTTGTGTAGACAGCACCACGGTGTTAGCAACAAGTGATTCACTCTATAAACCCACTGTCATTGTTCTGCACTGCTAATGTATGTCTACAAGAGGAGTAATGGATCAGTTCAATTCTTATCCCAATTCTGGTTCCTTTGTTTTTGTTTGGTTTGTTAGTAAAGTAATTTAAATGAGATTAGSAAATATGACCAAAGTAATGGTCTAACTCTGTGTGGCTACTACTATAGATTTTACATAGGGCTACGGAGATTTACCTTTGTATATATTTACTCTTAAGCCAACTTGCTAGCGTTCATGGCCTTACAATAGCTTTGTGAAGTGAAAGGGCTGGAGAAACTGAGATTAATTAAAAGGCTACATAGGTGTGAATGATGTACCTCTAGAGACATGATCCTATTTCTCATCATTCCTAGAAAAATAAAGACGTGTTTTACAATTATATACTTTTGTAACATATATATATATATATATGTGTGTGTGTGTTACAAAATATATAATATATATATTATTTATATATATATATATATAAAATTATGGACACACACACACACGATTATATATATTTTTGTTATCAGATTTTGTTCATCATTCTTTGATGTGGATTGAAACGACTTAAAGATGTGCATTATACATTTTTATATATATATATTTATTGCAGGGCGTTGGGAAAAACAAGATTGTTGACAGATTCCTTCAGCTCTTAAATAGACCCAGAGAGTATTTACAGTTGCACAGGTAAGAGCATGTTACATTTCCATCCTTTGTTGTTTGTAATCTGATTTTCCATTGTTTTTAAAACTCATGTTTCTGAAGTTAAATTTGTTCTTATTGTTTGGAATCAGACCCTATTGTGGTAGGTGGCACACAAACAGATCCTAGAGATGTATCCTTTATGGAAGTTTATAYGGGCAGAGACAATATAGAGTAGGGAGCACAAGAACGTTAAGGAGGTCACATTGTTTAACATAGTAGGAAGTAGAACTCTGCACATGCTGCTGTCAAGCCTTTGTCACGAAGAGACTTTGGCTGAGATTTTTGGTAAGATTTTCCCAATCATGAGGAATTACATGAGGAAAAAGTTATAAGGTGCTTGCTTGAATGTGTCATTCATTAGAGAAGAAATGTTCTAGATAGTAAAGTTTTTTTTTTCCTTTGGCACTTCTACTAAGCACATTTATTTCCTTCCCATCCATAAACATGTTTGGATTACCAGATTAAAAAATTATTTTTTCATATACAAGTTAAGAAAAAAAACAGGTACTTTAAGACAGGAAACTAATTTAAAACAATTCAAAAGMTGAAAAAAACAAGAGGTAATGATGAGTAATACTTTAATATCAAATTATGTACCTGCTTCTTATGGCCTAAATTGTGGATCAGCAAATTGGAATAAAGACTTAGTATGTCTAGAAGAAGAATCAGTTTGAATTGAACTGTACCCTTTTTCAACTTCATCCTAATCTTTACCCATCTCTCTTCAGTTGCCTGCTTCTACCACACTGCCTCTTTCTGCATGAAGAGTTTCTTAAATAGCATTAATAAAAATGTATGTCTTCTGATATTTTGCCCTTTAAAAACACAGTCTCTTTAACACTTTTCCCCTCAACTTTTTGTCTTGAAATGTCTTCCCATGGATTCATGATACTTGGATAGCTCTATTTCTTCATTTTTCTATTGCCATTTTCTCTACGTACTTCTCCTCCTAAACTTCCATCACTTCTTTCTTAAACACTACTTTTGTGACTTGCTACTTTCAACTTTGCATTAGCTTTCCTGCCATCTTCTCTACTTGGAGCAGCCATCCATCCCTTCTGGATAAAACTCACTATCACTTTTGCAAATCTTATTTATTCCACAAGATATTCCAGTAGTCCTATCACTCACAGTGTGTGTCTTTTTGGAAGAATTGTTCTCCAGTGAGGTGTAGTTAAGCAGAACAGTACTTCAAGATAAATTCAGATAACTTGGTAGAAAGATGTATAAATATACAGTTTGGGTTGACGRTTGGGCTGTAGAATATAGTTACAACATGCTAGTTCACACATTAAAAAAAGTCTTCTTTTCCCATTCAAGACAAACTTCTTTAAGGACTGTTTATGGTTACAGGATTCTAGATAGACTGAAATGAAAGATGATGAACAGTGCTGTGCAAGTCCACAAAAATAATTTTTGAATGTAGAAAAATGAGAAATTTCTATTTCACAGGTGGCATTTTGAATTACCTTGTAAAGAACCTAGTTTTTATAATACCATGGTAAAATTTATTGGACTGTTAAACAAGGATTTCTGTGTTATTAGTGAATACTATTGGATCCAGAGCAAAATAAGAGAAAGTTTACAAACATTCTGTTTGCTACTAAATATTTTGTGGGGAAAAATCAATGCAATCAGAAGCCTGTTGGTTCACAAGTATTTTATTAGAAAATGTGCTCAAATATGCACTTCATCTTCTATAGYCCTAGGTGATTGCTCAGATTGGTAACTAGCTAGCATCAGTATCGTTAAATGTGCTAACTGGAAATATTTCTGACTTTRTAATCGTTAATGGTGATGATATATATTATAAATATAAATTGTAAATATAGAGCAGATAAATGTTTTCACTTGTCTTTTAGTTAACTACCTTGTAAGGGAAATTAACAGTATTATTGCTTTTTTTGTGAGAAATGCAGAGGTGACTCAGTGTCAGATGAAGGTAAACATTCTTGGCCCTTTCAGAAATGTGTCTGACAACTTGTACCTTGATATTCCTTAGAATTTRGATTGAAGACTCTCTAGTTCCACTCCAGCTAGTCTCTGGAAGTGACAGCTGAATATCTTGAGGCTCTGAGTGTGTAGTGAGGTAGGAATTCTGTAGGAAAATGGCTAGTGATGACAGACATCATCAGTTCTTGAAATGGCCAATATCAACTGTCACTTCATGTAATTAATTATAAAACAATTTTTTTGCATATATTTATAATARAAATAGATAATCAGTAATGGATGGGTGTTGCAGCTGAATAGTAGCTGTTATGTCATGAAATAGAGAAATATGTACTTACCTATGAAATGTCCTTGGTAGTGGCTATAGTTAAGACATGGTCAGAAAAGAAACTGCTGAAGTGGAGAAAACTATGAGAAGAGCTTTAAAACTAGTATAACCAACATTTTTACTACAATGTAGTATAATGTAATAAATAAAAGAAGTGAATACATAATAGGCAAAAATAAAAATTCAAGTTCAGTCTAAATACAGTTTCAGAAGTATTTTAAAGGATTTATGAATCTAACYTCCATTTAAAAAAAATGATTTCTAATGAGACAAGTGCCAAAGATCATGAAGAAATTTTGAGAAATTTTTATTTTCAATAATTTTTGAGGCAAATAGGGGGGAATTACATTGTGATATAGTATATTACATTGTGTTATGAAGCATAATTGATTTAGACATAGGTCATGAAAGACTACCTTACCTCCTTTCCCAAAAAACAGGAACATAAAAGAACTAAAAATACTATTAAATATGATTTATTTGATTTTTTTATTTTCTTGGTGAAATAGTACAAGTTCTACTGATCTAATAGTGTGCATATTCAAAGAAATTGAAGCATTTCTGAAATGTCAGAGAATATTTTCCTTATTAGAGGCAGTGAGCTGATACTAGGAGTGATTTTAAAATCACACGTTTTATGTCTTGTACTTGAAGATGATGCAGGGAGATAGAAAACAGAATTAGGAGAAGTTTCTTTCCTTAAACATCCTTTCTGACATCTGTATTTACTTACTCTACCACTGATTCACATGGAAGGGTCAGCCTGACCTTAAGAATTAGATTACTTATGGATGTTATAAATACTTCTTAGGCTTTCTTACAGTACTTCACTGAGAGGTTTTATATTCTTGGGTGTAATTGTTAAATTTTGTGAACTATTTTTGGACYGTAAAACTGAACCTCCTAACTGAAAGACAGCCATGATTAGATTTAATAAGATTTTAAGAAAAATATTTCCTTATAAATTATTCAGAGTGTTGGCTCCTTCTTATTTATTTCTTACTATTTGGAATAGATCAGGACCTGGAAAAGAGTGAGCGCTGGAAAAAGGTGCTATATACTAACTCTCAGTTATCACATACACACAACTAGCTGTGTTAAATGCGGGGTTATATGATTCAGATTCTGTAATTAATTTGGGGTAGGCTCTACTTGGCTTCTCTTCAGGACTCTGCTCACTTACGGAGCATCTTCCTTCCCCGTGTGCAAGGAAGAAACTTTCCTCTGCCAAGGATTCCCAATCCCCCCTTTCCTACRAGAATAAGTTCCAGCAGAGAAATCCTGAAATTCATGTACCTCACCAGGATGGTTGTCTAGCTGTTGTTTGCCCAAGACACTGGCTRCAAGTTGTAGAACGTGCATCAGTGTTACCTTGTCTAATGTTAAACTTTCTAAGTTTTTGCTGTTTTCACYTTGCTTCCTGTGCTTTCATGATGCTGCTAGAAAGGTGAAAATTTATGAGCCCTGTACATTTGGAGCCCATAAGGTATCTATATAGAATTTGAAGACAGGCTGGATTTCTTAGAAAATTTAGAGGTTTTTTTAGAAACTTTGGTATCCTCCAAATAAACRGTCAGTTATTTGTGCATATTCGTAACTGTGTGAACCCTGGAAAGCCTCATCATTTTGACCCTTCCTGTTGTTACTTTTCCCCTTTCTAATGTGATCAATATAGAAAGAAATCAAGGGTGGTTCTTCACAAAAATCTGAAGTCTAGGTTTCTTTAAACAGCAAGATTTAACAGAGGGAAGAAAAAAATGTTAAAGATTTTTAGAAGACTGAAGCAAGAGCATGTACTGCGTTAGACTAAAATCTGAGCACTGATGAGAGTAATAGATAAATGTAAAAATGTAAGCTTCCAGCTGCTCTGAACAAAAACATCTTAAGAAAGTATCGTGGACTTTAGACTGTTGGCTCCTTTRATGTGATCAAAGAGAAAAGGTTAATTTTACTTCTCTTATGATCAGATTAGTGGCTTATTAGACACAAAGAATAGTTTTGCTGGAGTACAAGCATTCTATATCTGTTATTTAAGCATTTAGTTTTGCATCTGTTTGGAATTCAGTTTTACTGTCAATCTGCTTTTTAAATTTCAGTTACAATGATTTTTCCTCCTTGCAGTTACTACTTTTGTGTAGATTGCACTACAACATTTATCCTTCTGTTTCCRATGCAGGCTTGGTTTATGGCTCAAGATTTTTTTGTTTGTTTGTATTGGATGGTGAAGGGACTTGTAATAGAAATTCTAGTTTTCTAAGCAGCTTAAGTTCTGACTAGGAGGGTGTAAAATTCAGTGACCTACATCTTATAGTAGCTTCTGCTAATACAAATGGTTTTATGTGCTAAAGACACTGGTTTATGTGCTAGATTTATGTGCTAGGTTTTATGCACTAAAGGCACTGGATTAATATATACAGCAAGCTTTGGGGGTCATATGATGTCTCATCTTGGCTTTCATTAAAATATATTTCTGGTCTTTAATACATAAGCTTAGAAAAAGGAAAAAAGAGTACAAGATTTACATGTAACTTATTCTCATCTGAAATCTTAGGCAGCTAAAGAGAACTAGAAAAATATTGTGAAGAGCCAGATAGTATGAACTCAAGAGCTGGTGTTGCACAGCCATGAAAACTGCCACCTCCGTTCTGCTGAGGCTGGGTAGGCTTTAAGTCATATATTCAAAAAGAGCAACTGGTGACAGGAACTCTCAGAAATAATTATCTACCATCATGAGTTGTGCTTCTGATTGTTGTGATAGTAACCAAAGCCTCCCTCTTTAAGAAGTAGCCTCTTTAAGAAAAATCAAATATGCAAAGAAGGTCTGTATTCCAAGCAGCACATTTGCGTGGTTTGCGTGTGTGTGTGTCAGTACTTTGTTCGTAAAGTTTGGTGCTCCTTGATTTACTAACAATTTCCGAGAGGTAGCATTTGGATGACCCCAGCTAGCTCTTATTCTAGATAAGTTGCAATAACRTGTCTGGCAAAATCAAAATTGTTCAGTGGAAAAAATCCTTTTTTAAGATAAAGATTGTTTTTCTCTTATTTTCATAAAATTAAATAATCTAACTGATTAGTGATTCCTTGTGAGAAGCCTGTTTGTGCTATCCTTAGCTAGCACATAAACATGTCAGAATGGAGCAGTAGTTAAAGGTAAGGGGAAAAAAGAGGTACCTTCACACTTTTCATTGTTTTCAGATCAAGAAATGATCCTTTATGTAAGGAGATTACCTTTGAAAACTTCTAGAACATTTCTTTCATGTTATGATACGAGTGTAAATAATTCATGGTTGTTAAGGGAAAATTTATCTTAAATGTTTCCTTGCTTCATGCTGTTTCAGCAATAGATCAGCCATAGGAAGTACACAAATTGCAGCCCACCTGCTCCATCTCTGCAGAGCGTCCATCACGGACATTCCTCTACAAAATTACAAACTTTYGGAAAGAAAAAGTAACAATTCATGTCATCCTTACAGGGACTTGGTTACACTCAGGTAATGAGAAAACTGGATCCCCCTTGAGCTACTACAAGATGTAGCTACTGAAATTGTGATAAGCAAGGTCAACCTCAACTCTGATACCTGCAGCAGGTAGATCTGCAGTTACCTAGTTGTGCAAGAGCRTTGCAGTCGCAGAAATCGAGGCTTTTGATGAGCAGGCTGCGGTGTAATCTGCATCGATAATACGGGTTTATGAATGGATTTGGGGCTACTTAGAGCCTCAGGAAATCTGCAAAAGTCATGAGCCAATTAGTCTCTTTCATGTGTATGTGTGTGTTTGTGAGTGTCAAGAGAAAGTATTCCCCAAAATACTCTTTGGGGAAATGGAAACAGCTTGTTGTTCAGTAAGAGAACGGTGCCTTACAAGTCTTTACAGTGGGAGGGATTTTTGTTGATTTTTGGAAAGTTATTCTCTGTGATGTCTAAAAAGTTGAAGTTGCTTATGAATATGCTTTGGTGCCTTTTCATGGAAATAGAGCATACAGGCAGTTTCTTCTTTTTCTTTTAAATAAATCAATTAGCAAGTATAGTGCTTGCCTCAAAGTTTGTGCCCTTTAATTACCATAAAAGTCTTAGTTCTCTGTGTGATATCCTTTCTTGCAACTTTAAGAAATTTTCCTTGCCCCTTTCTAGACATGAACATATAGCTATCTAAAGCCATTTGGCCTAGGTATGARTTTGATATTTACACTGTCAACAGAATACTAACTGGTATAGAAATTCTATTTATCTTAGAATGTTACTGTTATTTTGGAAGATATTTCAGTACTTTATACTGATCTTTCTATTGCTATGTTTCCTTTTAAAGAATTTAGATAAGAATTTAACTTCCTGTTAGAGTTACTGTATTTGTTTGAGTGAGTGATGATTTGAAAGTGTGGCACAGGCTTTATTTTAAAAACCTATTACATTCTGTATTGTACCTTTTCTAGTTCTAAATAAATTACAGTAATCTAATCTTTTCTTCCTCAAATTAACTGAGTTTACATATGTTATMCTTTTTAAAATATATGTAATTATATTGTAATCTTTAACAATTAAATTAATGGAGAGATTTGGGGTGGGAAAATGAGCTTACGGTGTCCCTACAAGCAATAATCTCTAYAAACTATGCATTACTCTTTGAATGCTCTTTTCCTCTTTTTTCAGCACACATAATCGGTCTAAAATCTAATTACCTGTTTCCCCTATTGAGAACATTTACAACTACCTTTCAGCTTTATTGACTTCAGATTTTTTTTWAATTCTAATTTAGAAAGTTGTTTCAGAAAGATTAACTTAAGTAACATAGATGAAGATTTAATACTGTAGAATTGTGGTGTATCTGTTCTCAGAATTATGTTTGTCATCTTTTCTTAAAAGWATATATGATTATTTAAGACAACTTAAATGTTGATATAGCTCTGCAGGTCTGTTTTAAAAGTGAACAGCAATCTCTGTGCAGACTTGCAGAAAAAAATACTCTTAAGCTGCACTGTTCTATTAGAGGAATCCACTGAATCCAATGATAAGGGTATACATAGCTATATGTTGACAGCCACAAAAAAAACTAATTGTTTTTCCTGATTTTGAGGCATGGATGCTATGTCTAGAATACTTTCTTCTGATGTTGTTAAAAGCCTTATAACACATGGTTTATTGTTCATGCAGTTCAAGTTAGGAAATAAATATAACAAGACAGGCTTTTGTTGTGCAGATCTATGTTCTGAAGCACTGAATGTGCTGGCTAACATATTTTTTTTTGTCTTTTTTATTTTTGCTGTTCTTTTTCTCCCTTTCTTAGCACATTTTCAATCACTTAAGTATTGCGATGCAAGGCTTACAAAAGCTCATGCAAGTCTGTGATTTGTGTTTGCAATGTTAGTTTTCATAAGCTGTCTGACTAGCTCTGAAGTTGTCAGATTCCAGGTGTTAAAGTGCTACCTCATTTATCCTTTCTGTAGAAGTTGAATTCAGCTTGAATTTTCCTGCTGTGTGGCTGTTACAGGGAAGTAACTTAGGTTGGAATGTATTTTTCCTCTGAAGCTCAAGGAACAGTTTCTAGCTGTTTACTCAGTGAATTGTGTTCCTATACATAATAAGGGGAGCTGCAGGAAGTTGTGTCTCTTCATTTATGGAGTTGACAATCAGGGTGAATGAATTTCATTATGTTATAAGAAATTATGTAAAAAGRTTACATCTTGTTTTAAAAGATGGATCACTAATAAGTAGTTGTGTAACTTGATTTAAGATATAACTTGAGTTAAACATGTAATTCCTTTCAGCCTTTGTTCTACCCTCAGTCATACCAGTAATAAGTACTTTTATACTCCAAATAATTCTTTAGATTTTAAACAAATATATGTCCTGCTGAGTAGTTGCAGTGCTCTAGCAGAAAAAATTTAGGGGTGTAATTATTAGTGTACGCAGAGAAAGTCAAAAAGGCTTTACAATATCATTTTAACAGAGAAATGAGGCAGCTAGTTGGCTTTACAGGTATTTCAGAACTTCCTGAGCATAGTGGTCAGATCATGCAATGCAATGGCTAGAYAGTAGGTCAGCCAAAGAGGTATAAGAAACTCAGCTGTAAATGTCAAAGCCATGGAGATTTTTTCTTTAATGTAAGTTATCCCACTATTCGTCAGATAATACCTGAGTGGATTAGCTAAACCAATAAACAACTTCAAATGGCTCTTGACCTAATAACTATTTTTCCAAATACTCTTAGAATGAGGTCACGCCAGATGGCTATACTCATGTCAGATAGAAATATAGCCAAGAAGGTACATGTATATCACAGAAATGAAGTACCAAAAGCATTAGAACCTATATTCTGGTACTCTGGTATTTCCTTTCAACCAGCCTGAAGTTCCATTTGGAAAAGAGGATGGCCAAACCTGAACCTAGTCTATCCAAGCCTGTTACCATGTGTACCAACCCTGAAAGTTCAGGTTACCTTCAAGAGATATTCTCCTCCCCTTTCAGCCTCAATGTAAGTGCATACAGAAGCCTGGATRGTATTCTCCAGCATTCGTCATGATGGAGCATTATCAGTGAATATAGATGTTTGTCATGTTAACTGAGGTGCTAATAGGGTATCTTATATTTGGGCTTAAGGCTGCTGTTGACTCATGTTTTAAAATACAGCAGTACAATATATTTTCATTCCTTAAATTTAATGACAATTAATAAAGTATATAATGGTTCAAATCCTGTTTTGGCATTTATATTTCAGTGTTTGTTGGGGGGAAGGGGGCAGGTGTCAGCACATACAATATATGTTTGCAGCCATGTCACATAAACAACATGAACAATTTTATGAAGAATTTCATACTTGGACCTCTCTGTAGAAGCATTTTTAAGCAAGGCAGTCCTCAAGATAAACTAATAATGCATATTTTTGGAAAAGAGGAACATTGTTCTCCTTTGTTCCCTAATTTTTCTTTTTGGCTAGGTTCAACTTCTGTTTCTCCTAACAGATATCCTGAATGTATGGTGATTTCCTGTCTTTCCATCTATCACTCCCATCCTGCTGTGTTTCAAGGTCTGTCAATAGAGCTATTCAGCTCTTCCAAACAGCCTTAAATTTCATTTGAAAAAAGATAGGGAAAAATGTTTCTGTCTCCAGTGAATGCAATAAGAAATGCTGAACTCATTGGATTTGTGTTGAGCAAAATTTCATTCTAAGCAACAAAATAAATATCAGGTAATGGTTCCTTTGCTCTTTTTAGAGTAATTTTTCAGTTAACTTATTTAATAGAATTTGGATACATCTTGGAAATGGAGAGGGGTAGAATGGAGTCTTTTTTTGAATGGATGTATTTGAATTGTGATCCAGGCTGCTAATAAGAAATTGGATACATGTAACTTCGGTGAACAGTAATTTCAGTTCACTCTTGTAGTGAAGATGACTTAAAAAATAGATTWAAAAAAAATAAATTAAAAATTAAAAAGAAAATTTAAAAAATGCCATCATCTATAGTTATTAGCATCTGGTTGATGTCTGCTTAAGGTAAAGGGAAGTTGATAATTCCTTGATACATGATGGCTGCAATAAGGAACGTRAGTATTTTGCCGGATGGATGTCCCCCTCCAGGCTGCACTGTTTTGTAAGACTTGGCTAAAGTCCAGTGAGATTATCCCTTCCCTTGTGCCTGCTATAGCCAAAAAAAGCCCCATTTTCTGTGGTTGATAGAAATGTCTCCTGACGTATTTTATAGTTTTTCCCAGGAAATAAGGCATTGCTGTGAAAGATGTAGTAACTGTCAATAACTGGTATGTGTTCAGTAAGTTTGTAAACCTCARAACTGACTTTGAGGTAAGCGATACACCAGCAGCAAAAAGTAAATCTGCATGGGCAGAACAGACGGTGATATGAGCTAATAAAAAAGAAAACATCAAAAGCAGTCTCGAAAGTGCTGCTATGAATTAAATGATACTGTCAGAAAAAGAGTTGCTGGATTTTGGTACCAGATTTTTTTTCCCCCTTTGTGGGGAAGATCTGCCTGAAAAAAATAAAAACATGTTCTCAGGAAAGATACTGCTGAGCTCTTCATATTTTTCTTTTACAACCTGGAGAAAAAATCTGTTCAGTTAAGCTGGAGGAGAATTTACCAAGCCATTTTTCTCACCTGCTTCTACATTCSCACAGTCTTGCTTCTTTGTGTTAGCAGTATTTTCGTCTTGGGTGCCAAATCTAATGAAGTTATGGGGTTTTGATATTCGTTTATATTGATATGCCCTTGTTAGAACTTAGTTAAGATGTTAATAAGTAAATGTGAGTAAACCTTTCAGTTGATTTTCTGTGGGAGTGAAATTCTACAGGTGAGTGTTGTGAATACCAAATTTATTTTACACTTGCAAAACTCTGCACCCAATATTGTTCAGAAATATTTCACATTTAGCATATTTTTATTCTTCTTTCTTTCAATGAGTGTCTTTACATTTACATAGTTCATTATAAAGTGGAAATTTAAGAAAAAGGCCTAAGGAGGCAAATTATTATAGCTATTTTTTGAACTGCTTATTTCATGTTATTTTYCTGAACAACAGAAATTAATGACGTCTGATAACACAGCTTGTGATTCTGAAAGGGAAACTAAGTTTATCTGTACTAACCCCAGCAAATAATACCACAAATAACCACAAATAACAAAATGAGAAGTTAGAAGCCAGGTTTAGGATGTCAATTTTCTTTCTTTTCCATTCCTTCTCCACTCTTCCCTGAATTATGCAACTTTCATAGTATATAAACTGCCAGCTTCTTCAGTGTTGATTTCCCTCAAAGACATAGTCAATTCTGTCATCTTTAAAGATTGAAATCATCCTATGGGTTTATGTGAGCTGCTGGTGGTACTAAGCACAATTTAGTATTCCATAGTGGAGGTTGCGCAGAGGCAGAGGATTAACCAGTTCACCCGAATTAAAATACATTATTTTGTGTTATAGTAAAGCACTGTTTTACATTTACATTTTACAATTCTCTTTTTTTTCTTCCACTGTCACCTGTGCCTATCTACAGCCGCACTATGGATATCTTCCTTTCCTCCCATATTTTGTTCACTTTTTTTTTTTTTTTTTTTTTTTGGTTCCTCCACTTTTACTTTAAAGAACTCGCAGTCTCACAGTTCAGGTTTGAAAAATATTTTCTTTTTTCTCCATGGATTCTCTTCTACAGCTACAACTATGTAGTGCGAATGAGGAGTGATAGCTGTTTGCAGGGCTARGCTAGTGCATGCAGTCTGAGAATTTAGTCCCTAAGTAATTTATGCCCAAGAAACAAACGTTGTWGGTCTGTCATTGCTACTTCCATTAGTTATTTCTCTGTCTGATGTAGAAGTGGGTGAGCAAGAAGAATGACAATAGAAGCTTTGGTTTTGTTTTCTTCGTGTTTTTTTTTTAAGAAAAAGGAKTAAGTGGTTTTAAAAATTATGCAGAGCTGCATTTGTTGCATATAAATACAATATGAATATAATTATCTTTGGGAAGTTCTACTTTTTTTGAGAGGCTGCAGTGCTGGAGATAAATGATGGAGGAAAGCTCGACTTTTTAACCTTTTCTCTCCCAGATCAAAGTCCAAATGAAGTAGCCAGATATTAAATAGCTCTGTTTCCTCCTTGAACTTTATTGCTATGCATGGGAGAGATTGGAGTAAATCAGTCGTTAAAGCTAAAGTTTAAAGCTAAACAAGGAAGTATTAGTTGTTAGGGAAAGAAATCCTGCTGACAGGAGTTTCAAATTGAGGAAATTTGCATGTTATGCTGTCAGTTTTAAACCGTAATTGGAAACTGGCCATTTAGTGGTTTACTGCAAATAGTACTATGTTTGATTTCCTGTATGCATGGAGCTTATCAGAATACTGTTGATTTTTTACAAGGTGCTACGAAATTAAAGATAGAAGTAAGATAGTCATTTGGAACAATGAGTCAGCTTAGCTTAAACAAATAGTTTTTTATATGCAGTTTTTCACTGCATGGCGGTGAAAGGTAAGAGATCAAATCTTACACCTGATGCAAGGTTTACCAACCTTACCTGTTGACCAGCATGTGGATCTCAAGCAGCATAAATGTGGCTGTGCTTTCTGATTCTGTCATGTGAACAGCTCATCCGTCTGCTGACACAGAATTTGGTTAATCCAAATTCTGAAGTATAGGAGTAAAGGGCTTGCATAGCATACTTACCAAAGACTGAACTGCATTTCCTATTGCTTATGGAACTGTGGGAAGCATAGGCACCTTCAGTTGTCTCCCACGTCTGGTTTATTCCTTAGCTCGTTTCTCTCTCAGAACCCGAAGATATATTTTATGAATCTTGACTATCTGAGGGTTTTGACAAGAATGACGTAGAATCAGGTGGGTTTCTCCCCAGTTCCTGCTATGAGATGTAGAGGCAAATCCAATGTGATTTGAAGAGATCTCTCATGTTGGACCTTTCTGAATTGCAACTGTTTTTCGTTTATCTGCACATTCAGTGTTGATTGAAATAGATGATGATAATGAAGATTAAGGAATATTCTCCTTACAGGTTTTTATTAAGCTGCTTTAAATTTGAAGGAAAAAAACATTTGAGTAATWTAGCCACAAATAGATTATCAAAAAGAAATGCTATGCTATTTTAGCCTCTCCATCCCATCCCAGAACTTACACTGTTTATGATACAAAATGTAGCATGTGCTAGTAAAAGTTATTCCATCTGGTGCAGTTTAGATTGAACTAAAAATAGTTGATTTTTAGAATTCCACAGGAGTATTTTTAGTCTTACTTTTTCCTGGTGATATGTCATGTGGAAAAGAGCTACTAAAATATTAGCAATTTCACTATGATATGGTGAATTCCTGCTTGTTTCTTCTGGGGAGATTTTCCTGTTYGTCGTGTAAATGGTAGTGTAAACATGTGTAACTAGAAGTAGTAGTAATAGTAGTCATATATCTCTGTTTTCATTTCTGCGGTTTATGAGAGATTGAGAGCTGCTATGATGCTCTTCCTTGACCAACAAGCTACCACACTGGTGGTCTCAGTTTAMGTTCTTTACAAATTCTAAAAAATAGAGATATTGTTCCTCCTACAAAAGAAAAAAACCAGACTTTTCAGCGTCATATATTCATTTTGGAGTTTGCTGTGACTGAAGTTCCAGTGTATTTCAATTAATACTTTGTTTTTCCACTTTTCAGGGATACCACTGTACAAAGCCTTACATTGCAACCTTCTGTTAAAGATGGGCTTATTATATATGAAGATTCACCACTGGTCAGTAGTTATATTTTGATTGTATRTTTGGAAAACCTTTTCATTTAAAAYGAATTGTGAAKCATACTGGCATTTTCAAATACAAAAATCCTTTGTGATTTGATTATTTCATGAGAGAGTTAGCAAGTGTGGTAACACATCCTTAACATTAACTTTGCTCACACTGGTCAAGTTTTCTGTCCCAGCTGCTGAATAGGATACTAATCTTGGGAGTCTGCACACRCAACGTAAGCATGAAAAATAATTTAGTCTACATTAACCTGACATACTCTACCTGATGTATGTTTTCCTGCTTCTCCTRTAGTATCTAAAAACGCCCTGCACCAACCCACTATGCTGAACTCCRGATAAGTCCTACCACTATTCTTCAGTTTTTTCAGCTTCGTGTCGACAGTTAGACCCAGATTGTTCATGCCCTTTCCTGTCCATACTCCAATTTATCTTCATTCAGGATCCTGACTTCCCTCTTTAACACAGTCCTTTCCATCTATGTGCCAAAAAAACCTTTCTTTCTTGTCTCTCTTACTTCCTCTTTTTTCAGTCTGCAGCAGTTCAGGTCATACTTCATCCTCCTATTCKGACTCCTTTCTTGTCAGTGCCATTGACATATTTGCTATTACCAACTGAGAAGTCAGTAGTAGTTTCTTGCARATTTCTTTGGAAGATTGTGATGATTTGATTTTTTTCTAGGTAAAAGCAGTGAAGTTTGGACATATTTTGGTAATTGATGAAGCAGACAAAGCACCAACAAATGTTACCTGTATCTTGAAAACTTTAGTAGAAAGTGGAGAAATGGTTTTGTCAGATGGAAGGCGAATTGTTGCCAGTAAGTAGATAGTGCTTTGATCATTTACAATAAAAAAAAGATGCTTTTTTCAGCAATTRCATTATTAATTAGAGCCCCAGAAGAGTATAAATCGAAAAAATGGGTATATTTGCTGCCGAAGGTTTTCAGTTAAAGAATTTGGAGTGATTTTTTTTTCCATAGAGAATGATTTTAAATGTCTGAGATGTCTAATGTTTGTGTTTYAAAGATTACTTCATAAGCTACTTTTACAACAACCACAAATATTTTCTTAAATTAGTATTATCATGAACTATAAGGAATTAAAAAAAAAAACTAAATTGAATTCTTGATGACACTTCACAATAAAAAATATAGATCTAATTGACCAAAATATGAGTTTTTTTCCTGCTTGTCTGAATAGTTAGGGTGTAATTTTCCCTAGAGAAATCCAGGAAAGATCCAGGAGTAAAGATGAGAGTATATTTAAAGTAGATTTTTTTTTAGAAGAGTTTTATCTAATGAAATATCTGTGTGTTATCATTAYTTTAAGATTTCCTGAAGGATGAGAGTATTTTTTAATTGGAATTTTATTCACATGTATTGCAAGAGCTAAATAATTTTTATAAATTTTCAAAGAAAGACCAGTGCCCTTTTGATGTTAGTAGACACTGTACTTTATGTAATGAGTCAACACTGCGATGGCACAATATTGAGTTGTGCTTGTGATTATAAACTGTAGATGGGCTGCTTTTTTTTTTTAATATCTTGCTAGCCAGTCGCACTTAATACTGTAGTTTTGTAGATGAGGTGAAAGGATTCCCAAATACCTTGTGCCAATGGAGACGTATTGCCAGGGAGCAAGAGGAGCCAGTCTGATTGATTCTCAAGAAATAGAGCCTTCACATGTGTCTCTGGCTTTTCACGGACTTTTTAAATATATTCAGGGCAAATTTCAGTCCTATTTTCCCAAACCAGAAGATGCCAGCTSTCTATAAAAAGATACTTTCTTCACCACTTCCCTCAGCAAGGTTAAATTAAGTATGAATAGCACTAGTAGTCCCCATTCCAAGAACAGCTGATGCTTTTTTTTTTTTAAATGAAACAATTCAGTTAAATTTTTGTGAAACAAATTATGAAATTTTAAAATRAAACCTAGAGCACTCATAGGCGAAGGACATGCTATTAAGTTGCTGAGAGGTTTGTTTTAACTGTTAAGGTCTTTTTGTAGTTGGCTGATATATCACAAAACTTAAATATGTATTTATTAAATTTTACTTGTTTTCCAGATCATGCTAATGTGCAGGGGAGAGAAAATGTTATAGTAATTCATCCTGATTTTAGAATGATAGTTCTAGCAAACAGACCTGGATTTCCTTTCTTGGGTAATGACTTTTTTGGCACACTAGGTAAGTGATTCATATTAAATGATGAGCTTTAATAGAACTGATAAATAGATTGACTATCTATGTGTCATTAGATTTCATGGGGAGAGGAGATCCTTATGGGCATAAATGTTGCGTTTCATGTAAGACACTCGGGGTAGGATTCAACCTGAAGACACACATCAGTTTCAGTATGTTAATGTAAGTGTCTGAGCTTACCCTGGACACCTATATGTAGTCATCTGTGTTACAGCAAGAGTTGTTGTTTTATGGAATCTAAGAAGACAGACAAAGATACAAGCAGTTTTTCATAATGAGTCTATATTGTATACAAGTATAAGAAAAACATAAGCTATAAGCAGTTTGATACCTCACACCAATGATTAATACACCTGTCCACTGATTTTCCTGTATCAAACAAGCCACTGTCCGAGTGCTGTCCTCTTCAGAAGAGTTGAGCATGATGGAGCATTCTTTTCTCTCTCTCCCTGAAGAGTGGCTACTGTCTTTTATAGCGCTAGCATTATGTCACTTTCTTGTTAATCCTTAGTAGCTTCTTCATGCCCATGGCAAGTGGATGATAGGCCTTCTTAAAACATATATATCTGACAAGATATTGAAGTCATCCTGGTTTCATGTAACCATGACCAAATATCACATCAAAGCTTTTTATATCAACAGCAGTTTCTTTTTAACAAGCTTTCTTGTTCCTGAAAATCCTATATAGCAGCAAAAAGATTTCCCGCAGCTTCAACTGTCAGCAAAAACAGGGATCTAAGAGAAATTGGTACTGTGCAAGGGTAAGTAATGAAGAAGTGTGTATATTAGCCTGTGCTAAGGCACCGACCTAGGTTAGTCTAAGTCCATCTGTGGCAAGGTTTTGGCAGTATTAAACTTGGAGTACTAGCTGAACACCTCTCCAGACTCCACTGACTCTACTGTCTTTTTTAGCTTAGCCACTTATGTGCAGGTACCTTGATTTGTGTGTCTTTATTTATTTGTTAGTTGAATCCCACACTTGGTGATATTTTGGCTGTTAGGTTTATTCTGCAATAAATAATATTGTACATAATAAAAGTAGGAGCAAGCACAACTCAATATTGCAAAAGAGATTTTTGTTTTTCAGGTATAGTTTCCAGAGAATGAGCATTCCATGTCAGAGACCCACTGGAATCGAATTTCCCTCAGCTATGTTGCTCCAAGATGTTTTTATTATTTCCATGACTTAATTTCCCTCCTTTCTCATACAAACACTCCAAAGAAAAATGATTATCCCAGTATTGTTAGAGTTGCCGCACATGACAAAAATCTGAACCCTGACCTTTGCCTTTCTTGTTGATTTTATTTTTCAAGCCAAGGGATCTCTCTGCTTCAAACCCAGTTCCTTTTTCAGCAAAACTCAATCATGCTTCTGCACATTTTTTTATTTTTAAATATTCTTTACAAATGAATTCAGTCTTACAGAGTTTATGAGTGGGGCAAGTATAATGCAAATTTATGTAAAGATTAGCTTGACRAATTACCTACCACACTTTGAGGTGTATACCTCAAGAAGGAAATGAGAAATCCAATATTTCTTCCAGACCTCACAGGATTTGCTTTAGGGCATTCCTGAGTATCCAGATTTACCTGAATCTGCTGATATTTTCACAGCATTCACAGACTGGTCCCACTCTACCTGTCTTATTCTTTCTTTAAAATTCTTTTTCTTGACATCTTTTCTTTCTTTCTGCATTCRCTTGATTTATGTTTCTTCTTGAAGTTAATTTCTCCCTTGTGATCACCTTCAGGAAAGGATAGGAGGGACTTCTGTGTTTTCTGGAACCTGTATGTTCTTTATAACAAATTCATCCTATGTATTTTTCAAAGTGGTATGTTTTTTTTTTTTATTTGTTTGTTTTTTCAACAAACAGCATCTTCTTTTCCATTTAAGTTGCTGTATGGAGCTTAAAGAGGCTGTTGTTATGCTCTGTCTTTGCAAATTACTTAACTCTGTGCTTTTCTCTTTTAGGGGACATTTTTAGTTGCCATGCTGTTGATAATCCCAAACCACAGTCTGAATTGGCTATGCTCAGGCAGTATGGTCCTAATGTTCCAGAGCCAATACTTCAAAAATTGGTATCTGCTTTTGGAGAGCTCAGGAGTTTGGCTGACCAAGGAATTATTAACTATCCCTATTCAACTAGAGAAGTTGTGAATATTGTAAAACATTTACAGGTACTGTACATCAAATTCAGATTCCATAAAATTGAAACAAAAATGCATGAACCATAAYGGCATATCTTTTCTAAAACCTTCAAATATTATATTAAAAATTACTAGCAATGAACTCAAATTTTCATTTAAAAGATTTGCATTTTGAAAGAACAAGCACATTCAGACAGCTGGATACTCTTAGGGCAAGGATCACAGTTGWAGACAAGTAGTTATTTCTTGTGCATATTTGTTTAAAGATGCACAAAATACTTGTGATTCTGTTTTTCCACTGTTTTTAATATATGGTAATGATAAAGTGAAAGCAGTATGCGTTGTTGTACTAGTCTACATTGTAAAATTCCCTATCTAATATACAATACTTTAAGAAGAATGTGACTGTTTATGCAGCTATGAAACTTCTGTTTTTAATCATCCTACTGGGGAGACTCCGCTGCGTAAATTCAACACATGGAGTATTACTATTGTTTTAGGAAAATGTTACATGGATAGTGACTTAGCCAACAGGTGTTTGGATACCATGATTGCTTCCTGCACATATTTTAAGTATGAAATGCTGAATTACTAGTTTAATAAAGACATTTTTAAAATAGCAGTAGATTTGGACTTACATCTTTTAAATTGAGGCATATCCTTTGTCTGAGGTATTTGAAATGTAAAATACTTGAATCCTTTTTGAAATATTTTCTTCTATTTATAATCATAAAGTAGGTAATTTATTTTTTACAGTGTATTTCTTGGATTATTGAATCCTAGATTAAAAAATTTAGTGGAAGTATTTGTGTAATTATTATGGTTAGAATATAATTTCTCAAATTCTTTGACCTATTCTTTCTGTGTTTAACAATGCATAATATAATAGGGCTGCATGATAGTTTTAATTTGTGGTTTTGTTCATATTCACCCATATAGACATACATTAGGTCCTGCAGCTTAGAGTTTTCTTAAGTTTTTCAAATTGTCTAGACTTTTGGGGAGGAGATTTTTGTGTTCTGTAGTCTAGCGTGCCACGCGGTCTTGAGACTTGATGAAACAGAGCTACTGAAATAGAAATGCAGAAAAACRCATGAACAATAACTCTATACACAGGGTTAACAAAATTCTGACATAAAAGCTGAGAAATCTACCCAAATAAACTTGTAAATGAAATACTTTATTAGGATTAGCAACACCAATTGATAGGTATTACCATATTGATAGGAACACATACCATGTTGAAGGTACTGTTGGTGTATTTCAGCACACGTCTGAAATGAAACTGGAAAAATACAAATCAAGGAATAATTACTGTACTGCTGAAAAGCTGCTGTGTAAGGGTTTTTGTTAAGTGATCCCTTTCCTGTCTTCAGTCTTTGGCTCTTCCTTTCTACCTTCTTACCTTCCTTCCTTCATTTCCTGTGTCCAAATATTCTGTAGCTGCAGTGCCCTCTATCACCAGCTGGTGTCAAAACACAGGGACTTCTTTTCTTAGTGTGTGAACAGCATCCAGTAGAAGATTGGAAGAGCTGCATTGCTAATTGTCTTAAAGACGGGTTTTTTCTGCTAGTGCCTCCTTCACTTAAGCAGATTAGTGTGGTCACTGGAAACTGGCACAGGACATGGATAAGAGAGGAAGGTTTGGGGGTGTTTTTTGTTTGGTTTTGTCGCCTCTTTCAAAGTCAACTGTAAATATTCAAATATGTCTCCAAAATGCATCTTTGATTTCTTCTATAATGTTTGTCTTCAAGATCCCAGTGTCTTTGAAGAGAATTCAGCATTTTGTTTACCRTAACTTGTTTTTCAATCTAAATAATAAAAAGCTGGGAGTAGGCAAATGTAAACAATAAATATAAGCATAATGGTTTTTCTAAAGTAAGAGGCTTTTAGGTCTTCAGGTAGGAAGAAAGGAAGGAGGGAAATGAGTCAATGAAATTSCTGGTCCTTAGGAAGGAAGGAGGGAAGTTAGTCATATTGTTAAACAATTTGCCTTACAGCAGTTCCACAGCCCCAATTCCTTTGTACTGTTGTTTTGGTTTCTTTCATATAATTTTGGTGTTTTTTTGCTCCTTCAAAAAAGGGTTGGAAATTTGGGAGAAATAATTGCTGTTGATTACTCTTATCCGAAAGCGCATCTGAGCATTGGGGCTAGTCAGTTTAGAGAATATTCTGATTACTGTGACATCAACATATAATTAAACTGTGCTAATCTCTGTACTCTGATTAACTGTGGTCTTAAACATATAGAATTTTGTCTACAATGTATTTATAAGGGCATTTTTGCATAGTGATTATGCAAATACGGAACTCGTAGCACTTAGATTGTAGCTGTAGTTTAGGTTCTGCATTCTGTGCTGAGTGTTTCTTAATGAAAGAGGTTTTTTGTTGAAGCTTGGGCTTCCAAGCTGGTTTGAGGACCTCTAACAGCAGGCATGAAGAAAATTGTCTACTGCAGTTGCCTAACTTGGATGTTGCAACTATTTCCCCCCATTGATTTAATTTAGGTCTTGCAGCTTTAGATAGCAAGTAACCTAAATATAGCTTTGTAGTCCCAGTCTCCTGCAATTGTCAGATTGTGTCAAATATTAGAGGTATTTATGCTAATAGTGGCTTTTCGGTAAGTCATCATCTCTGTTCTCCATTAGGTTTCCTCCACTGTCTCTATGCAGTCTAATTTAYAAGTTTTCACTAAACCATTTCTGTGTCATTTTGCAGAGTCCAGGTTCACCCAGTATCCATGTCAGGTGTTAATTAGACAAGCCACATTCTTCCAAATTAAACAGAAATAGCTTTTCTACTGACTCTATTGAGCTTAGGAAATAAGATATTTCTGGTATGTCTTCTTGTCTTGTTTGTCTGAGATTGCTTTTTCAGACACTAGATGTGTAAGCTGCCTTCTGGCTCTGGAATCTGCCAGTTATCAGGCTTTTGAACCTTTTCAGTAAAGTTTTGTGCTAAGATAAATGTGCTTAATTTTATTTTTTTCTGTTCAGCCTAGTCTCAAAAGAAAAGKAGGCTTATCCAGTTGCAGTCTGCATCCCTTTCTCTCCTTGCTGCCCCCTCCCACCCCAATAGATTTTTACCCTTTTGACCAACTGCAGTGAATCTCAGTCACCAGTTTTCAGAGATAATTAGGCTTCCGCAGGTTTAATCAAAATCAGTGGCTGTGTAACAGAGAGGAGCAGACTGACGTTAGTTTCCCTGTGAAAGGAAAGGCAGGGGGAGAGTTCAGCTGTTTGGGCTGGCAGGAGGTGATGCCCACCAAACACAAAGCGCTGGTTAATCGATTAACGTGCACGTAGTGCAGGTCGAGCTCCAGGATGTCGTAGGTCTTGCCCAGCTGACAGGACAAATGAGGAGCTGGCAAAACTCCTTGGAGGGCCTCCAAGAGGAAGGCAAGGGTAGGGAGGAATTAGCAGATGGAGGGAGGTCTATGGGTGTTGTGGCAGCAGGATTAGGCCTTTAGGATGGTGCTGGCGATACGGGAAATGCACAGGGATTGGAAGTCATGAAAAGGAAAGTGAGTGATAGTGAGAACACAAGGTAGAAATCCCCCAAAATACAGACTTATTAGATCTTTTGTTACCAAATAAATTATCACTTTGTTTTGAGAAGTGCTGGTAGGAGTGCAGTACACCTACCTCAGTGTATATAAAGTAACTTAAGATTCCTTATTTATACTTGCAAACTCTTTTTTTGCTGGTACCTTTTAAGTCTATAGCAATGCATATACTCATGGAAATTTAAATCTGTAAAAATAGTGTTTTTTCACCAAGCCAATTTCTGTAATAATTTTGTGTCAAATAAAGCATAAAATATGTATAATATAAAATTATTTAAGGCAAAAAACATGTTACTCATTATTATAAGAAATAGCAAAGAATCTAAAATGTGAAAGTGCTCAAAGGTGCACACAGAGGTGTTGCTTGTAAGGGAAGGAATCATTGAATGAGAACCAGACAGACTGATGAGAGATCAATATTTTTTCCAGTAATCTGGTTTTAAAAATCAATAGAAACCTAATGATTTTTTTAAAATGTTCAACTCAAATATTCTTTTTTTTTTTTTTCTTCAAGTGAACTGACATTGCCTTTCTTCAGTGAGCAGTTATCCAGGCAGTTATTAAAAAGTGTTCAAATTTGTACTGATCGAAACAAGAGAGTTACAGTTTTTAATAAGTGAGGTGAAAGGCCTTTTTGGAAATACTTAGATTCAGAACAGTTTTTTGACAGTGGTGATCAGTTATACTTGAGGAAATAAATTTTACAAGATGTCCTACTGGTACAGGAGGCACAGAGCTATTGGTACCATTCATTAAGGAGAAGGGTGTTGATGTCAGAATGATTCAGAAAAACATGGAAATACTTGGAAAGTAATAGTGAAAACAAGATAATATTTGAGGCACTTCAAGGTTTCTGCAGTCTCTAGTATAGCACAGGTAAAACAGTAGGTGCTACATGAATGAGATAGGTTGGTGGCTGTTGGCTGCACTTTATCATAATGAAGAGCCACATCTGAAATATTTATACTGAATATATAAGGAATATATATCTGAAATATATATTTTTGTTAGAACATCTGTTGGAAGAAGTGTGTGTTTCATTCAGTAAGAAGTAGACATTTTAAGCAGGATGGCACAGGACAACTTTATATAGGGAGAAAAAAAAACAAAAACAAACACCTTTCTTCATTTCARTTTATTCCACTACATCAGTTCAATGACTGCTCTGTCAAGGCTTATAAGTCTCCTGGGAAATAAAAAGGCAGGAAAATTTGTTTTCTTCTTGTAGTACAGCAATAATTAATAGATGTCGGAAAATGAAATAGGCTAGTTCTGAAATATGGAAGGGCATAGCTGGCCATAAATCATCAGTCCAGTTCGCTAACAAAAGTTATATCCTAATGAAAGTTTGAAGAACCTTTTTTCCTTATGTCAGCACATTTCAGGTAGTATTTTTCACTAATTAAAAAAATATTTATTTATCTTAAGTGAATTTCCATTTCTACTAAAATCCATCGTGGTAGCAATGGCTGAAAGTCATTTTTGGTAAATAAGCAATTTATCTTCTTCTTTTCTATATTCAATGTTAAGAATCAGAATTGTTAAATGAATTGCGTAATTGAGTACATGAATACATGTATTTGTGTCGTATCTTCCAGGTTAGCAGAAAGCAGTTCTAAATTTAAAATACAGGCTCTATTTAATTACATTGTGTTTCAAAGGTTATCCCATCCTTTTTTAGGTGTAGAATAAAAATGATTATTAAAACAAGACTAAAATTTAAATCATTTTTTCCTACTTGTTTAACTAATTCAGGTTTGGTGTCAGTATCTTTTTTATGACTTGAATCGGTGTTCCTTCTTTATTCAGGAAATTTAGAAAGTGTTGATGACTTGTTCATCTGTGTAAACTGAGCAAAGTTACTGTTAAAACTCTTCATGTTAGAATTGTTTTATAATGTGCTGTAATTTAATAGAGATACTCAATAAAAGAATTTGGGGGATTTTTTTTCTTCACAGAAATTTCCAACTGAAGGATTGGCCAATGTTGTTCGAAATGTATTTGACTTTGACTCCTACAACAAAGAAATGCGTGAAATTTTAATCAGCACTTTGCACAAACATGGGATACCTATTGGAGCAAAACCAACCAACGTACAGCTGGCCAAGGAGTAAGAGTAACATAAGATATATATTAAGAAGACAGGTCTCTCACGATCACTTTTTTGATGGTTTGTTTTTGTTATCTTGCTGCTAACCGATTTAAGAACAGCCTGGAATACTTGAAGCCAATTCTCCTTTTGGTCAAGTTTTGCTTACTACAAATGAGTTACAACATTTAAAATATTTATATGATAGAGTATTTGCTTATTACTAATATTAATCTTTAGTTAATGTGCATGTCCATACTGATAGTTTGTATGGTAAACAGATACACATAAATAAAGGGAAATACTTGTTTCTTCTCCTGTGTGTTTTAATTGAATTGCAACCCATTCCTGTCCTATTGTTTGCCACCYACAGAACTAGCAAATAAGTTGTCTTCAGTGGGATTGGGATTTTGTCTTTAATATTTACAAAAGGTTCTACAAAAATACTCCTACAGACTATGACAATGCACCTAAGCGTTTAAGCCATTTTGGGATGTGTCTGAATATCAGAACTCTTTAATTGGTAGTTGACATATTTCACTGTACTTTTTCAGGGTTTGGAATGAAAATAGCTTTTTTTGAATAAACTAAATTGTAAAATGAAAACAGATATAATTCATTCTGGTAAACTTCACAGAGAAAAGACTTAAGTGAATCATGTTGAAGAGTAGTTAGAAATCTTAGTCTGGCTTGAGTATCTGCTCTGATACCTAATTTGTTTATGGAGAAACAAATATTTCCCTTTAATGAAGAAGGCTTTCTTAAGAACTGGAAGGGGTTTATGGAAAACAGTTTTCTGTAGGATGTATTACTTCTATATTTGCTAAGGTGGGTCTGATTCCCATGACATGATATTTTGATGATAGGTGTCAGTATGTAGGTTTCTCCTGTTGGAGCACTGCTGTTATCATACCTAGCATCCTACATATACCTATTAAAATAAGAATGGCAGTCTAATGACTGTGGTGAACCTTTTCATTTTGATGACTGAAGCATTACGTACCTTGGGAACCAATGCTTGGTCTGCTACAGTATATATTAAAATGATAGCACACACTTGGAATTCTTGACATAGTTTCTTTGCTAAAAGTCACTTGGAAACTTCTATTTCAGAGAATTACAATATTTGTGGTTTTGAGAAATTTTCAATTAAAAATTTTATATAATTTTTAGAAGTATTAGATGTAGGTTTGCATGGATGAATTGGAGTGGACTGCTTGACAATATGATTATCAGAGGCTTAGGATACATAAGAGGAAGGACTGCTGGAACTGAGGACTGTTCAGTCTAGAAGAGAGAAGACAGAAGAAGGATTAAAAGATCTGATCATTCTGAGTCAGGAATGATCACCTGATCATTTCAGATCCATTATTTTTGTTAGGACAGGTTGTACCTAGAAGACCCTGCAAGAGGCTCATCAAAAGCTTCATCTGATTGACAGCCACACTGTACACTGAAGGCCAAGAGGAGGAGAAACTGCAGGAGAAGTTCACAAGAAGTTGATAAAAACAACTTAGCAGAGTGGGCCGGGCTGACCGCCTGACTCTGGTGATAACAGTGATCTTGGTCTCAGTAACTCACTTGCATGCCCCCACAACTACGTTTTCAGATTACCCCACTCATGCCAAGGCAGCCTTACTGCTGATCATGAGATTTAACCCTATGGGACTTGCAAACCACAGGTTGATCGCCCTGAGTTATGGAGGCATCTTTCAGGAATAGTTTAGATGTAGCTGATTCTGCCTTGGAGTTAAAGCAAGCCTGGGTAACCTCTCCAAGTCAGTCCAGCCTGTATTGCAGGCTCCTTTGATGGACTCATTGATGCAATCAGATACAGTGTTTGGACCACGGCAGAAAAGATCTAGAGTATGAGTACAGACCTTCTCTATGCTGTTTTGCAGGAATTCGAGGGTAGAATAATGGTGTTAATCTAGTCCATCCCACTTCTTTCAGAAAAAAACCTTAACACTTCTTATCTGATGTTTGCCTTAGTCCAAGCTTAAAGCTTTCAGTGATGGAGTTCTGTGATCTCCCTAAGCAAGCTAGTCTTGCTTTTAAATATCCTTGCCCTTAGAAAGTCATCTCTAGACTGAACACATCCATTTTTCCCCAGTTTCTCGTTTATTTTTAATGCCTCTGKTTGTTTTTGTTTCTCTCTTTCATTTTTTCCCGCCACCTCATCCATGTCTATCTTTAAGCATTGTACCTGAAATTGGGGGATGGGGTAGTTCCTGCTAGAGCTGAGTAGAGTAGTAGACATATTTCATGCAGCAGTCCCTTTTATGAATCCAAGTATGCTTACCTTTCTTGAAACTTGTCTAAGACATGAAAGTCGTTATACTGATATGCTGACTCCTTTATACAGGTACTCTCTAGCATGTGTTAACACGTCCATTGGTCCAACAATTTGTGAATCCTTTATTTTAATATATTTTGAAGAAGCCTTTCTGTCTGTCACTTATTACTTAATCCAAAAACCTGTAGATGCCAGAATTATTTAAATCCCTGCTGAAACATAACTGCTGTCAGCATAGGAACTAAAACACATGAGACACATGAACAACGCACTACAATGCAGTGTCTCAAGAGGATAAATTTTGAGGATTGTRTCCAACTGAAATTACAGGGAAATGTAACAGTAACCCTTGTGGAAATTTTAGCTATGGCTCTGGAACTAATATAGCTACTCTTGAAGGGAAGATCAGGTGGTTACTAGTTGCCAAAACTTCTTGCAGTAGTTATTGATTCAAGTGAGATCTTCATTTGTAGAAACTTCATTWMATTTCATTTCATTTTCATTTATTTCCAAAATTAGTGTCATATGTTGGACTTTGCCTATATGGCTTCACACTGTTCTAGGAATTTTTGAAGCAATTGCAAAGCTGAAATTACAGATACCCTGCAGAAAAATCTCACATCTACTCAGAAATATGGAAGCAAAATGTTAACATTCAGATATCCTTTCTTTCAGAGACTGGCTCAGTATTATGAGTTCCAATTCTTCTGCAGCTTATTTGTTCTGTGAAAGTTTCTCCTGTTCTAATATTAAATGAATACGATTCTACTTAATTCCTAAGACTTAATATGATGGTGCAACAGGCTACAGAATTGGTCTAGTTTATATTATTTGTCACTGCAGAATGTTTTTCCTACTATTTTCAAGTGAAGTAATGCTGGACTTTTCCCCCATCCAAATACTTTAGCCTTTTTGTTTCCAAGAGTATTTGTTTTGAGATAAGACGGCCATTCTTCAAGACACCAATACGTTCAGTATCGTCGGCTTACAACAGAGTGATTGTACAGTACAGCTTATTGCCTCTGTGTCATAGTATCACCTTTTTGAAATTTGTATTTTTCCTCTCTCTGAGGGGAGAAGCAAATGGCTTGTCCACCATGCATTGCCAAAATGTAGTGATAAAACGGATAACTCGTAACTCATTCTAGTAATTCATTATCTTTGTGTACAATGAAACTGTGTCTTCCCATTAACATCTGTTATGTTTGTATTCGTTTTAATATGCCATTTTGTTGCACAATTCAGACCATTTGAAATTCCTAGATAAAATGGCCTACAGCTCTAATTCTGGCATTCATCCTTAGTGAAGTTTCCACTCCATTTTTTTCTGCTGTCACTATGTATTTCCAAGTGCTTGCTGTAACCTGAATATTCATTTTACATACTGAATGTAACCCTATGCAAATTTTAGTGAGTTGTTCTCATTTTAGTGCTGTTCTCTTGAGAATCTCTTTCAAGTGCTTTGTAGTTAAATGTGGGACCTGGCCCTCATCATACATGTCTCCTGTTTGTCCTGTGCACTGGGACAGGGAGAGACGGGTTTCTGCAGTTGCCTGTCAAGGAACTAGTGGTATAAAATAAGTCTTTTCTGTCTGTCTCCTGCTTATGTTTTAATCAAAAGATTTTTGCATAAAATACAGAGATCTGGTTGGTAAAGAAGRTTCCTGGTTTCAGACTATATTTTATTCAAGTTGAAAAACTAGATAGGATGAAAGTCTAGCTAAATAGAACACAGACTCTTATTTAAGCCCTTGAATAATACATTCAGTTCCAACACGGAGCTGATTTACGAGATCACATATTAAATAGCTTTGTTGCCTGTAATAATTCATGTCTGAAGCTATACTATTTACGATAGCCAACTTGAGAGTTTTTTATTCACAGAAAAATTATTCTTACAAGATTCTTAGCCTTTTTCCACTATCTTCTCAAAAAGTTAAAAGCATGAGTTCATAAAGCAAGTTCTATTGACTTTCTAAAATTAGCCTAAAATGACTTTATTTTCTAAAATCAGAAAGGTACAAGTCAAAAGGAATTGCGTATTATAGATGCCAATTTGAAAAGTTTTCCAGCAGTAGAAGCCTCTAAAGAATTACCTTTTGACAGATTGTCTCTCCTTCCACTGCTGTGTATGAAAAAAGTCTGACTAAATAATAATTTCATACAGAATTGCTGTGTCAAGTGTAGTTCTTGTGCACATCACCGTTTCTGAACAAAAATTACACTTATATAACCATTTTATGGACAACAGTGAATTCTTGTAGGAAAACAGGATGTAAAATTAAGAGTAAACTAACATAAAAATGTTTTTAAATTTGTCTTAACCTGCAGAATCTGTAATGAAAGAATTGACTAGGAATAATTCATTAGAACTTCCTTTTAAGTCTTGGCTCTTTTTACAATCTTACTGCAGTCTGTCATGTAGGTTTTCYGTGCTATAAACTTTTTCCAGCTTTTGAGGAAAGCAGAAATCAAGGTTTATTCTGTACATTACAATTGGAGGTATCGATGGAATTTCAGCAGAATTCTTACCCAACCTGTGTACTTTTCTACAGCCTTCAGATCTCTTTGCTTCTCAGATTTTTGCCAGTGGTGGCATCTCCATAGTGTTCTCTCTGCATTTTCTTATGTAAAAAGTATTTGGTTGATTCAGTTAATTTGAAATACTGCACTGTGGCAGGAGTGCCTTGTCAAGCTTTTTACTAATACTGTCACTTCAAGTTATTTTCAAAACTTGCTTGTTACCTGTAAGTCCTGGGCAAGGAAAATTGTCTCCCTACTCCAATGCAAATAATACATATTCACTAGAGGAAAAATGTTAAGAAATATGGATGTCTTCAGTGTGGTCATGTTGTTTCTGTCTCTTCACACTCGCTCCTGATAATTGTTAAGAAGCAGATAGATCGTAAGACCTTTAATGCCACCAGCTTCTTCAATACTCTTAGTCTTTCCTAGGCTAGATCTGTATGAGAGCACTAAGAAGKCAGTGATGCAGAACTAGGAGAAACCTGAAAGATTACTCTTGACAAAGGAACTTTGTTTTCTAAATTCTGTTTTTTTCCTAAATTATGGTCTGCCTTTCCCTTCTCTTTGCCATTCATGATGGCTTAGTCCGCTGCTCCAGAGAAACTTAATCATTCAGAAGCAGGGAAGTGAATAAAACCTCAAGAATCTAGGAGAAAGGAGAAATTACTTTTCCTAAGGGAAAGCAACTGTTAGCAAAAGCAAATCTCCAGAAAGCTGAAACAGAGTGGAAATGTTTTGTTTCTTTGGGAATGCAATCTGTAATTCTGTTGCTGTATAAAGCAGAGGACTTGATTAAAGCTGGTTATTAACATATGTTTTATTTTAAAATTTAATAAGTGTTCATGGTTATTAGGGAACCCGTTGATTTCTGGATATTGCCCATGGGAGTAATGTGTAAAGAATTAAAAACTAAATCCAAATCCTTGTGGAAGACGATGTTCCATTGAGCTAGCAGGAAACAATTATTGCTGATTATAGGCATATCAGAGGTTATGCTACTCATAGCAATCATAACAAAAAAAAATCTTCTATTTCTTTTTCAACACAAGACAGTTTTGGCTCAAGAAAAAAACAAAATTTTGCCAACAAATCATTTTGAAACCCAAATGGAAGCTTAATGGAGAATTCACATTCATGGATAATCTGACATATCTAATGACTTGACTCCTTGCCCTTTTTCTGTCTGCATGAATGCCAAATGTGAATCCATCTTCATGAATCACAGAATTGCACATGTATTAAAATAGTACATCCTGAACATTTTTTTCCTAATGGTCTTCAATGTTGTAACCTAAACTATATTGTACTTGAATTTCTTTTGACTCTGACTTATTTTCTGTTCTTAATTTTGGAAGAATCTGGCTAGACTAGTTAGTTGTAAAGAATGGAAAAATACAAACTGAAGTGAGGAAAAATGCAAAATAAATCATTCATTCTCCAAATACTGGTATCTCTTGATACTCTGAAATAGGCCACAAACGGGCAATGAAGACTCTCCTGGTTCTTTTGACTAAAAGAAAGGAAAAAATTCCCTGTTTTTATTGCATATCCAAAAGTTCTGATTGCTGACAGCTGGATATTCACCTATGAGCATCAGTGATCCAGGGCATCTATCTATTTTCCGTTTCAAAGTAACAAAAACTGTCTTAGGCTATCTGACTGCCTTGGCAGATGGTCCAAATGCAGAATGGGGATGGAAACTGAGTGACTGTCTCCCTGTGAGTACTGGCAACTCCAGGTTAGTTGAGGTATGGTGTCAATATGGAAATTGTAATGTATGTTTCTTACATGAGTTAGAAAGATTAGAGGATAATAGTCTGTGTTCCTCTTTCCTTTTCCTTTTCCTGCCTTTTCCTTTAAGCTGTCAATAAAACAATTTGAAAATCTCCAATCCTTTCTTACTCTGGAAAGCATATCAAGAAGAAATGAAACAAACCTTTTATATTTAGAGGTGCCAGGTTGGTTGGCAGGGAGGGGTAGATAATTACAACAGCAGGAAAAAGCATTGTCCGACAAGACAGAAAAGACCAAGCATGGACTTTTAACAAACTTTCTAAGAGAACTTCCTTAAAATAGGCTTTGGAGATATTTGTAGAAACTGGGAGAGGGAATTTCTTCAGTTCTCTTGCCAAGTTCTGTTGCTGTATGTGGCCAGACAGTAACATGCAACTGCTTGTAACACAAAATGCAGTTTTAGTAAATGTGTTTAGGAGCAAATAAGTAATTCTTATTCTCCCAAATAAGAGAAACCACAAAGGTATGCGTTCATTAGCTTGGATGTATTTATACCAATTAGAAATGTCAAATTTCTTTTATTTGTTGCAAATCACTTCAGAGCCAGCAGAGRAAGAAATAAAAAATGGCATCCTAGTCTGCTGTCAAGCTACTTTGTCATACACCATCATTTTCTTTTGCTGTATAACTGAGTTTTCCTATGGCCAATATATTTCTTCCCTAACTAAAAGGCACAGAAATGAGGAAATTGCATCAAGAAAGTTAATTAAGGCTTTTGGAGATGTCCCAGTCCTTTCTTGTAGGCTACGATGGCAGAAGGCAGTGGCATATCCGCGCATCTGTGTACCACAGCCTTTGCTCACGTGAGCAGTTGCAAAATATAGGGAAGGAGTTCATTCCTGTTATTGCATGGTGAATTTGCCACTGTGTTTACTGTCATTATTTTGCTGTTTTCTCAGGAGAATGTGCCAAGTACTGGAKCCCCTTTAATTGATGCTGTCACATCCTGCCTGAACTGAATAAACCAACCTAGAGACATATTTTGATATGTTTTGGATATATTTTATTATGTACCTCAAAATAATTCAGACTGAAAATGTTTTACTTTTGTGGCCCTGTTTTGTCATAGGCTTCTTTTATTATGCTGTTTAGGCTGTGACTGTATTAGTATTCCAGAAGGCTAAAATTTGGGGAATTTAAAATGTAAAAGAAATGTTTTAGTGAGGAAGTACTTTCTATAAGAGAATATTTAGAAGTGGCTTGTTGGAGAAATGTTGTTGCTTAAATGATTCATTACATATTAGCTGCTGGTTAATAAATATGAAAATTCATTTGCTTCTATGCTGTTTGGCAGACTGCCGTTACCAGAACATAAATTTACGGGCTACTGGAGAATTGATGACCCAGGAAGCGCACGACAGAAACTGCTGTGTCCAACAGAAACTCAAAGAATAGATGTAAAGGTTTGTGTTCTTTTTTAATGTATAAGATTTCATATATAGGGATCTGAAAAGCCTAGAATGTGGTTCATTTCCTCTGGAAAAAGAGAATGTACAAAGCTTTGTCTTCGTTACCTCGTTTTGTTTTTCTGACTAAAAAAAAAAAAAAAAAAAAAAAAAAAAAGATTTATTTTTTTCTTGTACCCAGCCCTCAGAATTTGAGATTTGCTTTAAAATCAGTAGATTTGGTCAGAAGTTTTTGAGCTATTTGTGAGGATGTTGACAGTGCCATTTTTGAAAGAACTCGGAAGCTGTTTTGGATGCTTGGAAGTGGCCAGTTTCAGCCCCCACAACTCAATTTTTGGATAAGATCTGAGACTGGAAGGAAAGCTATTTTTTGTTCTTACTTCATATGCAGTTGAATTCTTACGAGACCTTGGCACTGCCAGATTTGAATCTGAATCTTTAGTCTAATTTGACCTGCAGCCAAAGCTTTTCAGTTCTTTTCAGCTTTGAGTTCTTCGCTTAACTTCAGTAATTATTAATTCAGTGAATAAGGAACAACTTAACTGCAAATGTGATGTGAGAATGAGATCTCAACTTTACCTAACCAGAAATTGTCATTGAGCTTTTTTATGAGAAAAAAATGTTCTGATTTTTCCTTAAATGGACTGTGTTTGATCAGTTTGTGATACCTCAGTTGTGTCACTGAGCARTGATGGTTTCAAACCAAGAAAAGAATGAGGAAGAAAGGCGTGGTTTGTATACTGTAAAGAAAATGGCAGTATTTCGGTATATCGGTAATTCAGAGAGCTTGCAGAAAAACATTTCCGTTTCCCTTTCATTTATTTAATATTTGGTCTGTTCCAATTGTTAATAGCCTTAACAGTCTTGAAAAAAACTTCTAGATTTTCATAAAGAATGGTGAGTGAAATACTTTAGCAAGCCCTCATTGTTATTGTTTGTTTTAGGGACCTGTGTACTTAAATATTCAAGGATTTCCTGTGGAACGACATGAAGCCAGGTCCCTCAGCTTCACAGAAGAGCTCGCTTTTTGGACACTGCCTCTGAATGAAGTTAACTTAGTTTGTGATGTTGCTGTAACGAAAGGTGCAGTAAGAAAAGCTAATAACCTTTGTAACAGTCCCCAATATTATAATATGTGGAATACTCTGGAGATGAGGAAGAACTGGGCTATTGATACCATAGGTGCTTGCTGACAGCCATTGTTGGAATATATAAGGGCAATATGAGTGCAATAAAAACACTTCAGTGTATTTATAGTAGTGTGTGTTTCTGGGAATCTTTGCAGTGGAGTATAGGACAAATAGTGTTGCTTCTCTTTCTCCATTTTCTTTTTTTAAAACAGTAGATAAAATACAAAAATAATCAGCCATTGAAATGGGAGCCTAATTTCATTGAGACATTCTGGTCTCTGTAAGGATATGTATCCTTCTCAAACTAAATCAGAGCTTATACTGATTAAGATTCTTTCTGATTGGATCAAGCCTGACTTAATTATCTGTATTGCTTATGTATTATGTGTAAATGAGAATTGTTATTCCCAAAGAGAATTGCATCATTGGGAATATTCATAACCTTTTTTACGGTTCATAATTAAACACGTTTAAAATGTATTGTGTATTTCAGACACATTGAAATGATCAGTACTAGATTATTACCTTTTTCAGCTTGTAGCTCTAACTTCAAATATTTTCACCAATTTTTGTGAAAGTGAAGGAGAAATTTCATAGCTTTGGTTTAATTTTGAGAATTTTCTGAAGTGATTCAAGAGCTGGTGTATATAAAGGTTTCCATATGAAATTTCCATTCATCTCATGTATAATTATTAAGTATAGTAATTGGAAGCAAGGGGCTTGTGGTAGGGCAAAAAGGAGGGAAGACTCAGATTATAAACAAACTAGAAAGTCTGGACAGTCTTGAGTCTTAGAAAGATTAGACAGTCTTGGACTACTTGTTTGAAGAGTTAATAGCTTTGTGGCAAGATTCTGCCTGCTACCATTTAGTTAGTGTCAAGAGACATTTTCTGCATCTCCCTGTGTCAACAATGTCTATTTTGCTGTAGGCTTTGCTATATAATCTGAAACCATGTATCTGCCTAGTTTATGATACATATTCTTTCAAAAGAGCATTGTGCAATGTCAATGACTCTTCATTAATTTTATCTTATTTTCTTATTTCAGAAGATGAAGCTGAGAATGTTCTTTATGTTGCTACATGCAATCCTGTTTCCTTGTACTTTATGACTGTTTCTAGTAAGAGTGGATACTTTGTGGATTTTTATGACCTCTTCCCCAGAACAGTTGGAAATGTCTGGCAGCCTTTTGTGACTGTGGCACCGCTGGGAAATCCACTCAAAGGTCAAGTCATTCTACATGAAGAGCAGGTAAAAAAGAAAAAAAAAAAAAAAAAAAAAAAAAAGCTCAATAGTTAGTATGCTTACTGATGTGGAAAGCAGTTTCATAAAGGTAGGATCCTTGAGGTGTCTTTAGATTGAAATTGCTTGGATAAGTCTACCACTTGCTGAATGTGCTCCTTCTCATTTTAATTTGAACCTTCAAAGTTGCTTCAGCTCTGTTTTTTTATGTGGAGCTTTTTCTCTTGCACTTCTTAGCTGATTTGCAACATCCCTTCATATACTTTTGCATCACTGAAGTGGAGTTCTGCCTACTTTTTCAAGTCTTCTTGCTGATAGATAGGCCTTTAGCAGAGAAAGGGATATAGCTGAGTTCGGGAGTCTCAAACGAGCAGTGTACGTTCGAACCTTTCCAACCTTTTTGTCCCTTTTTTACGTTTTGAGAAGTATATGAGAGAGACTTGTTTCTTGAGTCATAAAGTGATATGTTGCTTATATTTGTATCATGTCACTATTTTTGAGGGTTTTTTGCAAATCCTGATGTTTCCCATTCTGTAACATCTCAAGTATCAAGATTAGAAAGAAGGCTATATAAGCCCTGCATTTAGTGTATCAGCAATACAAATTTAGAATCACTGACTTCTTCAGTGTTGGCTTGATAGGAAGGTTGTTTTCAGAGTGAAGCAATGCATACTTTCCACTTGGAATTACTATTAATGACTGATTGGAATGTTTCCAATTTAAAAATTTCTTTGCCCAGGAGTGGAAAGGGACATCAGCTGATAAAATGCTGATGACATTATTGTTGCTGTTGTTGTTATGGTCAGTTGATAAAATGCTGATGACGTCGTCATTGTTGTTGTTGTTGTTATTGTTATTAACAGATTATTATGTTGCCTGTGAGTCACAGGGGTTTGAAGGGAGCATTCTATCTGGTAATTATTGTTAGTTGCCATTCTTCCTTTTCTTTTTGTTGTTCTGAATTTCTTCCATCATTCTCAGAGAAAGAGCTGCCAATTTAGAATAACCTTTCCTACACTCAGCTGGGTTTAAGAAGTCATTCCAGTTTATAGTCATTCCATAATGAGTGTCTCTGCTATACTTTTGCTCCAAGAATGTTTGTCGTGTGTTGACACCACTTTCTGGTCTCAAGCACTACAATTAATAACTTAGAAAATATATGATTCTTCTGCTTTTGGTAGGATTGTGTATGCCTTCTTCTTTAGTTTTGCCTTGGACACTCTTTACTGTCAATACAGTTGTCTTGAACACCTGCAGAAAAAAACATTTGACCTATTTTGACATGCACATAACAATTTGTTCAGTTGTAAACAATCCTTGGCCTTTTCTGGCAAAGTCAATACAGGAAATTGCAGAACAGATGGCAGTCTGTCTTGTGTCTAAGAATATTTAGAATGTTGCACACTTTAATATAAAGCTTAGCAATACTCTTTGCTTTCCAAGCTTTTAAAATTCCTACCATGAAAATAATTTTCATGCTAAGTTTTATTCTTAATCAAATCATAGTTGTATTCAATTTCAGCTTCAGCAATGTGGTTTTTATCAGAGGTTCTTTTTGCCTGTCCTCATGGAAGATAATATTCAATGAAAGTATGAATTAAAATCTGAAAAAAAAAAGATTGTTCTGCAGAAAGAATATGGTAACTCAGGGCCCCTTTCCAGTCTACTTCAGTTCAGTTGTAATGCCATTTTATTCTCTGACTTAAAATTTAGATACTGACAACTTCAGTCTTGCTTTTCTTAGCAAGTACTGTAGTCGAACAAATCGTATCATCCTGTCTGAAAATAAGTGTCTTTACAATGCTGGAAGGTAGTACAGTAATTATTATATTTCTGAATGCTTTGTATTAACTTAAGACTTCTTATGCAAAATTATTAAGATTGACCTTCCTCATCAAGTCTGAAAATGTGTTTCATTAAAATGCAAACTTAGTTGTAAAAAGCCAGTATTAGGACACTGTTCAAAAGTGATTTTAGATTTTTTGTATAAGTTAAGCATATTGCACACAAAAAAATGATGATCTGTGATTCTCATATATTGCATGTTCATATGCGTGGGACTGATTTTTTAATGTGGGACCAAAGCATAGGTCAGCTGGATGCTGTTGTTGTAGTCTTCAAAGCCATTGCCATCCTTTCTTATGTTAGGGCTGATGTGTTGAGTTCTCTGCATTTGCAATTTCTACTGAATCAAAAGAGAGAGTCTCAAGAAATTTAGTATTTCCACTGGGAGTTTAGGTTTCATTCCCAACTCTTCCTGCTATGGAGCCATGGAAAAGTCATGTGGTTTCTTTGTGCTCCTATGAAATCAGGTGGATATTGCTGTTTATGAAATTAAATCGGTTATTACTTATGACATTAGCAGGTAGATGTATGGGCTAAGCTAATGATTTAAGTATCTTTTGTATCCATTGAGAGGATAAAGGTGATCTGAGAGAGTACTTCATCCCAGCTGAGGTAGAACAGCTAAGGTGAATTGCCTTATGGAGATGCCTCTCTCTTTCCACTGACTACAAAAGGAGCCTAGGCAGCCAGTATAGTTGATACCTGCCTTTTAGTGTACTAAGTTAGGTAAGATGACTGCCAGCCTTAACCTCAGTATTTGCAGCATTCACATGTTAATACACATAGATCAGTAGTACATTTTACTCCCAGGTGAGGATTAGCTACTTGTGCTAAAGGATAGATCAGAGAGGCTTTCACAGACAAGTATAATGTAAATAGTATATCTTTCACTTTAGAGATCTGTCTATATGTATTTGCAAAATGTCAAGTATTACTAATATTTGAAATCAGAAATTGCATTTAAAAAAAACTGTCCGTTTGACAGCTGATATTTAATTAAAAACATAATCCACTAATTAGGCATTATCAAAGACTAAAATTTTTTCCAAATTTTTTGTTTTAATAAATATTTTTTGAGATGAATGTWATAAAAAGTTATAAAAAAGAACAATTTTAAATGGATGATAACCATATTGGAAAGGGTGAGGTGATGATATTGTAGCTCTTCAAATAAGTGTCTGTGATTTACTATTTCTCAGATGACATCCATCAGGATTCAGTAGGGCCTTCCAGTAAAATGAAAGTAAAGACCACAATTCCTTCTTGTCCTTTTAAATAAAATTTTACTAAAAAAATCTTACTGAAGATTTAACTTAATTGTATAAAACAGAGATTTGCCTACTTTTAAGCCACCTTTACATCTTCTTGAAAGAAAGAGTAGGTCTCTTCAACACAGTGAGCACTAGTGAGCACAGCCTATTTTGATTCTGCCTTTTCAGTCAAGCTGCAGTGATAGACTTTGGAGAGACACTTCCTAAATCTGAAGTCATTTGTTTGTAAGATGGAATTTGCAGTGTAAAGCCTTGTCCTGCCAGTATCCTTTAACACCACTTTTATCTTTCGCTGTCAGGAAGTGAGCTGGGAAGAGAGAGAACTGCTTCAGTTTCCTTCTAGTCTCCATTACATTCTACTATATGATTTCAGGAGGAGGATATGTTTTCTTCAAAAGCAAGTTGACATTATGAAATTCTCATCTTTTGGGGATCTTATATGAGGTGAAGACTTTCCTTTCTGTAAACACAAAGCTCATATTTCTTCTTGCTTTTCTTAGGTTCCTGAAATCTCTAGTACAATCAAGTTTCCCAGATAATCTGAAGGACTCTGCTCACATTAATTAAAATGTCAGTAATCCACTTGTATACATTTCCACACCTGTGAGGGCACCATGGTTTAGCCCAAAACCATAAATCATTGCACAGACTTCTTTCACTTTAACCTAATAATATATCTGTATCTATACTAGTATGCACAGTGTCAGGATTGTTACATGCATGGCACCCATAGGCACTGGTCACTGAATAACTCTAGCAGAAAAGGTGCTAGGGGAATAGGAGGCACAGTGAGTGCACGCTGTAGAGAGGTGCTAAGCTAAGAATCAGCTTTGGCTTAAGCTGACAGTGAAGAAGAGTTTGTGTTTGTGAGCCTGGTTGCTTGAGACGTGGGCATCAAGTGCAGAAGAGGATGAGACTGTGAATGTAAGCACTTGTAGAATACAAGAATATATTAGAGTACAAGAGGGTTAAGCTGAATACTTTATATTCTCCTCCTCTGAAATTGAAATTTATTCCTTCCTCCAACTCTCTGTCTACCAGGGCATAAAGAACAACTTCCCATACTTGCAAAGTGCAATCACAGCCTTGTTTGGTTTAAGGATTTTTAAGAGGAAAATACTTGCTAAAATAAAAACAGCAATAAGGAAAGGGAAACTTTGCAGTAACTAAAAATAAAGGCCCACCACTTCATGAGATTGGTTATTGCATCTGTCCAAAGTTTGGAATTCCAGACACCAGGGTCAGGAGGTCTCCCAAAGGTTACTTTTCTCCCAGTCAAGAACAAACATAGCGGAATTGCACACCAGCGTCTTTTCCCAGCCCACTTGAAGAGTTGCCAAAGCTGCTTTTGGATGTGTTTGCAAGTGACGCAAAAATCTATTCTTAAACACAGACAGAATATACATCAGTCACTTAGCGCAGAAGGAAACCATTAACATCAAAAGGGGTGGAGTAGAGAGGCTTTTTATATTACCAACTGCTCTCATAAATTTAATGCTAAGTGGAAGAATGTAATTGATTCATATGTGTTTTTTATCTCACATGGAAGGCTAATGCATTTCTTTGGTTCAGCAGTGCAGTTGCAGAACTATGTAAATAAAATATGGCAGAAAACCAAAATCCAAAGCAAATGCCCTACTTTTTTTTTCTTTTTGAGCTACATTTCTGTAATTTTGCTTTGAAATACATAAGCAAACTGCTTTTTTTAGAAGTATTGAATTCCAGATGAATTTCCCGAATGCTGCAAATAACATGGTAATGTTTTAAATGCTTTACCATATTTAGTTTTAAATGACTGCCATTATTAAAAAAAAGTTGATTCTCCCAAATAATCCTAGTGAAAGTATGAAGTGTACCCAAAAAGAACAAAACCACTGTGACTCATATTGTTTGTATCTGTTTTATTTAGGAGAATTAGTGGGAATTTATTTTTTATTCCCTTAACGGTTGTCATGCATTATTGCAGATGTTATACGTAGACAGCTAACTTTTAATAAGTCCTTGCAGAACCTAATGTCCTTGCAGAACCTAACATTTCCCTGAAAGACAAACAAAAATTTCATCTCAAGGCTTAATTAAGTTGTGCTTTTGTACCTTTTAAATTTCATTTGGTACAGTTAAGGTTGGCCCTGAATGATTGTTCTCTTGAATTCTTAGTTAAACACATTAGGAGCAGCTGTGGTACTTTATAAAAAGAGATGTTTCAAATGAACCTGCAAACAAGCTGGTTCATCAAGTTATGTACTTTGTATATCAGGTGCGTTCATCTGTGCCATACACCCTAGACATGGCTCCGACACCTTAAATGTAGCTGATGAGCTTTTTAGTCAGCTTTGGGTGGCATGTGGCTCCCAGAGCTGGGGACAAGCTGTGATGCTGTGTGGCAGCCAGGGAGAGCCTCAGTGAAATGCTGTGATCCCCCTCAGTTTGTGACCCTGGGGCTGGGAGGGAGAAGTATTGATAGCTGTCCCCATCGTGTGACAGCATGCGTGGACCTTGGGGTTATGAGTAACAGAGAAATCTGCAAAACAAAATGTAGAGTACCATATTTTTGCTTGTAATACGTGAAGGACCCTCACACACTGCTGTTCGATATCCTGTCTGCTTTGGATCTTACTCCTGTAGAGTCATCCTGCTGTCCTCCAACAGCCTTCCTGCCTCTGACACTCTATCAGCTGTCCGAGCATGCAGCTTATAGAAGGATTTTCACGTACTAGAATTTTTAATAGGCTCCTAGGTATCTGAAGTGTGAGCTGCGAGAGAAATGTTGAGCCATTTCTTCTCTCATCAGTTTTATATAAGTATACAGTATAAGTAATGGATGTTTTAGAGTAATGCTAAGAAAACACATAAAAACGAAAAGTAAATACTTTAGTAATGTGGCAGAACCTGTTACCTGTAGCTGACTGCTAATGGCTGCTGCAGGTGATTTACAGCTTGGGTATGTAAGCTATACTAGTCCACTTTCTAAAGCCTATGCAAAAAGCTTAGGCTGTAAGACAAAACATTATGGAAAAATGGAAATATAATTCCAGCCCTTTAGCATGTATTTACCTGTTCAGTTAAGTTTATCCATGAACTTTGAAATGATCCAAGAGCATTCAGCCTACATTTTCCAGCAAAATCCATATTATCTTTTCAAAGCATCTTAGGTTGCTAGAGTTGCAAAGGTGCTTCATATAGATTTGATGTAGTCTCTTAAGTGGGCTTGAAATGAACACAGATCTGCTTTCCATTTACAGAGTAACGTTGTGTTGTTGCTGGATACAAACAATGGTGCCCTTCGCCGGCTTTTGCTCTTAGCAGATAGTCAAGACACTCCCAAGAAAACATCTTGGTGGAGCAGCAAGGAAGACACGGTGAGAAGTAGCACCTAGCTATACTATGCCAAATTAATTTGGCATATAAAGCTCAATATTGGAAGAATTACTCCAGAATGGTTTCTCTTACTGTTAATTTAAGTGTTTCCTCCTATGTATATTTAAATACTTTACACAGAAAATAGCAGTTGCAGAATGATGGTAGATGTATAAATAAGTCGTACTGTCAGAGGACATACATCTTTTAAAAAAATCCCTCTTTGGAGATAGAACTCTAGAGATAGAGTAACAGAACATTTTATTACAAAAGGATTGTGTTCAAAATGACAAACTCAATTACGGTGCAGTTATATGACTTGGGACAAAGGGCAAGAGATAGCATTTTGAGGCATAATAAATGTAGTGAATGATTCTAAGTAAAGGAAAAATGTGGTATACTTTCAAAGAAATTAGGAAAACTCACCAAGATTGATCTAACAAACCCTAACTACTGTTTGACATATTTTTATATAGAGCAACTACAAAATGTGCCGAGAGTTTTCACACAAAAACTGGCTGGTGTTCTACAAAGAAGAAGGGTGAGAGTTAAATTATATGCTTTTATTGTATTGATTTTTAATAGACCTCCTTGTGAACAATTATTTTTTCTTGGCTTCCAATTTTACAGAAATCGCCTTATTGTGTTGGATGTACTGGAGGGTCAAACTCATACCATCTCACTTCCAATCAGTCTCAAATCTGTTTTCCTGGTGGCTGAAGATCGGTGGCTGTTGGTGGAAAACCAGACAAATCGGTCAGTTAAGCCTGGTTTTCTTTATGGTATTCTTTCTTCTTTGTGTTCAAGAAGCTTCATTTTTAGGCGCTTTACTCGTGATCTCAGACCATGTGGTGCCAGGTGTTGTATTAGCACCAAACAAATTACAAATATTTGAACCTTCAGATCAATGTAATAATCTGCAATGATGCATGCAATGTTTGCATGCACAGGTATCGCACAAGAAAAACACAAAAGCTGCTTTTTTGGCTTGCATGAATGACTGTACATGTATAGTGGTGTTGCAGATTTGGTCAAAGTGCAGGTAGGCATGCACAGGAAAAAATGCAAAGGATATGCCTATCTAAATTTATGCCTCTAAAAATCTAGAGTAGGTTTGACTCTATGTATGTTAATTCCTGTTTTTAAGAGGTAGCATTGATCTTTAGAAATGAGAATGTTAGTGGACTTAGCCTTAGAAATATAGCCCCATAGTCCAGGATTAGTGCCTGCTTGCTTTACATCATAGTCACATGAAAGAAATAATACTGTGCTTTCTTACTTTTATATACATGCACAGCAAATAAAAGTGTGTAAATAGTTACCAGAAGGCAAATCTGCCTCTAGCTGGCTCACTCTCTCCAATCTCACAGATGTTTGGTAAATCATTTAGTTTTAGGAAAAGGTGTTGATAACCTTGTTATGTAAACATAGAATGGTTTTGTTATTCCAGAAAATTAAAGCCCTTGTTTAGAATTACAGGTTCAATCAGAAATTATTATAAACATGAATCCTTTACAGGAAATTTCTTTTAACCAAGCGTGCCCTTATGGAAGCTGAAGACAGTGAGGTTTGCCAGCTGTATGCACTGAGTGAAGAGCCAGCTGACATAGGATTTGGCTTAACAACAGGTATTGAATGCAAGCTTGACTTGTTCTCTTTTTCTTTTTTTTTTTTCATTTCTGCGTTTGCAGCTGCACAAACAAAGCTTTTTTACTTTAAAGGTCTGAGTAACCTTCTTCCTGATTTTTTTTCCTCCCCTTGTCATGTTTAGTTAATAATAATATTTCACAAAGCATGACAAATTCCATGTTCAAACTTCAGGCTGTTTGAATAAAGTGAACTTTGTTCATTGTAATATTTAGTAGCCTCGGTCAAGGGATACAGGATAGAAAAGGACAGAAGACTGCTGGGCATGAATTAGAATATAGGAATAAATGGGACAAAATACGTTGATGAGTCCAACCTGTACATTGTTATAGGTGTGCTATACATACTGAGATGAGCTAGAAGACATTTCCCAACTCAAAAATATGTAAGAATATATTTTCCCAAATGTATAAGAAGCATACTCTTAATACAGAGCAAAAGCCACAGCTTATAAAAGTGTACAGGAGGCCACTGAAGCCATTACACATGCGTTATAAAATAGAAGAAAGTTGTTCAGTGAAATTCACAGATGACACTAGGAAATGAAGCATGTCTTATGCCACAGAAAAAGGCAGTAACTTCTAATGGTCATCATTCTGCCTGCCAAGAAAATGGGATAGCATGTCTACCTTCTGATTTGATGGCATCTTCAACCCTAAGCATTTGGTCAAGGTACACAAAATCTTTGTCTGCTTGGTTTAATAACACTAGAAATATATGTGCATCCTACCTAGGAGTTTGCAGGCTTTGGCCTATCCACAGTGTGTCTAAGAGAGAGAAGAAAAATAAAGAAACCACTTTAAATGTATTAAAAGGGAAAAAAATTCTTTCTGGTGCTTTTGGCTGTCAAATAAAAGTATGAAGAATAAGACTAACATAGTAGAAATATGATATAAACAACAAATAAGTCTTATTTTACACAAACAACAACAAATTGAATACCAAGGACTTACCACAGCTTAAATATCCAGGATCCTTTTTATCTATTGTACAGTTTATTCTATCAGCTTATCAAGCTCCATCAGAAAGCAGTAGTTTCTTTCCTCCTACTACCTTATTTAGAAACCATTATAAAATATCATTCCTCAGATGAGTAGAAACCTTATTATAATTTCCATTCTAGAAGTATTTGTGAGCAATTAGTAGCTGCCTGCTTTTTGTGCTATTTTTATCCTCTATTATCTTTTTTTTTAATCTTCCAATATAAAAAGGCATCATATTCCCTCTTCACTCTTTCCAAATCATTCACCGAACTCAGAACGTAACATCTTCAGCCTGATCTCATTCTTGAGGGAGAACTTGGGGAGAGGAATTAAGAAAATGTAGACCAGTTGAGGTTTTCCACTGACCCAAACCAGTAGCCCATTCATCCTCTGAGAGAAGAAAGATTTTCTCCTGCTGCCAGGTAAAGGAGATAGCCTGCTGATTCAAGAGAAGCAGTGTATGCTGCAGAGCTAAAGATACTGGGTTCTGACTGTGTTCATAATATAAAGCAAGGTAAAGGGTTTTTACATTTGCACAGAATAAAATTTGGTTTTCCTTAGCTTAAAAAGAAAGAAAACTAGACCATTATTATCATACATCTGTTACAAACAGCATAAATACTTGATTGCAAAGCCGGAGACAAGTCACCAAGAAATGTCAGATTGACACTTACCTGTGCAAACCTACATTCTACCTCTTTGTGCATTTGCACGCTAGCAATCTTTAATGATATGATCGTATGCTGTTCTGTTCCACAGGTTTCCTCCCTCATTTGAGTAGTAGAGGGCAAAATTAAGTGTTGCAGGCAACTACAAAATCAGTATTTCCTGATATAAGCACTTAACTTTACAACAAACATATTTACAAGCATAACATATTTCTTGACTTTCTTTTCTATGTTATAGTGTGATATAATCACATTTTCTGCTTTTTAATAAATTTATGTTCAAAATAATAGCAATGATTAGTGCTCAGCACTCATACAATTAATATTTTTTCCCATTGCACATCTGGATTTAATGACTTTCATTTTGTTTAATTTCCCTGTTTAGCATCAGAACTGTGCGTGCCGCATGCAGTTTCAAGTGACCAGCTATCTTCAGAAAACCTCAGTGCAGCTGTGGGACAAAAGATCAGCTCCCCCAACAGGATTTTCTCAGACGAACATAATTATGCTACTATTGTTATTGGTTTCCCAGACCTCTTGGTAAATACTCAGCATTATTATACAATGAAGTAATATGATCTCATTTATTCTGTAACCAATTAAGTACCTGTTTACCAAATGATATGGAGGAAGAAGGGAATGACAGTAAATGATAAATATGTGGAATGCATATTATTTGTTGCAATAGACTAATCTAAAAAGACTTCAGAGGAGCTTGAAAAAGTAAAAGAAATGGGGCAACTTAATATCCAGTATAGACAAAATTCATTGTAGGTAAATTGCAGATATTGCTGGTTAGGGGAATATTTTATAAATAATGTGCTTTGATAGATTTTTAATTAAATAGAACTACTCAGAAAAGTGGTAGTCATTTTGGACTGTTCAGTGTGATCTTTTGCTCAGTGTGCAGCATCTATCAGGACTCTGGATTTAAGAGGAATAAACAGGTACAGAAAATGGAAACAAAGCTATAACCCCCTTCACTATTTAATCTTGTGATTAAGTATAAATACTGCATGTAATTTTGCTCACTCTGTTTCCAAAAATCCTGTGAGATAAATAGAAAAGGACCAGAAAGGAAAGTGAAACTTAACAGTTTACTGACTAAGACTATAGCAAGGAGTAGAGATAAACACAGACGATATAAAAGAGGTTCATTTAATTCTCTGAATGTATTTATATTTACTATTTAGTGATATCTAAAGAAGATGATGCTTATAGAATAAATGATTGTGTGTCATGTTTGCATAATATGTTGGTGCAAATTAAAAAATTTCACTATTAACCAGAATGAATTTTGGAAAAGCCAAATGACAGAAAAAAATACTCTGAAATCCTAAGTGTTTCAGGAAAATACCATTGATAGTAAGACATTCCCTGTGTCCTTGCAGTTAGTTTTTGAGTTTTATATGATTTAGATTTCTATTACSAGATTGATTATATTTGCTCTTCATGTGTATGTCAAAAAACAGTTGTGAGTTCATTATTAGGCTAAGGAGGCAGCCTAGACGAGGGAGTGCTACAGGTAACTGTCCCCCTCAATACTAATACTGCTGCCAGAGCACTTTGTTCTCCCTGATTTAGACTTGGGCCCTATCTTTCCAGATAGGTAGTTTTAAAAATGGTTTTAATGTGTTTAACTGTGAATGTTGAAGAATGAATGCTGAAGGTGAATGCTAGGGATGGAAAAAAGCTCCAGATTCAGACCCCTAAGTCCTCTAAGTTTAATTTCGATGGTGTAGATGTTTACATATGAGCAAGGTATCCAAGCTTTTATTTATAGTAACAGTGCTCAGCTGACCAAATATATTAAGACCAGATGATTTGCTCGCTAGACCCTATTGACTATGGGAGGTGAAGTATCTGGCTCACATGTAGATACCTACATTTATGTCTCTGAACATGGAGCTGAGTCTGAGCCTTAGTGTATACTTCTGAATTCAAGATTGAAATATCTGTTTGCATTTACCTAGAATGATGACAATTTAGATTATAGTAGTAGTTCACTACATTAAACCCTTTTATATAGCTGGTTCCAGGTGAGTCTATTTCAATGCTTTCTGCTCCTGGTTCAATATAAAAAAAATTTGATTCAACTCCAGATCATCAGCCTGACTTACTGAAGGTTGTATAAGTAGTCTGTTGTTTGTCACTCCTTTATAGGTAATCTTAATGACAAAATCATCCGGGTCTTTTCCTTGACCTGTGGTGACATGAGAAGTAACCACAGTAGCTATGTTGGATTTGAAATTGAATGTGAAGTGGAACTTACCAAGAAAAGTTTGTTGATAGGTTCCATAATGGAAACTTTTTATTCAATTGAATCCTTTTCTCTTGCAGTCTCCCAGTGAAGTGTATAGCTGGAAAAGAAGCTCCTCTCTGAGTCGCAGACATGCTTCTCCTTCTGATTCATTTTATTATGGAGCCCGGAGGAAAACAGGACCTGCAAAACAAACCAATTGTGTAACTTTATTGGCTTCTAATCAAATAGTCAGAATTTTAGCACCTGGAGATGTACCTTTGAAAGACATTTACCCAAAAGGTAAGAGGTTCATATATTTCTGCTGCAAAAACTATAGACAGTTGTTTTTGTTTTTCAAACTACAATCACTCATGAAATTGTACAGAGCATTTTTAAGGAATTATAAGGCAAGTATCTGAGGAGAAAAAAGAGTAGTCACATGCATTTTACTAATTTTAAAATTAATTCAGACTGTACTAAACATGCTAAATTGTAACTCTGAGGAATTAATAGGCTGCCTACACTGTGAATATCACAGTAGATGGAATCTCACTCTGCTCACACTGGGAACCAACTACAGGGATGTGATTGTGCCAGTTCAGCAATGAATCTGCAGGAATATTTCCAACCTCTGCTCACTGCTGCACAGACACACAAGTTACAATAGTAAGAAATGCTGTATTTGTCAAACCAATTGTCAAGTTCAGTTTTCTCTTGCTCTCGTGGCAATAGGAGAGGCTAACTAGGGAGCACGTGTGAGCCCAGGCACTTTCTTTTTTTTTCCCCCCTCATACTTCCTCAACCTTCACAGTTGTTTTATTATGGATGTTGGCGGGGACATCCCTGCCTCAGCCTTTTAATCTCCTTTTATGGACTTACTGTCTGTGAATTTGTCTGGTCGCTTTTTGAACTTGTTTGTTTGCACAGCAAGTTCACAAGTTCACTACTGTCTGTGATGAACACAAAAGTGCCTATCCTTCTAGCATTGCATGGTTTGGTGTGGGACAGTTCTGCATTCGTCTTACCTATCCCCTTCATGATTTTGTAAACCTCAGGCACATCTGCCCTCTGCCTTCTCTCCAAACTGAAGAGACCCAGGCTTTTTAGTTCTTCTCTTTTCCAAGAGCATGAGCAATGTTCACATATAGCAAAACTATCCTCCAGTTGTACGCTGATAAAACAGATGTAGGCTATGGACCTTCAGACATTTTTATGCTGCCATGCCAAGCTTTCTGTTACTATCGTATCTTTACCTTCTTTAGCCAACGTGACTAAAAAATGTCCTGATGAGTACATTGATTACCTCTGGAAGTCTCCAAAGGAGGATCACTACCAAAAGAAAAAAATCTGAAATACTTGCTCATATTACTTTGGCAGTTTTTTTGAATTCGTTAGCATCAGAAGCTTTTCCTGATTTGTATTATATGTGAACTCTTCATCTTAGAATAAATTGTTTTATTCTAATTTAACCCTCTTTTCAGAAACAAACAAATTAATATATCTGCCCTCATTGAACACAGGTTAACTTCCCTAGTAGAGAGTTCCTTTTATTTATTACAGAAAGGATAGAAAAATAGTTGATCAAAAATACTTACTTGACTAAAGCAAAATCAAGGATATTAACAGGACAGAAATATGGAATTACCTAGATTTGCAAAGGTTAAGAAAGGTTAGCTTTTGAAAAGTTTAAACTGAATAAAACATAGTTAGAGTTAGCCATGAATATCTTCAAACTAATTATACCACCTCAAGCTGTGCTGCTGTCATACTTCATAAACTATTAAATGATGAGACTGGATCAGTTTTTTGCAAGCAGACTGACATGGGTGGTATAACAATTCAGAAAGGAAATTGTCTAAGCTTTTGTTGAATTGGTTCACTAATTTGGGAGGGAAGGGGAGACACAGTACTTCCAAACAAGACCTAAAATCAGTATCTTTAAGCAAGAATTAATAAAAACATTTTATGATGCTGTGGCATATTAGCAATTTATAACACTACAGTAATATAATTAAAAACCAGTGGACATTTTTCATGAAGAGAGAAAGCCTGGATACCAGTGACCTGAGCAAATTCTTCATCTGAGAACTGGCTTCTGTCTGACTGAGTGTTTTTGTTGATATCAGCTGAACAAGACATTAACTTTTTTCCTTCAAGAATGATGAAATTTTGTCATCAATCGTGATTGATAGCTTTAAATTTATAGAAAATATTATGAGGTATAGTTTGTAATGTGTTTTGGGGCCATTTATGTTGAAAGATTCCAGGTCTTCTTTAAGATCATTATCATTGATTTTTCTTTTCTAAATCACATTTGAATTTATGAATTGCAGAAATTGATCTTAACTGAATCATATTTAATTTGACCTTGCTGATCTGATTAAATCAGACCTGAGCAGGACTCTAGGTCTGTATTCGGCCTTTTTTTCCGGATTGAACACATTTTTCATTTCTCAGTACATGGTTAGTTTTCTCCATGGAGGAAGAACTACAGGTGGAGTCTTGCTACTCAGCATGTTTCATGAAAAGCCTGGAAAAATGAGTGAACAATGAAGTGACACTGTTTGCTGATGATCTTGGATGTTATTCATAGTAGAGTGGATTAACTCTGAAGAATTACATGACTATAATGCTGACTATGCAACAAAATGGCAGATGAATTTCAGTATAGATAAATACAAAGTAGTATGCATGAAGGAAGAAATTCAATCCTAATTCCCTATCTAAAATGGTGTGCAGTGACTAGTACATCACAGGAGCATGATTTTGGAGTTACAATAGACAGTTCCATTAAAAAATCAGCTCAAACCTCAGTAGCAGTCAAATGTTAAGAATTGTTAGGGGAAGAACAAAGAAAAAAAAATAGATATTCTTTGTTCTGTTGTCTAAATCCATACATTTTCTGAATCTAGTGCTATGTGATTTTGGTCCCCCATCTCAAGGTGGGAAATAAACGAGCTGGGAAAAGTTCAGACAAGGGCAGCAAGGATGAGCAAAACTGCATCAGCCAAATCTTCTGAATGTGGAAACCAGATGAATAAAGGGGCACATAGTGGAGGTTTTTTTTTACAATCCGTCACTGCTAGAGCTAGTGGAGGAGCAAATAATGCTAGTAGAACGTCATCAAAACAAACACAAAGAGGTGATTTCTCACACAAGAAAGAATCAACCTGTGAAACCCCTTGCCAAAGGATGTTGTGAATGCTGAAGCATAGATCCTTGGGAATACTTAAGAAATTCATGGGAGGTTACCAAATATGGAGGAATAAAAATAGAGATACTACATCCAGCTTCTCAACCGGAACTGGTTGGTGACTGAAGGAAAGTACTGAATATGCTTGCCCAGTTCTTATGCTTGTCAAGCTCTAGGTACTGTTGGAGACATGGTATTAGGTTGGAGGGACCTAGTTATACCATTGTTGTGCTCGTAAATTCACGGCATAGATCCAAAATCTTTCCAAGTGAAAAGGGGGAAGGAGAAGGAAAGAGAGACGTGCATTCACGTACACACTTGGAARGTGAGATACAAGTTCTTACTGTGTCTGACTCAGTTCCAGTATTTCTAACCTCTTCTGCTAGACTGTTGTTTCTTCTGGAGTTTGCGTCTCAATTCACAGAGTATTTGATTGAATACAAGTGTAAYTGCTGTCAGTAGCTGCTTAACATACTGCTGTGGAGCCTCGGAGATTTGGGTATTGCCCGTTTCGGACTCAAGGGTGGCCCATAGAAGGGTGGCCCTCAGTGTTGTTTCTGCACTGGAAACCTGTAGTTATTTACCTACAAATAAGTTATATAAGGCTTCATTCTTAAGACTTTGGATCTTCTCCTGGGAGATGATATAGTGAAGCAAATATATCTTGTTATGTAGAATTGAGCATGTAGCAGTCCCTTGATGTTCTTGCACTAACTTCTTATGTTGCTTTGAGAACTTGTTTAATATTCTTGCTTCAGTTTGCTTATCTTTCAGGCTTTTTTCCCCATCTTCTTGGACAACTGGTCAGTTCTGGCACACAGCCTTCCATTTCTATTAATAATTCAAAGTACTCAGCCAAACCCTAGCACGCTCCAATACATATTACCAAAGCTGTTCCAGGAACAACAAGCAAAGAAATAGTTTCCTTTATGTTTTATTGGAACTGTAAACTAGGATAGTAATTATATTTGAAAAAGAAACTATAACAAGTAGTAATTTCCCCAAAGACTGCCAGATAGATATATGGCCACAGAATATAAACTCAGACAAGATCATGACAGAATCCAACAAGTAAATATTAATATTTACTCTAAAAACGAGGCTAGAGAAATGAGGGCTACTTGAGGGCAAATATTTACTTTGCTTCTCAGCAGTCTCCATATATGAATTTAAAATAACAAATTATTATTGAGTATATACTCTATTAGTTACTGGAATGACATGTAGTATAACACACAGAATTACAGAAATAACCAAGTACGTCATTTAGTCCATCTATTTGTGTAGTAATAGGATGACACATATTTAGACTCTTCTTTGCTGTTGTTTGTCAAACCTTTWTCTTAAAAACCTCAGTTGAATGAGATTCTAAATTTTCCCTGAGCGGCCTATTGCAATGCTTCGCTCCCCTTATGTTATAAAAGTTTTTTCCTGGTATGCAGTCTTTTTTGCTGTAAAAGAAGCTGAATTATTCGTTTTACTTCCAACCTATTAGGGTAATACTGCCCTCTTTATGAAAATCTTCTAAATACTATGGGATGTGTGGGGTTTTTTGCTGTAGTCATTTTTTTTTCAGGCAAAAAAGATAATCTCTTGAATTTGTCTTTACAGTCTATCTGTTCTAAACTTCTCACTGCATTCTTTGTCACCTCTAGGGTTATCTCATGTGTTTACATTTTCCTTTAAGTGTGATGTCTAGAACGAGACTGAGGTATTCTTCTCCCTCAGGCCTCAGCAAAAGAATAATCACTACATTTGTTTAGAGCATATTAATATATTCATACTTGTTACATTTTACATATTTGTAATAGGTATATTAATACATTCATATTAATATAAGACCTGATGTTTTTTTTCTACTCTGGCAGCAGCATAGCACCATTAGTTCGTACTTTGTATGTTGTTCATTGTAAGATCTTTGATTGCCATACTGAGGCCTGGGCAGTTTTTCCTGTGCTGCATTTAAACATTTGATTTCCCTTTCTCTAGCTTCCTATTCTGCAGTCCTTTGTCTTTTCCTAATTTAATTTGATTGGTTTGTGTTATCTCTCTAATCTATTGAAGTAATTTTTAATCCTTATTTTATGATTCTACCTCTTCTTCTATCATTTACATGTTATAGATCTTCATCAGAATTTTTAGTGTGCATTTTATTCTGCGTTTACCACTTAGAGAGAGAGAGCATATTTATAAACAATAACACAATTTAGGCAAACTGGAAAGTGCTGTATCACCCACAAACCTGTAATTTTTCCACCATTCATTTTTGCTGCTTCCTCTGTTTTTGATGTTTTTATTTTTTACAAAATAATCAGTAAGGTCTGCAGATATGCTACTGTAGCTAGTCCAGGGTGCTCCTGTGGCTTATTCTTTACTCGTTTGAATGTAGATTCCCTTATACCTCTGATGTTACTGCTGTTTTCTGTGTGCACTGTATGCAAGCACCAATACTTCCGCAGGTAACAACAGGCTCTCCTTCATTCACTCTCAAGTAAGTGAACGATATGCTGTTCCTGATGAAAATCTAGACTTTCATCTATTGAGAGTGATATTTTGCATTCATACCATGCAGTGCAATTCAGTCTTCTGGTTTCCCTTCTGCAAAGTTTAGTCCTCCTACTCCAYGCAGGTGAAAGCCAGCTCCTAACTGAAAGCCACTTCTGCACCCAGGCAGAGTATGCTCACCCATCTGCAAAAGCCAGTATAGACAGACAAACGAACACGCACGCACACACAGACACCCACTCTCATATATTTCTGAAGGAGGAAGCCTACTATTAGCAATAAATGATCATTAGTCTTTCTCATAAACTAAATAGTAAATGCCTGATAGTCTAGGGCTGGTTACTATAAATTTACTTAAGTCTTTGCGTATGGAGAATCTACCTGCAAGAAAAGCAGTTCAATATAAGGCAAAAGCACTTGGTTTAATATTCAGGTGGGAATTACAAGCACGCAGTTTTGAAACGTTGCTCAATACACTTTATATGTCAGACATACAGCTGATGTTATCTTCTATGACAGAAAAAAGCGATGACTTGGGGATTGCACCTGAGTGGTGCTTTTGTGAGTAGGACTATATCTGTGTGTAATTTTGGCATCTGTCGTATAAACACATTGCTCTTTTGCAATTGTGCCTGCTTAGTTGCTCAGTATCCTAATAGTAAAACAATTCAGTGATTGCAAGTAACACTCCTGTGTTGAATGTGAAAGCTTATCATTTTATGACAGGTACTGTGTAATGAAATACTTAAATTCAATCTGCTAAATGCAAATGTTAATCATGCAGCAGGAAAATAACATGTTTGTTGATTTTCAGATGTCACTCCTCCACAAACTGCTGGATACTTGGAAGTAACAGATCTCAACTCAAAGAAAATCAAATACATTGCTATTCCTAGGTAACTGATTTATTGATTAAAGCAGCCTCTTGTCTTACAGGAAGAGCAAGCAGAATTTAGTGCATATTATTACTTCAGGATAAACAAATATTTCTTCTGATATAGAAAGTCAGTATCTACTTCATATCAGATTGCTGAGTGTCATGAGAATAATTCATACCTAGTGTGTAAAATTCTGCAACTTTTATAGAATATTATTTGTCAAAAAATTGTATCTATTCTATTATCTAGTAAGCTGATACTAATGAAAACATGGCAATTAATTGGTTAATATCAAAGGTAGCTTTGTCTTCTGATTTTCCTTTGCACTTCCTTTTTCCCTTCCCACTTTTCACTTGCTCTGACCTCTTCCTTTTGTCTTTTTGTTTTGCCATTGTTTTATACTCTCTTTCTTTTCCATTTTCTGCATCTTTAATATCCAACAGAGACAGGCAGGATGATCCTGCATTCGATTTTAGGAAGCCAGGAATCAAGTTTTGCCCCAACATAAAGTTCACCTTTGAAATCACTTGTGGTTCTCTGTGTTTTAATATCCCCTTTGTAAAATATGCATTCCTTCCATCACAATAGTTTTGCGTGATAAATAGATTAAAGTAGTTAKCCTATATGGCTTCTGCATGGTTTTAACATCTAGCTGTCACCATTACAGAGCATATTCACAAATGTTTTATGATTCAAAAATATATTTTGGTTACAAATTGTAATTTTCCACAATAACAACAATAATAATAWTTTTTAAAAATCTGCTTTAAATAGAAGCCTCTCAACGACCCAGATGTAAAGAGCACATGTATGAAACTCACAAATCAGGAATTTTATACTAATCTTTTCTTTTTAGAATTCTATCTACTCAATATTGTCTTTGACAATATTATTTGATTCTTTTTAAAAAGAATTCTGCTTCATTAATCATTTGTTGAATTTTTGAAATAATAGAGAACTAATAAAGTCTATTTATCTGTACTTTTTATAGCATATATAATTTGTGAACAGTTCTAATTTCTTCAAAACAGGATTACTTTTTGAATAGTGAGTAGGTTTCCTCAAATTACTTGCAACCTTAACATAATCTTCCTTAAGAAGACATCTTTGTTTCAGAACTATTCTTCACTTTATAAATGATCCCTTGGCCTACATCTTTTACAGTCATTCAGAARTGTAAGAGATTAATATATATAGAGAGAACAACACTTTACAAAGTGATTTTATTAGAAATTGCAAAGCCAAATTTCAGCATCATCAGCCTTAACCTAGTTCTTACCACAAAATAAACCTAAGCAGAAGTCTTGATTWAAAAAAAAATCCATTAGGAAGTGATAATTAGAGACTTTTCATATATGTGAATAATTTTAAGTGAAAACCTAAATACTTTCCTCCTTTCTGCAATAGTTAGTCTAGTCAAATGCTAAGGTATCTTTTCCTCTGTTGAAGTATTACATGGCATTTTCAGTCTTAGGTAGAGGCATATGTGTTTATTTTAAACAGGAGTCTCTTTCTTACAAGTTGTCTTCTAAAATAATTTTTTTTTGATGCTAGTTCCCAATTTCCAACTCGTATTAATAAACAAGATGTAGGAAGGTATTGCAGTTTCCCATTTTGAGTATAAGCATTCAAGCTAGTCAAGAAGGCATCCTGTCTCTTAGGGAAACACTTATACATGTGGTTAGTTTGAATTATACAATTAAGTTGCATTCATTTCATTAGGGGTTCAACCTGATGGTATTTTCCTGAGTTTGTGTGTTATTGCTTCCTTTCTCTTCCATAATTATGAGCCTTGTATTAATTAGTGCCAGTTGCCAAGTCATTATGTGCGCCATTAACAGCACTGACAAAGTGCGAAGAATCTTTTCTACTTTATCCATATTTACCTTCATATTATATAGCTACTAGACCCCCTGTTTCAACAGTGTTTATCTGCAAGCTGACTGCCTGTTTAAAACAGTGCTAAGATTCTCTGCACCCAAAGCTGGGCTGTCTTTAAATGAGTGTTTAAATCTTCTTCTTTTGTTAAAGCACTCGAGAGAGGTGGTTCTTTAGATTGATACAAGATATTTTCCTCAGTGTCCAGGACATACACTTTCCTTTTTCTTATATACTTTTCTATTTTACTGTAACACATTTTTTAGATTTTCCATATACTTTATAGTTTTCTTTAAGGACYGATCTCCTTGAGACAGATGGGATATAGCAGTGGGTTAGACAGCATGTTCCCTTTCAGCCTGGTCTTTTATACTACTTTCATTATTATGTGGGTATCAGTCTCATGCAATTTCGATAGGTGGCATGTTTCAGATAAAATAGAGTATTTGCAGGGCTTAGTTACGGTTCCTCTTGGAATGGGAATATAATTTATTTTAATTGCCACATATAATTTATTTATAAATATGTATTTATTTATGTATATTTAATATAATTTATTTTAATTGCTTCAGAAATTTAGAGAAAACCCTCACTTTTCAACCTCTTCTTAACTGCAGATAAATCACGTTCATTCTTGTTTTTCAGATCAGGATCTCTCTCTCCGTATACATCTTGGCTGTCTAAGATCTCAGACACAGATGCTCTCTTGGCACCTCTGGGCAAAGTGGGTTTGGTTAGTGTGGACATGGGAGGTGGTGTGAGACTCTGGGAGACAGGGCTCGACAGCCTACAGCGTTCACTGCAGGACTGGAGGAAYATGATCGGACAGGAGGATGGTCGACCTGTGCAGGTAGGAGTTCCCAAACCTGAAGTGAAAAACATTTAACAAAATGATGCAAATGAATTTTCAGTTGGGAGAGGGGTGGAGGAAGATCTTGTTTTGAGAAACACTGTGAAGTAGGAATATGCCTACAAGAAAAATTGAACAGATGTCTTAATTGAAAAAAAATCAATAACTCAATTAGAAAGCTTACTTCTGATCCCTGTAAATAAAGTTACCGACTGCTTCTTTATCTTGCTTACTGCAAGATAAGAACTGGTATTCGCTGGTATTTTTACCAAATTCCAGTGCATTGAAATGTAGATTAATACTTTGTCTCTTGCTGATTTTTAACTGCAACTTTCAAAATGTAAGGTACTGAAATTAATTTTAAAGGAAAACATATTTTTTTCCAGAATTAATATCTTTGGGAGAAAAATATATTGCCTTTGTACTTTAGAAAASAAACTTGAAACCTAGGTGGAAGATGCTCTAAGCTCACAATAGTGTCTTTGGCTGATTTTGAAAATCCTCCCAGCTGAGCACAGTTACAGGAGTCTCAATATAGCCCTGTTCTCATGTGGAATGTTTTAAGTAGATGTTGAAAATCTAAGTACATWCATGTATGCTGTGCATGCGTGGATGCGTGTGCACAGATGTTAATATGCTGGCAAAAGTGTATTATCACCATTGCAACATGAGGTAAATTTTAAGGACTACAAGTGCATTTTTAACTTTTATAAGTGATTGGAGAAGATATTATTTTACTTTGAAAAACTAGGGTATGCTTTAGGAGGACTTGAATTCTCCACCTTTAGCTAGGAAGATCCTGTCTCTATCTACATKTAAATTTATTTCTGTGGGTTATTTCTGTTTCAGGAATTTCTGTAACCATTTTAACAGAACATTTGAAAATGGGAAAACAGGTTGAATCTTTTCTAAATTAGATCTAAGTTTTTATTTACAAGATGTTTAGCTACTTCAAGTGTGCGTAAGATTTATTTGGCAGAAGACATAGTTCTTTCATTCTTTTCCCACACTGAGCTCCTTTTCTACAATATGTTCTGCAACTATATAAACTTGAGCAACAACTGGCGTGTTCTTGCTATTGGACCTCAGCAGATGCCTTTCATAAAAGTCATGAGAAAAGAAAACAGTTATCCAGTAGCGCACTTGTGTGGTTACTTACTACTTTACCAGTGYCATTTTTATTACTAACACAGTAACAACTGCACCATCTTATGGTCAGATGCGGTCATTTCTTATCAGCCCAGTTTCATCTACTGCTCAAGTAGAGAAGGTCAGGAGGAATAGTGACAGTTTTATTTGTTTTAATAGTATTTTCCATTCTTTTTATCTTTTGGGATAACTTTGTTGTAGTTTTATCCAGCAGTGTTGCTGTAATGTCAGTCAGAGTAATGTAAATAGTAGAGAATACTGGCTTGGAAAGTATATATCAGCAGAATATTTTAAGGTATCTAACAAGTAATGTCAAGTTTTATATTTCCATTACATTTTACAAAAAGGCTAAAAGGTTTTCCCACAGTCACAAAGCAATTTTCAAGATTTGTAGTAGTAGTTCTCTTTCCTGACAGTCTGCCTCTCTAATTAGTAGGCATTTTTCAGGGTTTTAGTTAGATATGAGATAAAGATGCAGGAGTCACTGTCTGTCTTCTCTCAGTATAGGATATACRTAGCCCCAGTCAGTGGTTCATCAGAATTTAACATGTCATATTGTTTGATTTAAACTAAAACACTGATAAGAAACCTCCTATACAATCTTCAAACTTGCACAATTAGCTAATTTCTATACTCCACAGTACACCCTTGGCTTTAAATGGAAAGGTAATGACACCCAAGAAAGGAACTTTTATTACMAAGGCATTACAGAGGAATAAACATAAAATTAAAACTGAACATTTATTTATTTTACTTAGAGATGATGGATATGTAGTTTCTGTGAAAACTTTATGTTCTGCTGATTGGAAATAAGGGCCTAACTCAATCTTCCTATGGACCTAGACATAAAAGCAGTACTTTGTTAAGATAATTATTTCTGGAAACAAAAGGATCCTGTTAGCCTGAAAACATACCCTTGTAGCTTCCCTATGTAAGGTAAGCATAGCACAAACTCCATATTTCCTCTTCTAGAGGCAATTAATTTGCTAAAAAAGCTGCAGCTAAATATTTACTAATACTCATGTTTAAAGAACTGGAAATATTTTTCAGCCACATGTTGATTGATTCATACAAGTGTATAAAAATCACATTCTACATATAATGTTTCTTGCTCAGATTCCTGTTAAGTATCTTGAAGTCTAATGAAGCATCTCTAATTCCTTGACTAAAGCCATCATTCTCAATCATTTTRTAGCAGACTCACACTTAAGAAATGGCAGTTTTCCATGCATCACTAGGTTTCACTTCCCCTTCTCCTATTTCCCTTTTCCTAAAAGCTGCCATTGATGCATCTTTGCTCTTCCCTCCAAGCTACTACAGGCTCAGCAAAGCTTGTTCATCCAATGTCCATGCTTTCATGGTGATAATCTTGCAACCAGGTATAAGACCCGTTCAGGTGKTTGGGAACCACTGTGCTGTAAAACACACAAAATCTCTCTATAGCTTCTGAGTTTTGAAGGAAAAGGTATTAGAAGGCTTACAATATAAATGTACTTCCAAAGAACTGGAAAAAAGTCTCCAACCATGTTTTAGTTAGAACTATTGCTAGTATCTTCTAAGGTTGTATTCTGGCTGTCACAGAGAAASGTTAGATCTTAGAAACAATGTATATATGTACATAAGCAATAAAACAGTGGAAAATAAACAGCTGTTCCACTAATATTAAGCAATTAGACTCCCATGATACAATGTTAAGGTAGTCTTCTGTCAGCATCTGTTTTATACCATGGATACACTCAGCAGAGTTCAAACTGCTGAAGCCTTGAGCCTATAAAAATAGTTTTTGAAAATATATGTTTACATTTATCTGCATTTATGCAGGCATGCTAAAAATTTTGTTAATTTRTTGAAGTTTTAAACTCAGAGTATGAATACAGTATTCTGAAATAATTAAATCTGAGTAGCGATTACCTAAAATGCATTATCTAAACAGAATACAGTATTTTATGGAGTTATAAACTCTCTTTGAATTCCATAAATTACTGAGTTTTCTCACTGCCTGATATTTTCATTTTTAAAATACTGTTTTATCAAATATCCAGAAAGAATTTGAAAGACAGTCTTTCAAGTGTTTCAAGTGTCATGGCAACAGACATATATATACATGCATACATACATATATATATATATGTATGTATGTATAACTGTGCAATACATTTTGCATCAAAGTTTTATTAGTAGAAAATAAATAGGGAAAACACTGACTGAATTCTGATATTATTTGACTGTTATTTTTCAGTAAATATTGTGTACTGTTGTGTCTAAGCTAGCTTTTATACTTATATAAAAAAAGTTAAAAGTTAAAAGATACTTCATTTAGAGGTAGTTTAATGGGTAGTAAAGCATCATGCCCTTTAGGCACTTGTTATATGTGATTATCAGTAAAGTCAGTTTTTTCTGTATTCATTACAGTTAATGTTCTCTTACTGTAAATTGTTGCCCAAAATGTTCTGTGCTGCATAAAAACCATACTTGGAATGTCATCATTTTCAAGAGTCCCAGGATAAACTCAYATCTTTTGAGCGCATAAAATTGTACTTAGGTTGAAGACCACAAAAGAGTTGCACTGCAATGCATAGTTATATCAGAAATTCAAAATCGAATCACAGCTTTATTGGCAATTCTTTGCTAGTTTTGTTYCAGAGAATATCACCATGCAACATGACAACCAAAGCTGGACATAATCTCCATTACATCAGTAGTAAGAATGGCCAAAGAAGTGATCTGATTGATCAAAAATACTCCCATTGCTATAATCTGAGTTTTCTTAGGGTTTTGTTTAGTTCTTTTCATGGTATGTGTGTTATTTAGTGTATGTGTGAACCTGAAGTAGGTGCATTCTTGCTCATGTGCATCAAATGGGCTTTTGCGTATTTCTGGCTGTGTATGAAAGCCTAAAGGAGTTAAGTGACTGCAATTATTTCTTGCAGATTCTTTCTCTCATTTTCCATTGGMATATAGCGAGTGTTCCACATAGACACTCAGGTACCTGATTTTCAAGCTAGCTTTGTAAAGTCTTTACATCTTCATCCAAGTGAATAGCTAACAAGCAAAAAAAAAAGACATCTTTCCTTTTCCCAGCTGTCAGCAGTAATCTCAAAAACCAACATGACACACTTCTCACCAGATGTCACGTCTGGTGAGCCTCAAAGATCCCGGATCTCAAGGGCTCAAGGTCTGCCTGTTTCACTGACTTCGTCAAGGTTCATTGTTCCTTACATCTCTTTGGCCTAGGACAGAGGCCCACTCTAAGGTGTGCTGTACAGGTGTCCATTTTCCTCAGGATCTTACAGACAGATCTTACAGATCTACAGACAATATCTTCTAGAAGAGCTCACATGATTATTTGAATGATCCAAAATCAGCCAATGCACCATTAAGATCACGTRCTGTAGGACTGCATGAATGAAAAATACAGCAAAGGTGAATAAAGAGGGTGCCAGCCATGCTAATACCAACTTAACTAAAAACAGATAAAAGTACCTGGCATTGATGCGGCTCAGCTACTGGAAGTTTCTTGTGCTTCGGGTAGAAGAATGGCACCTTTGCTCACAGAGTGTACAAATGCAGGTGCTGTAAAAAAAACAGTAATGAAACTTCTTTGTCATCCAGTCTCTAGTCTCAAGGCTGATGTACAACTCTCAATACAGGATTTTTTCTCTCRACAGGATTTTTTAATCTTGTACTTCTGTCTATTTGGGTCAGTCCAGAGGATACTTGTAGGAAATGTAACGAGGCCTGTTCAGGGCTATTTTATACCCATTTGATCAACAAATGAAAACGTTTGGACTGCTCATGCAATTGAAGGCAGTTCACGTAGTGCCTATTAGTAATATTCAGCGTATCAGGGGCAGGCTTTGACGTGAACGATTGTTTCGTATGAAACAAGGCCATTCTGCAGACAAAAAGCCTGGACTTTCTCTTGATTTTTTTGCCTCATTGCTTTTGTGACTTGACCTGGTCTCACCATTCGCTAGCAAAAAGTCAACAGAACGGCTAAGTCCTGTTATAGCTGACAGCATCACAAAATTGAGATAGTGGAAATAATCCAGAAATATGTATTAATGAGAAAAGTTCTTTGCTTCACACCATGACAAATGATAAATGCACACCATTTGAATGGCAAATGCACTAGGGACAGTTCTGCAGTGGTATGTATAAATTTATGGAGTATCAGCTCAGATATATTTTGTTAGAACAGGTCCTAAAAGTGGGCTACTCAGCATGACTTAGATATATTTTGAGTATGTTCCAGGACTTAGCACTAAAATGATACATGAGTGAAATATATATATATAAGAATGTAAGAATAAAGATGGCTTTAGATTAAGATTTTTGGAGGTTTCATTCTTGATCCTCTGCCCTCAGGAACTGACAGGGCATAGTTTTATGTCAAAAATTAATGCATTTTTCTAAAATAGAGATTCCTTTTCCAGTAGCACTAAAGACATGTTCTTTTTGTTTTTTGCTGACTAGTCAACATTTTACTGATACAGTGTTCCCAAGGAGCATGAGTCCTTGCTACTAGCTAAACAGAGAGGTGAAAACATTAGTTCTCTCATCCATAATTGTTTACCTTCAGACATTTAAATATGTGATTCTTGCAATATATGGAGCCAGTAAGTTTTATCATTGCTTTACAGAGGAAGGAACTGAGACAGAAAGAAGGCAGGTGACTTGTTTGGGTTCATACTGTGCGTCTGCACTGCAGTGTTGGAGGTGGAATAAATGCAGTATATACCCCCAAGGGTATATAAACATGATCACAGGAATACATAAACATGCTTGTACCTGTGTTGCCAACCTGAGTGATTTGAATATTCTTAAAGTATCATACAAGACTGCAATCACTGCAACTACACCTAAGCTAGGCAAAACATTGCATATATACACAGTGCAGCCACCTAAGAAACAAATGTCAGCTTTAGGTTGTTCCAGATTAAAACATGCCCAGCTGAGATGAGTATTCAGCAAAAACCAAGAAATGTCATAGATTTTTCTCAGATCTAAATGGTTGTCTTCACTGCTTTTATAGCAGCATTCAAAAATGTTTACAGAACTCAGAAGTTACGCTATATTCTGTGAAAAACAGCAAGGTATATTTTATGGTTCATGACAGTAATTAAAAGTGCCGTGTCTGTGTATGTGTTCATCACCTTTAGGTGAAAAGTTCAAGGATGTTTTGTTCATGTGTTTAATGCCTAAACAGCATTTGGATGAATTCAGCAGCACTGAGTAGTGGTTGCCAAGATTCAGACTTTTTTCTGCAGCCCATCCTTTCACCTGTTTTTGATTTGATGAGGTAAACAGCAAACGCTGAATAGCTGTTACGGGATGTCAGGTCCACCACTACAAATATGTACCTGTTTCAATTGGAGCCTGATGTTAGTTGAGTACATTTTAAAAGTAATTGTTATAATTCCCAAAAGATTCCCTGTAAAAGTTAGAAGAAATATGATCCCGTTAAGGTAGGCCTGTGCAGGTGCGCATGTACATGTATGTATTTATGTGCATGTGTATGTATTCGCACACACGCACAGGCGCAAAACGTGTGTCAGTCAGACAACTTCAGTTTTGCCCAGTAGTCGTACCTGGACGTTAACTATTCTGAATTAGAATTACTTTGAGAGATTTTTATAATTTAAGTACTCAGTCCCTCAGGAACTGTGTTTCATATTGAGCAAGAATAGGAAGTGGGCTTAGAAAAATAGTTTCTAGATCAGTTTAGGGAAAAGGTCTTGGGATCTTTGTGCCACACCTGTGCTTATCTCTGAGAAGGGCTACAGTTGTTGGCACATGTCAGGCCTCTGGTCTGGCTTTGGCTCCTGGCTTGTTTGTTTGTTTGTTTTGACTGCCGTGTGCCTGATAGAAAGCTACGACACAGCTGAGGCACTTACCCCGACTTTTGGTGCATTCACAGTATCCTTTCCCTTGGTCACATTTTAATCTGTTAGAATGGAGGGGACTTGAATACCCAGCAATGTGCAGTTGCTGCTCCGTGATAAAAGCACGACTTTTAACAAGTGTTKCTCGGCCCTTTTTTCCTATTTATTTTTAATAACGAAATGTTTCATATTTTTCTGTGTTTAACCAAATGCTTCTTCTGACCACGTGAGGGTACCAGTGAGCTAGTAACACTGATTTTTCTCATCTTAAGTACTATCAGAACAAAACCCRTAATTGTGAAAAACATATTCAGTCAAGAGTTTTTATGAGTTTGAAATAACCAATGGCATTCTACAGTTCTGCAAGGTTTATTCCAAAAACTAAAGCAAGGGAGCCTGAAAAACTCAAAATACTCCCGATTCAGAGTTATCAAGTCTATAAGTAGACTACAGGGTACAGATTGGTAGCATTTGCAGTTCTGGGCCCATGAACCCCAAGTACTCCAAACCCAACTATTCATTGCCCTTTATCAGTTTTCAGTGAGGTGGTGTTTTGGGTTTCTTCGCCAAGCATAATGAACAACATCGGTTTAGCTCTGTGTCCTGGCCTGCATGATTCATCCTAGCGAAGTGGGGAGTAGGAGGCAGATGCTGTCCTTTAAAACAAGGCGTTTGAGTGTGGGGAAACATGAGACTAGAAAGTCAGGAACCCATAGAACTGGATAAGTTCACATCTCTCAAATTCTCTGTGAGAGAAAAACTCAGATAAGGATCATCAATTCTCTTTCAATTGCTTTTTGTAATATTAATGTCCCCAAGTGAAATCAGGTGCTCATGGGAAGCACTGTACAAACACTCTGAAGATACATTCCCTTACCTAAAGATCTTCTGGTTGAAACAATGTTTCCTTTCTTAAAGGATCTTCCAGTCTAATTAGAGCCAGCAGGCTAAGAGCAGAGGTGGTAATAACCCTAACTTTTTGTTAGAGCAGGCTGATCCAGCACAAAGTTCCTCTTTCTTCCTCTGGCAATATGAAAGACCACAGCTCTCATGGGAGAAAATACAATACCTCAACACACCATCTTTCGGAGAGTCTGCACCAGTGAGCATTGCCAGCTTAGAGGCTAGAGCTCAAAAAGTCACTGAAAACCTGCTGTCAGAACAAAACAGATGTGTACTAATAATTTCACTCTTATGAAATTTGCTCTCTAATTAGTGAAAGAACAAAAGTGATGAAAATTTAAATCATATGTTACATATAGATGACTTTCCTATAAAACAAAACTATTAAAATTTTGAATAACTTAGGTCTCTGCTATTTAAGGAGAGATTTGACAAGGTCTTAGGACTGTTCAAAATAAGACTTTTCTACTTCCATGTGTACTTCTTCTCAACTTTCTTTAGACAGTGCAATGTCCCTGCACTTTTCTGTCCAGAACATTCCTAATTGTACCTTTTATTCACTTATCCTTCCTTTCCAGTTTTGATTATTCAGACTACTCCAGAAGAAACTGAATATAGAATTTTCCAAGTTTATGATAGTAAATGTTTCCCAAATAAATGGATCCTTGTATCTTTATGGTAAAATCAAAAATACAAAAGTGATTAAGCATTTTGTTTCTAAATGCCTGAGCTCAAATATTGGTTGAGCCCCAGAAGAAGGCCAGGTCAGTGGACTTGTTCAGTCTCAACTGTTGATTAATTTTACTAAACATTGTTAAACATTACTAAACATTTACTAAACACTTCTTTGAATTTGCACTCAGAAGATGTTACAGGTATTGTGGAAAATATTGCCCGCAAAGCTTGCTGAATATGGATAAAATATTTTGTAACTACATAAGGGGCTTAAAAAGACRAGTAACAGAAAAAATAACTTTTTCTTCAACACTTAGACACTTTTGAAATGTTTAGCTAAGGTTTYTTTAAACAGTACTTTCCATCTTTCATGTATAACCAACTCATCCTCGTATTTCACATGGTTCTTAGTGCAGCAAAATAAACTACCATAGTGATGTAGTTTGGATGTGTGTAATAGTGATGATAAATAACCAAGCCAGACTTTGTCTGTTCTGATCATATTTTGTAGTGGATTAGCATATTGAAAAGATCATGACCTCATATCTTTCAGTTGGAAGGAAAAGACTTGGAAATTTTTAATAACAACAGATGAAAGTGGAATTTACATAGGTGTTAACAAAATGAAGGATCTATGAGATAGAAGAAATGCATAATATTTTATCCYTACTTCATCCAGCATTTCATTTAAGCCACAGAATATATACATATTCATGGGCAAAAGACTTTAAGGGAACTAATACTGTAGAGGTTCTGAGATAGTGCTTACTGATTTTGGGGTTTGGAGTTTTCTTAGCTGATGTATAAAAACTTCCTTCAGGTGCAAGCCAGACATCCCTTTCTATGTGTTTCGCTCCCAGTCCCCACCTCTTTCCCACTCAGGTTAGCCTACCYGTGATTTCACTTTTATTTTACAAATCCAAAATTTGATTAGTGCAGTGATGCTTTGAGCAGTTTTGTGAATCTAGACAGATAAGTTTACTCTCTGTATGATTTTTAAAGGCAACTTTTAGAGGGAAGTGTTCACAGGAGTCATATGACGAATGAAGATTCATTATTTCATTTTGTATTCTTCCAAGGTTTTGCAGGCAAGATACAAAACAAAAATGAAGCAAAATAAATTAAAAAACCTTTAAATATATGTCTTATCTGTCTTACTAAATATTGTCTTTTCTTTTCTGTGGAAATATGGCATGTGGTCTCAATTTTGCAGCATTCACATGAATAGAAATTATGATAYTAATTTTTAGCAAAATAGAAAAAAGCCATATATAATACAACAAAAGTAGTAAAAGTAATGAGATTTCTTTTGCCTATTCTTGCCTTTTTCTCACTAGTTTTATGTTCTTATTTTGATTCTACATTTTTTTCCTTCTGTCTTTGGGAGAATCAGCTTTGCAACAGAATATAAAACCAACAGGAAACAAAAAGATTTGCCTTTGATGTCCAAACAACCTGATCTGAAACTTTTTTATACCTGCAACAAAATTATGCATAAATTCAGCATGTTGCTGCTGATAAAGAATGTGTTGGAGGAAAGGATGTACTGTGACCTGCTAAATACAGCCTAGGGTAACACTGAGGTCTTCGGATTGGGAGGCAGGAGAACAGGAAAGATTAACATTCTGAAGATGCAAAATCCTGTAAGAAATATCTGACACTGTTTTAACTGACAGGAAAGGATAAGAAAAAAATTAATTTGAGGAAATTTCAGGATAAAAATACACAGTTCACATCCCTTTACATGTGCAGTATGTTAGTCTAGAATTAGAGTATTCTTTCTGATTTTCACCATTTTTTTAAACTTGAGGTTAGAGTATTAAAATAAGGTTTGTGTCTTGTGCAGAGGACTGGATTAGATGGTTAGTCGCATGAAGGCCACATGCACTAAAACTAGCAGGAGAAAGTTTCTTTCCCCTGTGCATGCAGCAAGYCACCCCCAACAGAAGCCAATGTTTCCTCTCCCATCCTCAAGCAGAGAACAGCTTTCGTTGCTGTGAGCGTTGCAAAGCAGCTCTTCTGGCAAGCGCTTCTGAACGGGAGGCACTGACACATCTTGTTYCCTTCAGGAATTTTAATGAAGTTAACCAGATTGGAATACAAAAGCAAGCTGCTGCATTAAAAGGCCATCTACTCTCAAGCCAACTTCCTGTGTTGAACAGAAACMTGTCATATATAAAGTAAGGTCTACAACCAAAAAATGAGTCTACATCAGAAATTCATCCCGGTTTGCATCAAGGAAAAACAGCAGTCAGTTGCCCTCCAGATTTTGTTAAAAGCCATCACTCATTACTTTTCTGTTCAAAGATAGAAATATTTTCAACCTCTCCTGATCTTTGCTTGCAATATCTAGAAGAAATTTCCTAACCTATAACCGTGAGTTCTTTTTCTGCAGTTGTTAAATCCAAGTGGATTTTCTGCCTTTTGTTTTGGATAATAAACTTACTACAAGATTGTAATGGAGATATRGGCATCTAAGACAGTGGAAGTTGTTGGTTTTATGTCCTACATGAAACTCCCAGGGATAAAGAGAATTTTAAGTGGTAAAATACAGCAATAGATGAGATTTCATATCTCTGCAAAAAAGAGAACTTCTGGTAATTAGTCGTTAGTTTAATATAATAGACTTGAACAATAAGAAACTGATGTGTGGACTTAAAATGAGTGGGTGAAAAGATGTCAGTGTTGCAGGTCATGAAGACTCTGGAACTTGAATGATTGACTAATAGGCACACTTGAGCGTTTGTTTCAATTGACTTTGCTAAGTATCTTTTGCTGCTTAATTTGTGTACAATTACAAACATGCTAACAACAGAGAAATTCAGACGTTAGTATATATTCAGTCCATAGGTACTTTGAATAGTTCATTAAATGAATCTCATAAAATGTCAGCCAATAGGATGATTTTATTCCCACCAGACAAATAAATGTGATATATTGGAGGTTGCCTGTTGTTCCTTTTATTATGTTTATTATTTGTTTGGCATAAGCAAATTGAAGCCAACCAACACTTGTTATCTAGGATTTTGAGGTGGTGAAGCTTTTCTTAAAGACATTTTTTCTTCTCAGTTTCATTGCAGTGCATGATTAAGATTACTGGCTGCTAAAATATTGTTAAGCTCACTTGTATAAAAACAGCTCAACCTAAATTTGTTAATGTTTCTAATCAGTTKTATTCATGCAGTCTAGGAGCTGTATGAAAGTTCATAAACTTCTAGAATAAAACGCATTCCAGGCTTAGAAGGAAAGTACTATAACTGTGAAGACAACACATATATTAGAGCAAAAAGTGTAGGACAAATCATTTTATTACTAGAGCACAGCAGGCCTCTCCATAATTCACACACTTTATTAATGGRTTATTGCAAACTCCTTGCTTCCCATAGCTATGACAGTGCCTTGTAGAGGCATTGCACATTGTATCTGGGTCAGCTGTGTGTTTCACAGCAAATTCAGCTCCTGTCTTTTCAGAGGGCTAATGAAAGTATTGAAATTGGGCCATGCACTCAGTGATGTATGCCAGTGGTTCCTTGCTCTCCAAGAGTAACTCTTGTTCTCCAGGAGTTTSTGTTATTAGATTAGAAGGTTTTGTATCAGAATGTGACAGAATTATCCCACATTCACGTAAGTAACAGGAGTGTAATTCTACACTCAGTAGTACACAGCAGACTTGGTTAGTACACAGTATAGAGTTCCCTTACCATAGTTTTTCTGACTAGCTAAAGTCTAGACAAAACTAATGCCCTTTGACTCATCTTCAGAGTGGCCCCTGTTACAAATTGCTATGTATTTAATAGCATTTGGCATAAATAAAATACATAYGTGGAACATCTGGTTACATTGTATTGTTGAGTGAATTAAATCATGTAAGTGACTTCTCTGGGCCTATATATCTACTTTACATTACTTATTCAGTTGGCTCGTAGAATCCCAGTGTTATCGGAGAAAAAAATGAAGTGTGGTTGTGTGTAACTGTTCGGCATCTATTCATACATCTTAGAAGGACCTGATATAGAGAGAGTTGTTCAGATGACAGGTATCTTTTGCTGAATGTAAAATGTTAAGTTCTGTTCCTGCATAGCTGCCCTTGCTAAAGGAAGGAATAGATATGTAGTAGGCAGGACCAGAAAACTATGTTAGAGCTTTAACAGTGCTTGGTATTTGCTCTTTCTTTCTTCATTTCTTTTTCTCTCAAGCAGTTCATAGTCTTGCCACCTCAGAAAAGCTCATTCCTTTCTTTAGCATCTTTAGCATCTTTCTGACCTCCAGTCTTCATGTTCTTTTCACATATAATTTTTTGTTTATTTGTTTCATTGACAACATCTGCAAAGATGTTCATTGGAACATCTACGAAGCCTCCATCCATTCAGTCCTTTGGATTATACTTGTTACCCATTGGYGTATGTGCCTGAGGATATAAGATAGTCAGGGAAAAAAAAAAAAAAAGATTAGGAGCAAAAGAGATTTTAAGCCAGAGACTAAGATCATTGCAGTGTACTGAAAATCTGGATAAAGAGTAAAATAAGATTCACATATATTAGCCTTAGCAAAGGATGGCAGTTCAGCTTCTTGTGTGGTGAAAGCTTTAAAGAAGAACCTGCCAAACAGAGGCTGATAAAGTAGAAAAGTGCTTTCATTCCCTAATCTCGAATCACCAATATATATAACAAGTTTAGACAAGAAACATGTGCCATGAGTGTTTTGGAATTGGTGGTTATTTTGGAAATCAAGGGAAATCTTAGAAGGAAAATTTCACATTTTTCCAGCTGTTCTGCTCTGACCCTTACCTCATAGCTAAACTCAAGGCTACTAGACTGAATTTGCCTGTTGTTTTACAAAGCTGTGATACGCACAACAGGCTGCATGAAAACTTCACAATAATAAATAAAGCGTTTCAGTTCATGTTTAGCTATAAACATGKAAAGAAACAGCACAGGCTTCTCTTGAAGAAAGAAATTTAGTCAAAAATCTTACTGAAAGGAACAACATTGATGGAAGCCTTACAGTGGATTTAAAAAGAAAGTATACAGGAGGGGTCAGGTCAACTCTTGAGCAAGCATATTATCTATATATTTGGAAGCTATCTATCACAACAGTATGTAAGAGAAAACTCAGTAGGTTTAGAAGTTCCAATCAAACAAGCTTGGAGAGGTTACTGTGCATTTCTTGAATTTATTTTAGCTTTTTCTTTTTTTTACTACTATTTCTGCTTATCTTCCTTCTCACTTCAGTCAAACTAGATTTTTCCCACCAACTTTATTTGTTTGCCAGGTTCAAGATAGTTTGGGATCCTTCCCCTTGWCTCTATCTTTCCAACAGTTTCCAGCCTCCAGCAGAGTGATCTTATCTGTGGCTCTTTCATCTCTTTATATCCGTCATGCTGAAGAATGTGTAATTGTTCAACATTTTTTCTCTTATGTTTTTTTCCTTTTCCTTCCTCTGCTTTTGTATCCAGACTCAGTGATTTACCATTTCATCTCCGTAAAGTACATCTTCAGTTCTGTTCTAGTTCTCCACTAATCTAATTTACTTTCTAGAGGGAAAAAAAAAGAAAAAAAAAAAAAAGAAAAAGATTTTTCTGCTACTACACAAAGTACCTTATTTGCTAAAATCAGCTGTATTGCAACAAGACAGTTCTAAATCTTAAATTCAATCAC
>NW_028186423.1:1489590-1521313 GCF_003343005.1 Rhea americana
AAAAAAAAAAAAAAAAAAAAAAAAAAAAAGAGCACCTTCACAGCAGATCAGCAGATACATGAAATATAAAATTGTTTTGAGATACATCCATAGAGACAGGGCTGGCAGGGTGGGGGGTACCTAATAAGTCACTGATAGAACTATCTAAGAGCTCAGAGAAGAACCAGGAAAGTATATCCAGAGATACTAATGGGAGACACCCTTGACTCTTCCTCTCCAACCATTTAATCTATGTATATATGATGTTTACATTTAGAAACATATTACGGGAAAACTGTGAGAAAAATACAAACCTCAGTAAAGCATTTAATAGTCCATGTTTTGTTTAGAGACTATATCTTGCTTTGAATTAAGATAATTAGAAATAAAAAAGCCCAGTACAACGTAACTTCCCTCCAGCTGGTCTGTCCCTGGTAAATTCCTATCAGTATTCACATTTACTTATTTTGATTGCACTGCACTGTTTTTCTTCAAAGGGACCTACAATGTGCTAATTTAACATAACTTTTAAGTGTATGGTAAATAAGTTACATGCATAATCTAGTATTAATTAAAATGAGATGCTAAAGTATTCTGATACAGCAACATTTTGCTACATTTTGTGTGATAGAATTTACTTAGAAAATAAGTAAATGTGTGAAATGACAACAGTTCCCTGACATGAAGTGTGCCCAGCTGATGGCGTTATTCCATTCTAGTATTCTTAAGTTTTCAAATATTTTACTCAATAACCTATTAATTGCATACAAAAAAATGATGATATGTTGTTATGCTGCATTCTGTTGCACCACTTGTGTGTCTCTTTAACTCTCATGCAATTTTTTCAATGTTTTAATAGAAGTAAAATGTTGGATGTTCTACTGCCCTTTTAAGAGCAAAAAGTCTTAATTCATTTTAAATTAAAAACTTTTCTGTTAACCAAGCTCTATTTCAAAGTTAAGAAAACCTACTTTAATCTGATCAATATACAGTGTAAAAACAGGATTATGCTAGAAGCTTGTCTAGATGGAGCATATATGCCTATACACCTAGAACTATTGTATGTGGGCAGTAAAAGAAAAGAAGCTTTTTTTATCTACAGAACTTTTCCCTAATAATACAAAAAGAAGATTGTGTTTCAAAATAATAACATTTAATGAAATTTTAAAAACTTGATGAAAATGTAATAGGGAATATAAATCACAGGTTATGATTGTATTTGCCTCATTTAGCTTCCTTTTGCAGAACTTTACATACTTTTCTATAAAGGACCCAAACAGATAAAAATATAAAGGATTTTACATAATTTTATTGTTTCTCTTTATAGCATAATATTACATGAGTCTGACACTAAATTTTTGGGTTTATGATTTTATTTTAAACTAAATTCAGCAATTTTTTTTACTTCAGTATGTCTGATAAATTTGGAATGCTAATCTACTGGTTACACAAAACAGTTCTTACTGTTTATTTTGGAGAAAATCTCTTTAAACAGAAAAATATATAACCCTAAGGCTAACGTGCTGTTGTGGTTATAAGTATCTTTCTTTGAATACAAATATTAAATTAATATAATTTTTCAGATTACATCTTAATTGTACACTAATGACATGGTTCACAGAGGATGTATTGTACCTCTGTGAATTAATATAAATTCTATAAAAAGAAAGAAAATTTTGTTTTGAACAGTTGCAAGACACTGTTGTTAGACCATATGTTTTCAAATCAAAAACATGTATGGAATTCATGTCAGTATTAAATTGAGTCGGCAGAACAGAGAATTCAAGGATTAAACTACTCTACAGCTCAGTTAAAACCCTGATTATGCCAGTGAACTTCTGAGAAGGCAATGAACTGTATTTACTGGGACACAGAAATTCAACAGAGAAATAAATGTAATATAGTATGAGAAGAAAGTTTATTTATAGAGTTTAGGCTTAAAGACATCAATTTTATGTCTGTGTCATTAAGTTTCATGCAATGATAAATTGTATTAAATTATAGAAGATCGACAATGTAAGGGCAGTTTACTAGTGAATCATTGATTCCCTACATGACTCAGAGTTCATAACACGGAAAAATATTCTTTTAGTGTCAGTCACCTGCTTGAATTCAACACCAGCCTAGAGTGACTCAGTCCTGACCACCTGACAGCTGTTGGGTATTCAACTGTACAGTAAATCGATGGGGAAAGTGCGGTCAGTGGACAGGTGTTCACATTAGAAAACCCACCCTTGCAGTCATCACTTTTGCATCACGTTACATGCCACTCTGAGCATGTAATTTGAACTAGCCATTTATTTATGTCAGAGAAGTGCATGCTATTTGTTTAGCTGCTGTACATGAAAGAGGATCAGTCTGCTGGGCAGTAAAAAAAGCTGAGCTATAGCTGTGTGTGCGTGAAATGTGTAAGTGGATGTAGAGCCAGGTGCTGCTGATTTAACTAAAAGACATTAAAACTACAGTTGGTCCTGGGCTACAGCGGGATTATTAGTTATATTAGCTATTATCAGAAAGCACTTATTTCTCTAGTGTGGGTAAGATCTGAATGCACTAAGTGGTTTGGGTGGTAGTATTCTTCGGTCTGATATGCGTCTCATGTACCTCTCAGGAGCCCTGTTTTACCCTGTGCCCTGTTGTCATCAGCAGGTGGAATGTTGCATTTCTTGAATTCATTCTGGTCTTACAGCTCTTCAGCAGTAGGTTCATACTAGTTCATTATAGTGGTTAAAATAAGACTTTATTTTTTATTTTGCAGATAACAATTGAGAGGGACAGTGGTTTGGATGTCAGTTCTCCCAAGCACGGAAAGGTTGATCCAAACAACAGRCCTCACGTTGGTGGAAACACTTGGGCTGGTGGAACAGGTCTTCATTCATTGTGCATGTTTTAAGCATGTCTAAGAGAAATGTTGTTCCAGTCAGAAATGAATTTGCACAAGATTCTCCTCAGCTCAGAGCTATAATACTTTATACGTAGTTCCTTTATTGTCAGTGGAAAGAAGGAGTTGCAGTGCCTAACTGAGGCTGCATTTAGGGAACCCTTACTTCAATTAGACTTTCTGTTTCTTTTCATTGGCCACATAGAGAACTGGAAATTGCAGCCATAGAAACTAGACTCAGTCACCTGCCGTTCTCCTAGATGTCTGTAGCCCCAGAGATTTAGGTAGCATAGGAAGTAGGCACAGAGAATAGGCAAAGTGCCTCCTAATTTTAGCGAGCATGAGAGTGATCACGTATAAAGTGGTTTGAGAACCGTGTGAGCCAACAAATTAAAGGGAGAAGAGAGTAGTCAGAATGAATGGCTTGAACAACCAGCATCTTTGAGGATGTGTTTAAGACTCCCATGGTCTGCCCTTTGTAGAAGTTGAAACACTTCCAAATCTGACCTCAGAGGGCTATAAACATGTATATTCCAGTGGGATTCTTTACCATGATAGCTATTTGTTTTTGAAAATCTATGGCAATAAGTATTGTCTGGGGCACTATTGGTAAATTTTGTGAACATCTATTGATGTAACAATGCCAGCTTTAATGAAAAAGCTTTTGTAGTTATTATTGAATACTTATTCTTGACTTTTTTTTTTTTCATCTCAATTGTTCCAGGTGGGAGAGACACTGCTGGCTTAGGTGGTAAGGGTGGACCGTACCGATTGGATGCCGGCCACAAAGTTTACCAAATATCTCAAGCTGAAAAGGATGCTGTTCCTGAAGAGGTTAAGAGAGCTGCACGGGAGATGGGCGAAAAGGCCTTTAAACAAAGGTAATGTGAAAGTCTTTATTTTCCCTTTCATTTCCCAGAAACATTTGGAAAGATAGCTAAAAAGAATTCTTTTTTATTAAAATGCATCTATTAACTATCTTACCCTTGTCATTATCATTTAACAGTGCTTGTCAGCATGTGTTTAACTTGTGTGGACAGGATGTACAGAATGCTTTATTGAATTAAACCACACTGTTTAAATGACCATGTAACTATGTAGAATAAAACCTAGATAGATGGACAGTGAGACTGATGTGAATATTTACTTTCTTAAACATTGTGAAAATTGTGTGCAAGATGTATGTGTCCAAATTGTATGTAAGACCTGTAGCCAAATTATTAGATGATTTGAGCTATTAGAGCTCAACAGTGTTACAAGAACCATAGCTCTTGCCAGCATCACTGTACACGAACTAACCAAGTATTTCTTAGCCTGAGCAGAGATTCAGACTTCTTCTACCGAATGAACTCTGAAGTCAAACTCTTGTACTTTGCATAATAAAAAAAAGCTAAGTGTATTGACAGTCATACAAACAGTTTTACAGTTTCAGTCCAGAACATATGACGGTGTGAGTATCTGTCTGAAGCAGTACTAGATACAAATTAAAACATAGGAGTGACTGAATTCAGAAGTATCTCTTAAACAGGAATTCATGATTTGATGTTATTAATAAAGTGGTTCCTAGTGGGGGTGTAAATCTAGGTACTATTAGGACTGTGTGTGATTATCATTTACTTTATGTATAAATAAGTAGGTTACAGAGCACACATTATATATGTATTACTGTGTTTTAAAACAGCAATTTAGCTRTTGCATTCAGGTCAAGTTTCTTTTTTAATCATGTTTTTATTACTAAATTGCCTACAGCATTTAGCATAGTCATTAGGGCATTATTGATTAATTAAGATGAGGAGAAAACACTGATTATAGAGAGAACACAAGAAAAGATCCTGAGAGGAAAAACATCTTTTAATAGTGATTTAATTCACATAGCAACATACAGAAATTTAAATTAAAAACACTCATTTAATCTTTTGTTTTTAGGGGGAAGGCAGAGCTTGGTTTTGCCTCACCCCTACTTTTTTCTTTTTATTTTACATCTAGAAATTAGTGAATTGTGCCTTGGTAAATATGAGGGACAGGGGTTGTTTTTAACCCTTTGTACATGTCCGTTCTTGAAAGTTGCTTATCAGTTGCTTCATAATAGAAACAGTTGATATGTAAGGTCTTGGATACTGTACATCTCTTATGCCTATGCATGTAAGCATACACAGCATGCTTTGATGAATTTCTACTTTCCTAAATAATGGTTTATAAAGTTCATACTAGGAGAAACTGCTAGATACTGCTAAACCTYGTGGAAAGAGTGCTGCTGCGTCCTGTAAAATCCTGTAAAAAAAGTATCTGCACATGAGGTAACAATTCACGTCATGCTAAAACCAGCAAACAAGCTGTCCCAGCAGTAACAGTGACCCGTTCTGAAGGCACGTTTGATCTGGRTTATTATTCTGTACCTCTTTGGGTAGCTGTGAGAGCTGGCAGATAGAAGTTAAGAGAACGCAGGTTGGAGTCCTCRGGCTAAGGAAAAAAGTAAGGGAAACTGCAAAGTTTACTGTTTTGTCAGTGCATAATTATCTGGAAGGGAGAATCTTAATATGAAAGCTATTGACTGTTTTCCCGGYTAGATAGTACTGGTAATGGAAAGCTTTTTGAGTTGCCCAGTTTCAACAGAACAAAAATTACATCTGTTCATTCTACTGTTCTTCACACCACAGTTTTAATCTCCAGGGTGTCCTGAGGTTTTCCGCTTGCAAGAGATTTTTCTAAAGCTGACACAACGCAGTGTATTATTTTCACATTTCATCATAATTAAGACAAACATGGCACATTTTTTAGGTATTATGTCATTGTATTCTAGAGACATTTCTGAAACCAAAATGTTGTTTTGACCTCTTAGGAAAGATCAAATGGCCTGTATAAAACTGAGACACTTAGCTTCTCTGGTTTTGATACGTTTTTTTTAAAAAATCAGTATTCTAACATGCTTTTTTTCTTAATCTTATAATACAATGCCTTTTAGTAGTGAAAGGAAAATAGTTAATATTGCATTTACAGACAGCAAACAAAGAGTAGGCAAACTGCTCTTAGTTGATAATATGATTTTTAAATATATCCAGCACATCCATCTTGATAATAAAAACAACTTTTAGCAAATAGTTGAAGTGACATAGTAAGACTGAAGTTAGTAAGCTCTTGAACAGATACAGTATTTTTCAAGCAGTTTCCTGAACCAGCTATCTCTGTGGATTGTTGTAAAGTCTAACACAGTAAAACTGMACAGGTGGCTTTTTATTTGATACTTAAAGAAAATATTTTCTTCATTGATGTGAAGATACTGAACTCAGTTTTTAGGAGTCATAAAGTAAATTAAAGTGTACAACACAGGAAGTGTCCCTTTCCTACCTCTAATGAGTAATAGTTGACTATAATGACTATGTCTATGCATAATTCAAAACAGACAGCAATTTGGGTCTGGACCTCATTTCTTATAATGTTTATTCTCATGTGTAATGTCTATGCAAGTAACTTGCCATGGTATTAAAACTTTTATCATTAAAAGTATAATTGATCTGTTCTATATATCCATTAGTATCCATTCATAGTTCACTTGAAAGTCAGTATGTTCACAGCAATGTGAATAAAGTTACATGATAAGAAGTGCCTGAATTCAAAATAAGCTGTACACACATAGAGTAATATATCTTAACTTAGGACTGAATCCAGCCATACAGTGGATGGGAGGGTGGGCAGATTCACAATTGCTGCCTTGTTACTTGATGCTGGGTCACTGAAAATGTCAAATRGTGCATACACCCAGCAGAGCCATCTGTGCCTTAGCTTGTACTTCACCCTTGGACCTCTGTAATTACATTCCAATCCTGCATTTCACCGGTTTAAGAGTATCTGTTTAGATATGATGTTGATAAGAACAGTACAGGGCTTTAAGTGGACACATCTTATCTTAACTTACAGAAAAAGCATGTATCTGTTTTTATAGCACAGATGTTAACTCTCTCTACTAGACCTCTGTACAGAACACGGAGTTCAGTGACATTACTTTTTTTGGGGGGAGCACATTTTTCTTAATGTTTGTGCATGTCTTCTTTGCTTCAAGGTTTCATCATTTTATGAAACATAAAGATAGATATTTGAGACAGAATGACTAGTTGTAGGTCTTCAAGGACAAATCTGTCCTTGAAGTGTGTCTTTACTTAACCTTTGTGTTAAAGTATAAATCATGTATGTTTAGAATACTTTGCTGGAGAAGTAATGAATAGTGAACTCACAATCCTTTTAAATGCATATAGCAACACCTGAACCAATAAAACCTTCAGAAATTGATTGCAGTTTTTGGAACATCTGATTTTCTTCYCAAACATTAAAGCAGGTTAAAAGAGTAGCCTTCATGTGTTTTAATGTGATGCAGTCCCTGTAGACATTGACAATTACCTATCTTCTCAAAAATTCAAAAAAGCAGCGGCCACTTGTTTGAGTCATCTCCGGTTTGGTCATTACCGTCTGAATTTTCCTGTTATCACCAAGCAAGCTTATTCACATGTATGAAAATGGATGATATGCTTGTTTCCTGATGTATTCTTAGCTCCCTGTTCTTTACTTTAGGTTGAAAGAGATTCAGATGAGTGAATATGATGCATCTACTTATGAAAGATTCTCTGGAGCAGTCCGACGACAGGTTCAGTCGCTCCGCATCATCTTAGACAATCTGCAGGTAACRTTAGATTCACTGGTAAAGGAACATTACATTATGCGTTTTATCCTGCTGTGTTTTAGTATTCTACCACCATCTGGTGATGATATCTTTGAGGATTAAAAACAAAATTCTAATCATAGTTACATAGGACAAATACAGTCTCATATAACCTTTTCAAAGGTAGCTTTTAATTGGATCTCAGTGCTTGTCTCTACAAGTTGCAATATTCCCATACCACAGTTTACAGAGATTACTTATTCAGGAGCACRATTTTGTGAGATAGAACACTATATGTTATTAAAAGAGTATGTGATGGTGTGTAGATCACAATCTTTGTCTTTACCTTCTACCCAAGAGACTTTCTTTAGCTTAAAAATGTAATRCTATAGATGTTAAAGGAGAGAAACACTTCTCCAAATCATAGCTTATATGCAGCTGAGAATCAGAATTTTTCTCGTGTTTCTTTTTAACTCTTTATAATTAAAATAAATATAGCCTCAGTCTCCTAAGTGGAAAYTAACCAAAAAGACCAATTTGGTTTTTAAATTTCTAGTAATTGGTCCTACAATTGCWCCAGGCTTTACTGATGCTGGTATTCATATACAGTGTAAATAAAACAAAAAATTCATCATTTCAAGGAGGAATCTACTAGTCTTCAGTGAAAAAGAAAGGAAAAAAAGTACATTTTTAATCAGAGAAAGGTTCTTAGAGATGCCTTATTTCTATTGAAGGCTACCAACCAYTAATATACATTTATGTAAGTATACTAATTAGTCACAGTTTGATGTCTAATACATTTCCTTACTTTAGCAATAAAAATGARATATAAAAAGAAGTGACCTCTTATGGTTGAGGGTCTCCTGGATTTAAAAGTCCAGTCCCCTGTTATTGCAAATAAGAAAGGTAACCTTTTTTTTTTTTTTTGCCTTATTTATATCCTTCAGCCATTGTGACTACAGCAGTGCTACTATAATCACATGCGCACACAAAACTGTTAGCCGATTTCATYAGGAATATATCAAATCAGAGAGCTCTTTGTACAGTGGACATGTTAGATGGGCTTGTAGTAATACACTTTGATTCATCCATGCAGCTAATACATTTCGATTCAGGAGTTAGTTTTGGGTTTGTAATGAGAGTTCTTAGCTGCAAAATTTTAGCTATAAATCTGTTTCTCCTGTGTTATTTATAATCTACCTGTTTGTTTTTATCATTTTTCTAGCAGACATGCAGTTGGAAGCATATTCTAGGACAATAAGTGAATCTTCAGTTTAAAGTCTTTTTTTAATTTGCTTTATATGTATCTTGGAGCCAAAATTCTAATATTTAGGGATTATGATAATCATAATATAATATAATATAATACAAGGAGGCATATCCTGTTGCTTCATGTTAAAAGGGTCGTTTTAATATCAAGGCAAAGTCTTATAAGCCTCACGATTTTATGAAACTTCACTAACTTCCTGGAAAAAATCTGTAACAGCTAACCACAGAAATAATGAAAGTATTTATAATGCAAAGGCAAACTCACTGAATTCAGAAAATCCAGCTCTTGAGATAAAAACAATAATGAAAGTAAGATTTTAACTTTATACATTTATATATACATTTTGGTAGCTATTTTTTTAGAAGATGCACTAGGAAATTGAAGATAAGTCAATGACCTGTATTCATAACAGGAGTTACTTAGTTGAAAAATGCTTGCTGTTAATTGGAAGCTCAGTCCAAGCACATTTCATATTATCTTTATGAGAAAAAAATATTTTTTATTCTTCAGCATARTAAATCATTCAGCCTGGTGAGGGACATGGGATTGTCTCTCCTTTTTTTCTGGATCCTACATACACCAGGGTTTTCAGCTAAAACTGTTTTCTTTCTCTGTTATCAGTCAGACATTCTTTATTTCTGTGATAGAAAATTAATAGCACAATCAACTGTAGTAAACTTTRCAGCTCAGATATCAGTGTGCAGTTGCAGCTTTTGATGAAAATTTTAGTTCTTATGAAAATTCAAATTACCTTCTCAGCAGAGAACACTTTCAGCTTTTGAAAAGTGTTTGAGTTTGTTTTGTTTCGAACTGATTGTATTCACATAATGAAATTATGTTAGCCATACTTATTTAATGTGGATTTTCTTTTGGACATGTGTGTGTTTTRTTGGAGGGGGAATGTTTCTTATATTATATTATACATCCAAGACTCAGGAGACTGGGATTATGATCTGGTAGTAGTTAATATCTCTGAAGAATGGGTAGTAGCAGCAAGATRTATTTGGAATAGGCTTTTTCATAAAAGTAATGCACAAATTAGGTATGAGAATATTATTTCTTAGTTCCTTTTATTTTATGTAACTCACCGATCCCTATCAACTATTTGAGCAAAATTAACAAAGTACTACAAGTTGTAGTATGTCTTGTGTAGAAATAGCAAACCCAGAATTTGAAGAATCCAGTCAAACTGCTGTAGAGCTGCCTTTTCTCTCCTAAAGCTGGCCAACCCCTCAATAAAGCTCACGTGTCCGCACTCCAGAGTCAAAAATTATGGTCAAGTGGTCACTCAGGAAGGACCTCCCAGGAGCAATTAGATTTTAGATGACTTGGCCTCCAGAAGTACTTCTCTTTTTATTGATTACAGAGGGCATCTGGGGCTGCTGTCCTCGCAGTTTCTGAATCCCAGTTAGGCACCTGTGTTTAAAGTGGACAAATCCAGACCTGAGCCTGGGGCTCTGTCCAAGTGAGACTGTGTGGGATTCCTCCAGTTGTAGTCGCAACAGTAAAATAATGACAGTGCTATAATAAACATGGCTCAGAGAGCTAACAGCATGGAAATCCCYGTGCCCTGTCCGTAGTAGTGCTTACACTTTCCCAGCTTGAACAGCTATTCTTTTTTTGAAACTTATGTAGAAAGTTTTCCAAGAAACTTACCCCAGAAACGAATGCAGGCCAGGACTAGGAGTGTTTCATACCATCCTATATCATTACAAGTAACATATTTAGATGTGATTGCTTCAGAGAGACAACCTTTYTTCTGTGATTTCACAGCTGTATTTTTTATTTATTTATTTTTTTTTTTTGTAACTATGCCTTTGGTATCTTTCAATGACAAGAATTACTACAGTGGTGTATTGTCATCAGCCATGGTGATACTGATGAAAAGAGATAGTATCTAGCACAGTTTTTCTCATTTTGAARGCAACATGAGCAATATAGGTAATATTTTTCATCAGTACAGTGGCAGTATATTACAGTAATAATTAATTGTGTATTTTTAGTAAAATTTCTAAGCAATCTCTATAAGTAATAGCTCTGTTTTTCTGGTTAAAAGTAAATATCCATGTTGCTTTTAAATGTGTGAAAATTATGTTTTGAAAACTCTGAAAGTTATGTTTTGTCTATCCATGCATTGTATAACACATGTACTTAAGGAGATTTTTTTCTACTTTTAAAAAAGAGAAGAAATTCTTAGAAGTTCTACATGGAAGAGACAGATGTTAAGTAGCCTAAATAATTTTAGCATTATTTTGGAAAGCAGTTAGGTCACATTTTRTCAGTATTCTTTCCTATTTTAGAGGAAAGAATGTTGACTCTGTGTTCCKCTAATACGGTTTCAGTTCAAATACTGTTTATTGTTGCATAAGCAGAATAGCAGACAAACTTCAGAAGACACTAAATAGTTGGACGGATTTTTAACCATGTCCGTAGTTAAAAGAATTTTCTTCCCACACTGCTTTTCCTTGAAGAGCAAATACCCTTAAAGCTAAAGCTTTGTCARTGAAACAGTAGTGAAACTAATTGAGAATATGCTCAATGAAGCTGAATATTTAGAGTTTTCTGTTGTTTCTTCCTCCCAAATACCAGAAGGAAGCAAGTCACAAGCACTTGACAGAACATTAGTCCTCAGTTCTTGAAGTGTTAAGGATCTACACACGTTCCAGTAYTTACAGGACTTTCCCTGTGGCTTTGTGTTCTTTCTGCCAACTTTTTTTCATAAATAAGCAGTCCATCACTATTAAGTACGTATAGGCAACTATATAGCAATCCAGAACTCCTTTTTCCATAAATACGAAAATGCAAAACCATCAAAAAATTTGATCAAAGCAATCACAAAGACTTTCTGGGCTTTAAGAAGCCATCTCTGACTGTTCAGACGGTACAAAATTGTAAAGACTATTCCTCTCAAATTCCAAGCCTGCAGTTTGCTTGGGATTTGCAATGTAATGCTTCAAGCTTTGTTCAAAGACAAACTGGTTTTCATGTYCTGCTGGATGTTTGATTTGCCTCCAGCTACTGACCTGCTGTTGGCTGAGAATATAAATGCACTATATATATATAAATTAAAAGTCTTTCCTTCCTGGACTTGCTACTAGTTTGAGCAACTTCAAACTGAGGATTTAAGCAGMTATTAAATAAACTATTAAACCCACATAAACAGACTTTGCTGTCTTCAAATGGATCCTGTGGCGTGTGAACCATGATGAAATTGTCCTTTGAAAATATTCTTAAATATATTGTTTAYATTCTTAAGTACTTGAGTGTTCAATCCTCAATACTTGCCTCTATGTGCAAGAGTTGCATCAGTATTTGAGCTCCTGGACTGTAACACATTTTCAAGTCAGACTGTAGATAACTAGTGTTCTTTTAAATAAAATAAAAGAAGCATTTAATGGATTGTCTCTTTATTTGCATAATTTTCASTGTGTTTATTTTAAAATAACTGTTCATTATGAATATTGTTTTAAAAGAAACAATTTACCATTGCCTAAGGTTATTACTGTTTAGTCTTACTTTTAAGTCACCCAATTTATTTTCTTGCACTGCTTGGAAGGAGAACCCGTAGTGGTCAGTTATACATGTTCCTCTGGCTGCAGTTCTGCCCAGGTTTGTTACTMTGCTATTTTCCAGTGCGTTTGCAAGAAAAAAAGACTAACATTTCCACAGTCCATAATTAAACTCCCATATGYGAAAAGGCTTAAAGAAGACAAAATTACAGAGGGAATGGATTCTTTGTCAGTGATAATTATTCTTTAAGTGAAAAAGAGCAGGACCAATATGAAATTTCATTAACTTTTGCCAAAACTATCACATAATTAGAAACAAAATTAATTTGTATGTCATATTCGGTAGGTACTAAWTTGCATAAAATACACCCATATCACTAAGTGAATTAAGGATGCTTTTCTGCTGTAGGCCAAGGGTAAGGAAAGACAATGGCTGAGACACCAAGCTGTTGGGGAGCTGGATGATGCCAAAATCATTGATGGGCTGACAGGAGAAAAAGCCATTTATAAACGACGGGGAGAACTTGAGCCACAAGTAAGTATCCAACAAGTAGTGARAGGAGAGAGGGAAGAGAATTAACAAGTTTGCTGATTTCTTAATGGGTATGTATTATATATATTTAGAGTTTCCATGAGTTATATATAGAGAGGGGAGAAACTCAGAGGTACTGTCTCTGGCTTGGGAAGTCTCTGAGACAGAGATGACTGAAAGATGAGGGATTTGTTTCTCTTTTTCTTAAAGTCTTCCAAAGATGTTTGTTGTGGGCCACCCTCAGAAAGAGGATGCTGCTGTAGGCAGTCCTTTGTTTTGATCTAGTTCAACAATTTCTATATTCTTATTTTATATTTTGATGAGCTGAAGATGATTAGTAGAAAACATTTTCTTTGTTTATCTAAAAAAAAAAGAGAGAGAAATTTTCTCACTACCTTAATTGAATTTAATTTTCACTGCGACACCATGGGAAGTTTAAAAAAAGTAATGATCTTTACAAATGCCCTCTACTTAGTCCAGGATATGCCAAGAATTTCAGCTTTCACAGATATTTGAATTTTTAAAAAATACGAACAGTAATGAGAAAAAAAAAATAAGAGTAAAAGCCATCAAGATACAATAAAATCGACTGTCCTGTGATCTGTTTCAGCCGTTCCTTAGGAGCAGTATGGTTAGCCATATGTGAGTCAATAACCAAGAAATGACTTGAATCAGACCAACAAAATCCAGCCAGAACTAGTGGGCTAGTTTGTATGTGTTAACAATAATATTTAAGGACAGATTGTTATTTTTAATTACATTAACAATTTTTTTTAAATAAATGAGCTCAGTATCTTTTTGCACATCAGCTACCCATGTTAGATGAATCTCTGATTTCAGTTTTTATGGTACTTTGTCTTGACGTCTGTTGCTTCAAAGAGCTGATAGAGCTTGACTTTGCCTACATGAAAGATCAGTAAGGAAAAAGTGATTAGGTCCTTGTTTCCAATTCTACCAAAAGAGAAGAATTCAGGGTTACTCAAAATGTGTTTTAAGGCTTTGGAAAAGAGCTCAATTATGAGATGAAAAGGCTAACTTTAGATTTTTATTTAAAAAACAAGAAATGTAAAATTTAATGGGTCTTCTCCATCCCCCTGCTTTTGATAGGGCAGGGATGCCCGACTGAAGAAGAGGAAAATACACTAATGCTTCAGTAATACTTGTATAGAAGACAAATGTTTGCAGTCATTCACAGATAAAAGGAATATTTTTGGTATTTGCTTTTCTTGAGATTTTTTTTTTCTAGATCATCTTTAATAGCCTTATACTTGAAGCCAGACTCATCCGATTGCTTGTTACATAAAGCACCTCCCTTTAATATACTCTGCCAAAATTGTTAAAACAGATGGAGATTATTTTCAGGAAAAAATAACAGTTTCAGAGTCAGAATGAAGAAAAAATGAGTAGTTCATCAAAACAAGACTTCAAACATTTTTAGAATGATATTAACCTCCGCAGACAAGTTTTTACAGTCTTACAAGGGTCTCTGTTAGTAGCGTAAGCCAAGAGACAGTATTTCCCAAATGAGTCTTGGCAAAAAGAGCAATTATGAGAGTCTTTTTACTGAAATAAAAAGTTAAGAAAAGAATGCGAAATGAGACAGAAGAGGTATTCTCCTCACAAGAATGTATGGAACTTTTCCTGGTAGCTTTTTGCAGTCATAGAAGRTGAGGAAGAAAATTGAAGGTGAATTTAAAGAGTTAGAAAAACMGTAAAAATGAGTTTGTTCTTAAAAAAAAAAAAAAAATGCCTTTACTGGATGAAGGCTTCTTGCTTTGCAAAGAGTGTAGGTTTTCATTCTAAAAAGTTTTATTTTACTGATGCTTAGCTTTCCCAGATATATAGGTTGTTGTTTATTTTTTTCCTGTTGTTTCCCTGTTAGCCGGGAAGCCCCCAGCAGAAACCCAAACGCCTGCGGCTGGTAGTGGATGTTTCTGGTAGCATGTATCGCTTTAATGGAGTGGATGGACGACTGGAGCGCTCCATGGAGGCTGTCTGCATGGTCATGGAAGCTTTTGAGAATTACGAGCACAAGTTCAAGGTAATTATAACTGGGCTAGGAGTTCTGTGGTTAATGCACAGACAGTGTAGAGTGGTGGAAAAAGTGTTTCAGCAGTCGGCCTAGCCAAAGAACATTATTCATTCTTGCAAGGAAATAAAGGCTTTAATCTTTTGCTAGCAACCTGAAAAAAATATTAGTGAATGGGTAAGAAACATTGCATACTTCAGCAGAGAATTCAGTTTAAGACTACGTGTGAAATATGCTGCCTTTTTAATGCATTCCCTTCCAGGTATCTGAAACCAAAATCATCTATTTTCTCTTCTGAAAGATGTTAGGTCCCAAACATTATTTAATGGTAGCATGCAAAGGAAATATAAATAAAATGCATGCCTTTCTTTGTCTTCGTAAGCCTAAACAAGGCCCAGGGCAGATTTCTTTAACCTTAAAGGTGACAAGAATGGCCAGTTAATTCTTGACAAACAGAGTGTTTAATGGAAGAATAAAGATGTCTGATACCTTTATTGAAAAGCTTTTCAAACACAAAACTTAAAATACATCTGAACAAAATGCAAAATCTTACAAACAAAATGAATAGAAAGCTTATTCTAGATCCATTCAGTCAGGTCTTCTTCATATTGCTCCTCTGATAACATAATCGTACAAATTTCTATTCTATCATAGAAGATTGTCTCCTGGACAAAACCAAGCCATACGAAACATGCTTTAGAATGTCCTCTACAAAACCAAACTTTCAGACTTTCATTTGTCAGAGAAAAAAAGGAGATCTACTGTGTTTTTAGCCTGCTTTCCTTTGGAAACAAGTGGTGTTACCATATTGCTTGTTAGTCATGTTTCCCCTCCTTTTAAACTTTGGAGCATATTTTCCTGTTCCATACAAATTTGAAACAGTGCTTGAGTTCTCAAAGATATTAAGTTCCTACAAATGTCATGAAAATATGTCAGGTAGGAAAGAGACTCTATTTGTATCCCCATTAGAGAAAAATGTTGCACCATAAGCTTAGACCTTGGCCCAAAGAATCTGTGTGGAAGCTTAGCTGTAATTAACAAAATCATGAGAAATGAGGGGTTTATTGGTTCAGCTGCTTGGGTGTCTCCTTTTCACTGATAATAGAAAAGTTAGTGACAAATATTTGACAGGGGCAGTGTTGTTATACAGCACAATCTGCTGTAGCTTGGTAAATTGGGCTTGTCTGAACAACGTGAGTATTAGCATTGCCAAATGTAAAGTCATCCACAAAGTAATACGTAATAGAATTAATGGCATACAGATGAATGTGATACATTTGGGTGTAGTTAACGTGGCTTTTGTTAAAGAAAGTAATTTTGAAAGAGTCAATATRCATGTGACAAGGAAGGTTTATTGATAGAGTCTCTTTGGATTTCCAGAAGCATATGACAAAGTCTCTCACCAATGACATATGAAGGTACTTTAGGGGCTTAAAATATACAAAACAGGCTATTATACAGGGCTCTTTTTTCAGAGTGAGGGAGTGAAGGGAGGTCATTGGTGGAACTACACTGGGATTTGTGCTGGGGCTAGTGTTGCTATGTATATTCCAGATCACGTAAGTTTTAGAACTTACTTACTTAGAACTCGCTGGGGGGCCTCCAACGGRTGCATGCAGCTGGGGGTGTGGGTTTGGGACATGGCTATGGGCAACCCCCGTACACCCTTCCTGGGAAACCTGCAGGCATGACCACCTCTTTAAAATGCATATATACCAATGTATGCAGCATGGGGAACAGGAGGAGCTGGAGATCTGTGTGTGATCACAGGGCCATGATCTCGTTGCAATCACCGAGACATGGTGGGATAGCTCACATGACTGGAACGCTGCCATGGATGGATATGTGCTTTATAGGAGAAATAGGCCAGGAAGGCGAGGTGGTGGAGTTGCTCTTTATGTGASAGAGCAACTGGAATGCATCGAGCTCTGCCTAGGCGGGGAGGAGGAGGAGGCAGCTGAGAGCTTACGGGTAAAGATCAAAGGGCAGGCTAGCATGGGGGACTCTGTTGTGGGTGTCTACTACAGGCCACCTGACCAGGAAGAGGAAGTTGATGAGCCTTCTATAGACAGCTGGAGGTAGCCTCACGATCACAGGCCCTGGTTCTCATGGGGGACTCCATCCACCCTGACATCTGCTGGAGGGACTACACAGCAAGGCACAAGCAGTCAAGGAGGCTYCTGCAATGCATTGATGATAACTTCTTGTCGCAAATGGTGGAGGAGCCTATGAAGAAGRGTGTCCTGCTGGACCTTGTCCTTACCAACAGAGAGGGACTGGTTAAAGATGTGAAGGTTGGGGACAGCCTTGGCTGCAGTGACCAAGAGATGGTGGAGTTCAGGATCCGGCAGGAAAGAAGTAAGGCAACAAGCAGGGCTGCATCCCTGGACTTCAGGAGAGCGGGCTTTGGGCTCTTCAGAGACCTAATTGGAGGAATCCCATGGGTTAAGGGCCTAGAAGGAAGGGGGATCCAGGAGAGCTGGCTAGTATTCAAGCATCACTTCCTCCAAGCTCAAGAGCGGTGCATCCCTATGAGTAAGAAGTGCAGCAAAAGGGGCAGGAGACCTGCATGGTGAGCAAGGAGCTCTTGGCCAAATTCAGAGAGAAGAAGAAAGTACACAGAATGTGGAAGAGGGGACAGGCTACTTGGGAGAATTATAGGAATGCAGTCAGAGCATGTAGAGATGCTGCGAGGAAGGCTAAGGCCCAGCTGGAATTGAGTCTGGCAAGGGATGTCAAGGACAACAGGAAGGGCTTCTGCAAATACATCAGCAGCAAGAGGAGGACTAGGGAAAACGTGGGCCTGCTACTGAATGGGGTGGGGGCCCTGGTGACAAGGGATACGGAGAAGGCAGAATTACTGAGTGCCTTCTTTGCTTCAGTCTTCACTGCTAAGGGCAGCCCTCAGGAATCCTGCACCCTTGATGTGAGGGAGAAAGTCCAGAGAAGGGAAGACTTTCCTTTGGTTGAGGAGGATAGGATTAGAGACCTTCTGGGCAGGCTAGACATCCACAAATCCATGGGCCCAGATGGGATGCACCCACGGGTACGGAGGGAGCTGGCGGATGTTGTTGCCAAGCYGCTCTCCATCATCTTGGAAAGGTCCTGGAGACCTGGAGAGGTGCCTGAGGACTGGGAGAAAGCCAGTGTCACTCCAGTCTTCAAGAAGGGCAAGAAGGAAGTCCCAGGCAACTCTAGGCCAGTCAGCCTCACCTCCATCCCTGGAAAGGTGATGGAACAGCTCATTCTGGATGCCATCTCCAGGCATATGGAGGAAAAGAAGGTGATCAGGAGTAGCCAGCATGGATTCACCAAGGGGAAATCCTGCTTAACCAACCTGATAGCCTTCTGTGATGGAATGACTGGCTGGGTAGATGAGGGCAAAGCAGTGAACGTTGTGTACCTTGACTTCAGCAAGGCTTTTGACACTGAGTCCCATAGCATCCTCCTAGAGAAGCTCTGGAAGTGTGGGTTAGATGAGTGGACAGTGAGGTGGATTGAGAAGTGGCTGAAAGGCAGAGCTCAGAGGGTCGTCGTCAGTGGTACAGAGTCTAGTTGGAGGCCTGTGGCTAGTGTGTCCCCCAGGGCTCAGKACTGGGTCCCATCCTGTTCAACTTCTTCATCAGTGACCTGGGTGAGGGGACAGAGTGCCTCCTCAGCAAGTTTGCTGATGATCCCAAGCTGGGAGGAGTGGCTGACACACCMSAGRGCTGTGCTGCCATTCAGAGAKACCTGSACAGGCTGGAGAGCTGGGCAGAGAGGAACCTCCTGAGGTTCATCAAGGGCAAGTGCAGAGTCCTGCACCTAGGGAAAAACAACCCTAGGCACCAGCACAAGCTGGGGGCTGACCTKMTGGAGAGCAGCTCTGCAGAGAGGGACCTGGGAGTGCTGGTGGGTGACAGGTTGACCATGAGCCAGCAATGTGCCCTTGTGGCCAGGAAGGCCAATGGTCTCCTGGGGTGCATTAGGAAGAGTGTTGCCATCAGGTGGAGGGAGGTGATCCTGCCCCTCTACTCAGCCCTGCTGAGRCCTCATCTCAAGTACTGTGTCCAGTTCTGGGCTCCCCAGCACAAGACAGACATGGAGCTACTGGGGAGAGTCCAGAGTAGGGCCACGAGGATGCTCAGAGGGCTGGAGCACCTGCTCTACAAGGAATGGCTGTGAGAGCTGGGCCTSTTYAGCCTGGGGAAGAGAAGACTGAGGGGGGGATCTTATCAATGTGTACAAGTACCTGAAGGGAGGGTGTCSAGGGGACGGGGACAAACTCTTTTCAGTTGCCTCGTGCGACAGGACAAGAGGCAATGGGCAGAAATTGAAGCACAGGAAGTTCCGCCTGACCGTGAGGGGGAATTTCTTCMCTGTGAGAGTGAYGGAGCACTGGAACAGGCTGCCCAGAGAGGTTGTGGAGTCTCCTTCTCTGGAGATCTTCAAGGCCTGCCTAGATGCAAGCCTGTCTACCATGCTCTAGGTGACCCTGCTGAGYAGGGAGGTTGGACTAGATGATCTCCRGAGGTCCCTTCCAACCTTACTGATTCTATGATTCTATGGTAAGTGATCTGGAAAAGCGGATGGATAGTGAACTGACAAAAGTTGCTGTTCAAATGAAGTTTTTCAGGAATAACAAAAGGAATATCTAACTGCAAAAAGTTACAGGAGGACCTTGTAATAAAGAATTGTTGAGAAATAAAATGGCAGAAGATGTTTGGTGCTATTAAATGTAAAGTGCTGCAGGTGGGGGAAAACAATACTGATTTTAAATACGCGATCATAAACTCTCAGCTATATATTAGTGCTCAGCAAAGAAATCTTGTAATTATGGTGTATGGTTCTTTCAATAGTCAGTGCCCACCAGCTGTCAAAAAGGCTAATTAAATGTTAGAAATTACTAGCAAAAGAACAGAGAACAAAGCAGAATGCCACTATAAAAATCTGTAGTGCATTCACATCAGGAATATTGTATGCAGCTGTGGTCCTCCATCTTGCAGAAATTACTGTTCAGCTGAAAAACCTAGAATCCAGAGTGACAATTATAGAGGATATGAAAGTGTTCCCMTACAAGAAATAGCTAAAAAGGCAAGAACTCCTCAGTCTGGAGGAAAGAAAACTCAAGGAGTTGATAAAACCATGACTAAAATGAGAAAAGTGAGCAGGGAACAGTTGTTTTGCTCTCGTCTAGCACAGCTGTTCTCTGGTTGTTAAGAATATTGGATTATTTTGCTCTTAATTTAGAGACAGTGTCTTACAAGATGAGCACTGAAACGATGCAGTGCAGTGGTAGATAACCAGCTGTCTTTTATTTCCAGCTGAGAACCCAAACATGACCCTCAGGTGCCTGATCGAGGAGTTACATGTAGGAGTAGACAGACAGACAGCTCTGGGCATAGAATGAGAGAGTTAAAGACTTTGTTCAGTTCTGGGTTTTGACCTGGAAAAGGATGATGTATGGTTGGAAAGCATCCAGAGAAGAATTAGAAGATACTATCCTGAAATGTCCCCTTGCAGAGGGAAAWTGTTTTTTTAGTTTTTCTAAGAGAGGGTTAAGTCTTCCTCACAATTTATGAGGTTCAGTGTGGGGAAAAGATTTCTCTTATAAGTCACTGGATATTCTTTATTTTTTGACTAAATCAGACAAATGCAAACTACAAATATTTTTAAAATTTTAGCTTACAGTCGTGACATGTTATATAATCTTCCCAAGAAACATGGTAGATCCTCTGTCGATTAAAATCAGTAGGGAAAGAGAAAGTGTTTTTCTAAAAGACTGTGGCTTAAACTGAAATTAAGAGCAATTTCCCAGTCAGTTTTCATGCACTCGGTTGCGTGATCTTTTAGTATGATGTTTTGTGTGATGGGCTCCTCTGATTTTAAAATCTATGATTCATTCCCCTTCAAATCCCKCTGTGTCTATTACAGATTACTATACTTTGTCTGGAAATACTTGCAGTTGGCTAGGGTTTCACCTTTCACATAAATCAAACCCTGTATTTGGCCATGTAAGTAGCTGAAAGTGCAGTTAGTTGTAACATTGAATGTGCTTTCTGATAACCMCTTACAATTTATAATAACACTTACACAAAAACCATGTGCAGTTATTAGATGTGAAAATTGCCACTTTTGGATGATAGTAAGACAGGAGTAGTAATATTATCCTTACAATCTGCTTGAGTCAAGAGAGCTGGAAGGCTAATTTTATAAAATAACAGTGGTGGGGAAGATATTGGAAATTTTAGTTACATACCAAGGAGAAAAAGTCAGCTTCTACATCTGTTCAACTTCAGTTGGCCTCTAGAGCAACTCTCCTTCCACTCCTTCCACTGCATTAGAGGACCTTTGAGGGCAAGTAACGAACCCCTGATTCAAGGCTGGCCAGATCCAGTGTGAGCTATGTCAACCTCAGAKTTGCTTTTGCTCAAGGGAAGAAAGATATTTTTCCATCTCCATATCTTGCTCTGCTGCCTCAATGGGATTTGGTTCACTGAAAGCATGTCTACAAGAGTACTATGTGCCTCCCCAGAGATGACTAGGGCAGCAGAGAAGATGTGGTCTTACACTTCACTGGCCGTGGAAATGGGCCCCTAAATGTGCACTGACAGCTCTTGATGCAGCGGCTGCTTTCAGAGCTCATTGTGTCGGTGCTGTCCCTAATAGGGAGGACAGAGAGGGGACATGGTAAAGACAGACATGAGGGATTAGATGATTTGCTACRTCCTAAGGACCTGGTACGGCAGTTGCTATGCCTGCATGAATGTGGCCAGTAACCAGAGCACATGCTATTTTTTCAGTTTCTAATGCATATAATCAGGTTCTCRAAGAATAAGAGCAACAGTGATTTTTTTAAAATGTCAGTGACTCTAGTCTGTAGAACACTGACACTTTGCAAGGTGCTGCTAATTTTTCTCAGGACAGAACTTGAAGTTTTGGTATATCTGCAAAGTAACACACTTACCACGTCTAAAATGAGAAACTCTTTAAAAGAAGAAAAAATAACTCACAACTGTGTTCAGTGAGGAATCTACAGTTTATCACTTACTATTTTCTTTCTCTTTCTTATCCTCCTCTTGGCTTCCACAAGTGGTTCTGTAGACCATCAGATATTTATAGTAGACATTTTTGGCCTTCAGATATGSTTGCTGTTACCTGCTTCTGTTGTAGCCTCACCTGCAAAGGTCAGAGCAGCATTTGCTGCAAATTTAAGGGGGCTCTTGTATAACATATGTGGAAACTGAGGGACCACCAGAGTTATTGAGCAGAACATTCAAAGGAGATTTATGTAGCAAAGTGTCCTTCCCCCTGCTATCTAAGAACAGTGCAGACTTTGAAAACCAGTTCTTAGCTTTTGCTCAAGATGACTTTTCTGCTCGTATTTGGTTTCATTTTCCACTAAAAAGGGTTGTGAGTGAATCAGATAGGCGTTTTACTTGGCTATTGGTTTTATCCTACTAGCTGAACTCTCCTCGTATGTGGTACCCTTTGATACCATTGAGGATAGATTGATTTGTCTTCATAATGTTGAATTTAGGTGAGTCATACCTTTTTCCTTGGCTCCTTATACAGAAGTAAGAGGTAGGTATTGGCTATGTGGCTGTCCATAGGAGGTTAGAAGAGTGACAACAGGTATTTGTCAACTTTTTATGCTTGTGTAGCACAACTTGCCTGTTTCCATTTCCCATARGGGCAGCCAGTGAATCATTCCTTGTCAAGGGAGAAATGGGAGGCTCATCCCACAGCCAGGAAATTTGTTTAAATTAACAACCATCTTTCAAAGCCCTCTTCCGATGTCATCTCTTCCACACTTACTTTAAAAAGTGCTTTATTAAGGAAAAGAATGGGAGTGAGGGAAGCACGGAAAATCACATTCTCCATCTCATCCTAATAATAGAAGTTAAATATGTTACTGCAAATACATCCGTCCCCTTTAAGTCTGCAGATGCACAAGTTAYAGATATGTTATAATAAGCAAGTTATTTTGTGGAATTAAAGTTCTTACGTCTTTTGTAGACCTCATTTTGCATGTCTGTAATTTAAAAATGTACAGAACAGCACTTTGCTCTCTGGTTTAGCTGAAGTAGTATTGTGCCTGTCACACAAAGCCGTGTGGTTTTGTATCATCCTTAATTACTGACAGTTGCACACATGATGCCAGATTTAGGAGGCTGTCCAGTAGATTATATAATAGTGAATTTATGAAGCCTTTCAAAAAATGTTAAGCGGGTCAATAAATGGCACGTTATGTAACTGATAGGAAAAGCCCAAATTTTTATTTATCGCAATATTAAAGGGATATTGCATATTTTATTTGCCAATTTCAGCATTCCCCAGTGAGCGAATTTACTGTAGAGGCATTACTGTTAATTCAGGAAAAGAACAAATGTTTCACATGGTTGGCAGAATAGTTTCTTTTAAATAATAAACAAAAGGCTTGACATAAATACCAAAAAAAAAAAAGAAAAGAAATGTTCAGTGTTGTCCAAAGAAGAGATGAATTTCTAAAGATCTCGCCCTCCAGCAGAGGCCTGTCTGATTCACACTGGCTTTTACATTCAGCATGCGTCTTCTTTCAGCTTTTTTAAATGCCTTGAGAAATAAAACCTTTCAGTGTGGCAGCAGCAGAAGACAGAGTCTTCCATTTTATCCATTTCAGGCAGTACCAACTATCCATTCAGCACAAAATATAACAGAGGAATGAGATTTGTTTTAACATGTAAGGAAAGAAGGCAACAAAATGATGCTATTTAGAGATACATGTGTTTACTCACTGTATACTCTAAACTTTAAATATATTTTTTTCTTACTGTACCTGAGGCTATTAGAAAAAGAGCCACTACGCACCAGTATAATATATTAATTCATTTAAGTCGGCACTGTGGCAAACAAGTATTTTGCTGCTGAATTTGTCCCAGGAGCTGTGTTTTATGAAACAAACAAAATAAAAATTGATTCCAAGTAAGATTTTATTGCAGCTGCTGTCTCACTTTTAACTCCATCCTTCTCCTGTGGAATTTTTAAGAAAAGACATTGGAGCTCTGCTCTTAGAAGCCCATTTTCTATGCGTCTCTTTAGCTGTCCTCTGCTTCCATGGTTAGTCCARAGGAAGGAAAGTCCAGTTTGACAAAGCATTTATAGGCCTGCATGTTTTGAAGTTCTCAGTTGGGCATGACTTTGAAATTTAGCTGTCTGCACCTTTTCTTTCAAGTGAGCACACCAAGACACCTTTGAATCACTAAGGGTTTATTTTATTAGAACACAAATAAGAAGGAGGTCATATTTTATTTAAAKAAAACCTGGGTGAGACACTTACGTACAAGGCCTTAAAATACGCCTCCTTCATTACCCTGGCAGAGTGGAGTTCTTCTCTCCAGTTTTACTCTGTCTCTTATTCTGTTTTCCTGGGTTGCAATAAACTCCACACGTTCCCTTCTGCACAAGCCTTCTCCTCTCTGTCACGTCTAAAGCTTGGCTATGGGTCTGAGTCAGCTCCCTTCTCTCCCAGTCTGCAGCCCCATGGTGGCTTAAGTCAATCCAAGTCAGTACTACTGCGTTCCCGTCCCCACCTTTGCTCTGCCACGTGTACCCCTATGACCTTGCAGTTTGGGGAGATAAGTTTCCCAAAAGCAATCTCACCATGATTAGCTCTTGGCCGCTTCTGATGCCTGATTTGACTTCCAGGGGGATGAGAGAATCATGAGGAATAGCCCAAGGGAGGGCTGAGGATCGCRGCGTTTGCCATTGGCAGTGAATGTCAGGCAAGGCAGGATCTCTGCCCATTTTCAGAGAGGCTCCATTTGACCCAGGATGCAGCAGCCAGGACTGAGCAAACAAGCACTTCCTCCCTGTTGCCTGTCCAAACCTTTTTTAACAAATCGCAAATAGCATAGTAAAGTGTTGGCAAAGAAACAAGAAAATAGGTAACATCTGTTAAATGCATATACACCGACACATACACATTTATGCATGGGCACACACAGAAAATAATAAACAGCTGCTGAAGACAGAGCAGATAGGACGTGGTGTTCGGAGGTGAACGGTTTGCATGCCTGCAGTAGTTTGCTTCGATAATTTCAGGATCGCCTTGCTCATACTCAGGTGCTCCATTCCCGCCTCGCGCAGGAATGTGGAGGGTGCCGAGCTGCAGGGTGCAGCTGTGACGTTTAGAGCCCTTCCCTTGACGTGAAATGGCAAACTGAGTTTAAACCCAGGCTTTTGGAGGTGGAAGGTTTGTCTGTCATTATTGTGTGCCAAGAGGCAAACTGGTATTCCCAAATAGCAAAGCRTGGAGTGTTCCCCTGAACTCAATACGTTAGGGCCGGTATCACAACACCTCATGGGGGAGGTCTGTGAAATGCTGGGAGGGAGCCTGTTAGGAAGGAGTTGTACTCCTTTTTACRTAGGGGAATGACAGAATTGATATTTGCATAATTAGATAATTGATTTAAAAGTGGTACCAAATACAAAACTGCTCAGAAAATAGCGTGTGGTATTTTAGATTTAAGAGTCTACCCTAAAGATCACATAATGTTTCTGACATTACGTAAGAACTAGATTAGCACTGCATATTTTCTGCTCCATTTAACCACCTCTTTATTTAGTTCCTCTGATTTGAATAATCTCTAGTTTTTGAAACAATCTGCATACGCTCTTCTTCTGCACTTCGCGTTCTGCTTTTGTTCCTGTACTAATTCCAAAGTAYGTTGAATGTAACCTCAGCGTTAGTCTCAAAATCCATATATTTTAATTTCCCACTAAGTAACAGGTAAATAGGCATCGGGAAAGAGATAGTCTGAAGAAGTTATTGGTGAGGAGAGTTCTACTTTCAGAAGAAATAGGTTTTTAAGAGAAATATTGTGCGGTAGACAGGCAGCTTTACATGGTGCTGAGTAGCAAATGTAAGAAATGGAAGAGCTGAGAAGAACAGGAATTAGAAAAGCCAACAGAGCAGAATGAAATAGGAGTACATGGGGAATAGATTATATACAGATTTCCTAGGGGAAGGAAGTCTGGGTTTTGTGAGATTGTCACAGAATAGTCTGACCGTGGGGGAAATAATGTATAGTATGTGGCACATTTACTGTTTTGCAGAGGGAGGTGTCATCTTTAAAAATATTGTTCCAGCTGCTATAGCTTTCTTCTACTGATTCTCTTGATTTATTTCTAAGTAAATTAGGCCTATGGGAACACATAAAAAAGAGCTTTTTTGATGAAGAGTGTCATTTATCCAGTCTTCAGTACCTGACCTGTACCAAGTAAAGTTGTCTTCCCATAGGAAGAACAAGCCAGAAGGACCTTGAGAACAGGACCCACCTTTTAGCAAATGATTATGGGCCAACTAAGGACAAGGAAGCTGGCAGGCACCTCTAGGCATTACTTGAATAAAATATAACAGAAGGGCAAAATGTTGGGTAAGGGCTCTCGTGTCAGCTAAATACATCTCTGTGCCAGCTAGTCTGAGTGAAATTGAGGCATGTTCATGCACATTCCCAGGGGCAGATCTTTGCTGGCTGCAGTACGCCAGGGAATTGCCGACTCAGGACCCTCCAGGTTCAGGATCTTTGCTCTGTGCTCTGTTCCTTGGTGAGGAGAGCCCTTAAATCCACTTTTGTCTTGTTCATGAATTCTCCCTGGGGTGATTGCACATCCACAGCACAAAGCGTAGGCCACGACCTTGCCATAATTCAGCTTGTCTTCTTTTTCACATAATGACGATAAAAATCTCACATAAACAAAAGCCTTCAAAATACTGTGTTATCTGTTCAAAAGGATATTTGAACCAGAAAAAACGCTACATGTGATTTTTGCAGCATCTTTCTTAGGAGAATGATATGAACACTGTCTCCTTTGAAAATGTACAGAGACTCTTGGAATTTACTTCTCTACATACTTTTAGCAGTGATTTTGATCTATTTTGCACAAAAATGAGTACAGATTTTTAAAAAGCTTGTAATGCTTCTTTTGTCAAAGCAGAATGAGGTTACAAAAACAATTCATCAGACACTGGAGCTACTCTTGAAGAATCCTCTTTTTGTTTGCTAGACTGGAGAGAAAGTAAATTGCTACTTTAAAAAAAAATGAGTGGACACTGTGAAAGGGCAAGGTCTTGATCCTGTGCATCATCACTCTGCAGTTGGTTGAATGAGGTGAAAAACAGACCACAAAATGAGTAGCTGTTCTTTAATTTCATTATTTTAGCGATTTCTCTCTACTACATTTTCATGTCAGTGAGAAATTGCAAGTTCCTTTAAGCAGCTCATAAGCAGTGAGCAGTATTTTTGTTTCTGATAAAAGCAAATTGCTTTTGATCTATCTTGTGTCATTCTGACCCAAGGGTCATTGATGATTAACAAATGACTGATTACATTTCTTTCTTACAGTATGATATTGTGGGACATTCAGGAGATGGCTTCAACATCGCCTTGGTTGAGAGTGATAAAGTTCCCAAGAACAATAAGCAAAGATTAGAGATTCTTAAGGTAAATCCTACCGATAAATAATGTTGAATAATTAAGGATTCATGACTTCAAAGATAAAATTTTATCTGGGTCACAGAATGCAAAACATGAAGAGAGGAAAGCTGATAGAAAGACAAGGGAGCAAAAATCTGTGTGTTGGTGCAAGGCTGAATTAGAACCTTTCAGAGATGTTGGTATAAATCAGACTGCGCCAAAGTAAGAGGCTGGACATACCTTTTCTGGATCGTTGCTATAAATGCCTCATTTTAGCGTGTCAATGGCTATAGGAAGTTCCAAACATTTTGCAGTGATATACATTCCACCTAAATCATATGGTGACGTTATTAGTGTGTAAGTAAGTGGCTAATTTAAACTGCAGAGTGATCCCAAATCATCACTTTTGCACAGTATCCTAAAGAAGTTGTATGATACAGTAGCAGTAGGAAAGCATGTGAATGCTAGGTTTAAAGCACGTTAAATCCCATTTGCAAAGTAGTAAGTGTCTTCTTCAAGATTTTACTCAACAAGATGCATAAAATACTGCAGGATTTACCTGGACAGCAGCTTGGTACATTACCTAAAACTTTATATTTAAGCTTCCTTCAAATAATATATTTAAAAGATTGGCAGTTAGATTAGATTAGATTAGAACAGGATTCTCCGATGTCTAAAATTCTTCACCATCTGTGTAAAAAATAGCTTCATCAATGCAAACAGTGCATTTCTCCCTTTCTCTTTAATATTGTCTCATAAAAGCTCAAACAAAATGTTTTGGCATTTTTAAAACCTGTTGCCACTGTCAGGCGTCCGGTATTTGGTAATAACTGTGACACTAATAGGATTTAGAAATCCAGTACAAATGATAAACAGGTGGGAGCTGGTCACGGTATTAGGAAACTAAGCCCTGTTTTCTTCCTCAAATACATAGGAATGTAGCTATTCAAACTGCAGCTGATGAAGTATTTTCCCTTCCTTAGGATCCAGTTTAATTCTGTCCGTCCGTAGGTTTGGTTTACCCACTGCGTTTTAAGAAGTGATACCTATCTTAAAATATGACAGATTGTGTATAAAAAGCTACATGTTCTGTAATATCTGGAGCACTGTCCACGTTTCGTAAGATGCTAGGATGCTTACCATAGCATAAATGCGTATTTGTTCCCCCTTGTGCCAGCTGAAATGAATGTTTATTCAAAAAGTCATCTTATCTATTTCTTTTTGGCTCCTGTTGTGCACACAGATCATGCATGCCCACTCACAGTTCTGCATGAGTGGAGACCACACGTTGGAAGGGACAGAGCACGCCATTCGGGATATTGCCAAGGAAGATGCTGATGAGTATTTTGTTATCGTCTTGAGTGATGCGAATCTTGAGCGATACGGTATTCTACCATCAAGGTTTGCCCAGGCCTTGACCACCAATTCTCAAGTCAATGCTTTTGCCATATTCATAGGATCCTTAGGAGACCAGGCAGATAGGTAAATATATTTGTTATATATATAATATATAACATATAACTTCATTTGTTTCCATTCATCATGAATCTAAACTCTGCTTCTAATTACAGTGTAGGCACAACTGTGCCCCCAATGTTCTGCACTATAACCTACCAAAGAGGAACTATAGCTGTTAGTTGTGTCGGGGAGGACATTGGTTATGAGCCCTTGCAGACCTTCCCTATGGAAAGTCAGATCAGAGCGTTCTTGGCRTCTGAAGGGAGGACTTGAATCCGTTCTCTCACTCCAAGGTGTGCACTACACACATGTCTAATGTCACTACAGAATCATGGCTGAGATGTGGTGCCTTTGGCCTTTCCCAGTATGCGGTTTAAGTGTATGTGAATAGCCTAAGAAAACAAAGGAAAATGAAACAAGAGAAACCTGGAGTTTAATGGCCTCTAAAACTGTAAAAAATCTGACTCAGATGCTACCCTTGCATTAGGACTCAAAGACCTGAATTCTGTGGCGAGTCGGAGCCTATTTTTAGYGCTAGTCCGTAATTTTACTTTAAATTGTTTAGGCACAGGCACAAAATAAGGAAATTCTGTCCCAAGTGGCATTCCACATCCGCCAACGACCAGTACATGCAACAGAAAGCTATTACAGCCGCAAATGTTAACAGAGCCTTTTCTGCTTCTGTTCAAGTCTTTGACTAGAGCAGGATAAGTCAAGGCCCAAAGGGAACTGGTCCTCAATATGCAGTTTTAATCAGAAAGGGTTTGAAAGATGCAGCTGCAGARCAAATGTTAGTAGTATCTGCAGGTCCGTAGGTCAGAGCTGCATTATGCATTAAAAAGAATCCATTTTGAAAGACTATAATTACAGAATGTCCTTTTACTTCTGCTAGGAGGAAAAAAAAAAAAAAAACATTGGCCATATCCTGCTGCGTAAGAAAAGATCATATAATTGCCTAGTTCACTGGGGATGGAAAAGGCACACAATGCTGTCACTGAAATGCATTTCTATGTATGTGTAAGTGCAGCATTGGACAAAGCCTTCCTGTAGCTGGTGTGGGGGAAGGAGAAAGGAGTTCTTTGTAGCAGCTTTTTTAAAACTTACTTTAAAAGTGAGACTTAAATTATTATTGGAAAAATGTTGTGGAGTGCAAACTAAAACTTGTAGAAAGCAGAGAAAAAATAAACTCCAAGCCTGCTGATGAGACATGAGAGAGGTGAATTTGGTAAAGTACATATGGGTTTTTTTAGGGGGTAGAAGCTGTGAATAAAAATGTGTCAGGCTAATATTTGTAGAAAATATCTTTCCATCTAATCTGCTATGATCTAGAAGAAACACAAAGAGCACATTTAGACTCACTGGACATTTTGAAGTGAAAGAATTACGGATTCAATCAAAACATACTAGTATGTTTAGAATAAGTAAATATCTTCATTTTCAGAGAAAATTTCCAGCTGCCCTCAGAAAATCAGTGGCGTCAGTACCTTGTTTGGTCACTAGTACCTTCATCAAAGCCAGATTTTTTTTTACATGTCTGAAGTAAGACTGAATAGAAATTTCTTTTAAAAACACTTGGATTGTCTTGGTGAAAAGACCTCTGTGACACAAGTGCTTTCAGTGATTCCTCCCACTGCTGCTTTCCCAAGCCTTTAATTGCACAGTGACAGCAATGTGAATGGCATGTATTGGCAAGGTATTCAAAAGTAAAAGCATCTTTTCTTAAGGAGCTTTGGCTTGCTGTAGGGAGCGTAATTTGAAATGGTAATTCTTGTCCCTCGTTCTGCTCCTTAGGCTGCAGAGGACACTACCAGCAGGTCGGTCTTTTATTGCCATGGATACCAAGCAGATCCCCCAGATCTTGCAGCAGATCTTTACATCTACCATGCTGTCAAGTGCCTAGCCATCGCTGATGTCGTGACATGGGTATTCAGAGAAGAAAACCACTCCTGCTGAAGATATGAACCCTAAAGCTGAAGATAAACACCGTTATTAATGAAGTACCTGCTACTACTTAATCAGAAAGCCAACACAAATCTGCATGGTAGTAAGATTGCACCACAGACTTGTCAACTGACTTAAAATGTTTTCAAAGAATGGCAAGGGGGCTGAGGTGGAGCTCAGGATGGCTGCAGAGCAAATGTTTTTCCAGAGGGACAAATAAATAAAGGACCGTGTGTGATCGTTACTGTGGCTGATGTATTGCCAGCACTACACTATCATCTCACCCCGTTTTATTAATAGCATCTCTTGGTCCTCCRGGGTTAGATAATGTTATACAAGAGAGAGCCAGCTCATCTGTTTCAGTGTTTTGTGTGCACAGATCTGGAGAGTCAATTCCCTCTTTAATTCCCTCTGAGCAAGACTGCTGTGGTCGAAGAGGAAACCCTGCCTTCCTGCACGGGTGCTTTCTTGTCCTGGTCGACACCCGGACTGCACCGCTGGGTGCTGGGAACAATGGAGCAGTTTGGAAACACAGACCGCYGCCGTGTAAACATCCACTATCTGATCAGGCACGGCACTCAGAGATGTCAGATCAGGAGAAAGTGGCTGTTAAGAGGAATTAAAAAAAAARAARRAAAAAAGATTCTTTCARCTCTGCCYRTGAAAAATGAGGGGAAAGGGTCMAAAGGGTCTTAAGACCCACCTGCCACCATTTCCAAGSAGTGAAGTGCTGCRGCATCTTYTTTGTAAAGCAGAGGATGACGTCCTGCTTTGCTGATGTCCAGAGTCCCTGGGAGGGCTGCAGCACCCTGGAGACCAGAGGTGCCTTTTAGATAGGGGGAAAAAAAAGTTACTAGCACTCTGCTAGAGCTCCTTTATACTCTTGCTTAGGTCTTTTGAACATCCACCTGGAGAGCGTATCTAGGTATTCAAGGTTTTTTCTAAAGGAATTAAAACAGAAAATGTGTTCTRATTGTAGCAAGGTATCTGTGGTGGGATATATTTCTTTAATACTTAAGATGTTTATAAAGACTTA
>NW_028186423.1:1522622-1563357 GCF_003343005.1 Rhea americana
TTCCTTCTTGCCCTTCTTGAAGACTGGAGTGACACTGGCTTTCTTATCCCTATTTATATACTACAGAACAGCTAGTATATTCTTGTACTACTCGTACTGCTGTCTTGTGGTGTGTCAGGAGCACAGAAATACTTGAGGAATTGAATTTATCACTTAGCTAGCTGATGTTTCTTTGCATCATCACTAATACTCTCTACTCATACTAACTAATTTCAGGATAAGTGATTAGAAAAAGATTCAAGGAAGAGTGCTCATAAAAATCAGAAAAGAGAAAATATGGTACTTCTAATATTTCTCTCAATGCTGCAGTTGCTCAAATTGCGCTGTGAGCACTCTTTTGKGAGGGGAGGAGAGGTATYAATTTGATCTTGCTACATACAGCCRCCRTTCGCTACTATGTCCATCCTGCAGCAGACTACCTATGTAACTCAAGTATAAATGCTGCGAGTGTCCAGCAATGCAAAATATGGGACATCATATAATTTACAGTTGCAAAAGATGCACTTCATTTCCGGAGGCTCTGCCTCCCTTAAGCTGGGGACGGGCATTCGGAATTGTAACTTCAAAAAATCTTTACSATGGTGTCCAAAATGGCCCGCTCTTAGGAGGTGTTTGGCTTTCTGGGACGCTGGTATTCTTGTTAGTGCGCAGTCTTGCTGGAAACAGCTGTAGGCTGTGACCTCATGTAACAATAAATCTTGCCCAAATATTGTGAAATAATTGTTCAGACTGAACCGCAGAGATAACCCAAACTGAGAGCGGGCGGCGCTTTGACTGTCTGCACGACTTCCAATCCCTTTACAGCTTGAGGGGACGGAAGGCATTTTTCAAAGGTTTGTTATATTGTTATGATAACTGTATAYGTGAAAACAAAGAGGTTAAAGATGGAATTCCTGTTTGGAGCGAGGGGAATTGGGAGGGGGGTGTTGGGAAGATTATCCCTGCCTGCGACAAATGCATACATGCACACGCACACAGCTACTTGCAGAAGTACACGTTCAAATACAACTATCTCGGCCTTGTTGAAACATTTTGAGATATTAAATGCAATAAAAAATTGGCATATTAATAATTCTGTTAGTAACTGGCCTTACCTGTAATAATTCCTTCAGTACCTCTGGTTTCATCATTGGAATTCTTTCAGAAGGAAACATTTTATTTTAGTCAAAGGTACTGTTTACTTTCTAGATTACTTGAGTGGATAAACTTTCTCACTTTGTATCTATTTACACTACAATACTGTTGTCTTTGTAGTAAAAATTAGTGTTATTTAAGAGAGACAGTGCAATAACACATTCCATTTTAAGCTTCCTGTTTGGGTATCACTGTAAATGGTAYTTAATGTCACGCTATTTCCCATTGCTTGTTTGTGCTTGGCTTGGTTAGGTTTGGTTTTATTTTTTGTTTCAAGWCGCATCAGTTGTGTTTCACTTCCCGGTTCAGGGAGCCGCAGGGTACGGCTGCGTTCGCAGACCGGCTGCTGCAGGGAGCGCGGTTACGAGGGTCTGAAAGCAGCTTCTGATCGAATTTGAGAGGAAGGGAGAAGAGGTTAATGAAAAGTTATTTTTTTTAGTCCAGAAAGAGGATTTTCCTTTTTTTATTATTATTTTTTTTAGCAGTGCTTCGTTGCAGACCGTATTTGACCTGACAGTGTCTCTCCAAATTGTTAAAATTTGGTGAGAAATTTTCCCTGGGCGCTGTGCATCTCTCACCTGCTCTAGTGCCCCTCACGACTGCCGAGCAATCMAAACAGCAGCTGTGCTTGTTCCTGTCTCTCAAGGACTAACAGTGTTATTTTCCTGCTTAGCCCRCAAGAATTTAGCAGACAGACCTCTTCCACATCCCTGAGCCTTGCAGAGCTCTTTTTCTTTAATATACAGTTATCTTTTTCATTAGTAAAACACTTGAGTGATGTGTCTGCACTTTGATTAACAGCGGCGCTGGTGAACGCTCTTGCCGCTATCATGTACCAGTGTTCGCTGACACTACCATATCCTTTGAAAGTGTATTATTTGCTTCACTGTATTAAGATATTTTCTAACTCTTCTCACAGTTTATTATGCTGCTTCCAAGCTCGCCCATTTCTAGGGAAAGGCACTGCTGGACTGAGTGAATAGCTTTGTGAGCTTGAGTGGGTCCAGACTGTTGCAAGTGCTATGAAAAAATGATTAAATAATTTAACTACCTCTTATGATGCAAACTTACCTAGGTCTGTTTAGATATTTAATGTATAACATAAGCAGCCTCACATGACTGCATATAGAACRGGTATGTTGGCATAAAGTGTGAGGAGAGTTAGGAGGGATCGGTAATCTTTGACTCCTGCAGTCACTTTCTTTCTAATTTTTCTTAACAGACATTCGGTGTGAAACATGACAGTGAACGTGATGCTAGAGTTTGTCTRTTAGTCTGGCAAAATTAAGAATAAAGATCTTAATTTCTGCTCAAATATACTGCTGTAATATTGAAGCAAACAAACGTATGACAAAAGATTTAGATACTGTATAATATGTTAAAAAAAAGAAAGAAAGAAAAGAAAGAAACTGATGTCCACTTGGGGGATACAGGTAAGAGATGCAAATTATTAGTTATTATATTAATTATTGCAAAAGAATTATTCAGTTTTGACAAAAGAAAACATGCAGTCATGTTGCATTGGCTATTGCACAGTATCTTGTTTATTAATAAATAACCTTCCTGTAAAAATGCAAATGTCAAAGATATTTATTGAGAAATAAAAATACATTTCCTAACCAGATGTTTCATCCAGAAATCTGTTTTGAAAATGAAATTATTGAATGATTATCTGTCAGTTCTGACAGAACCTCYGTGTCAGAAAAGGCTGGGATTTTAGTTAGTGTCTTTAAAATTGTTTCAGTGTTAACAGGTGAGTTTTTWATTCAGTCTGCTAAAACTATGCCAGAAGTTCAGCTCCCTAGATAATTCTGCTTCTGGAGCAGAAGTATGTCGGAGCAGCCTTGCGTTTTCTCTCTTCGTGTGCTTTCTGCCAGGCTCTGGGGAGGGCAAACAACCTCTCCTCTGCTGACCATGAGCCTTTTCGAGAAGGAGAGCCACCCTTCCGCGCAAGGTGCAGCGCCGGCGCGGCGAGCTGGAGCCTGCAGCCACGGGCTGGCGGTCGCGACGTTAGAGCTGGTGAATGACAGATACCGATGCCCGAAGCACCTGAGCATTTTGGAATCGCCTGGAGAAGTCGCGTCACGTATTCGGGTGGCTAAAATGCCTCCCGCACCCTACCGGGTTGTGCTAGTGCGGAAAACGCCTCAGGACAGCTACTCTGGGTAGCTGTTGGAGGTGACCGGGGCTCGTCCCTCGGCCCGCCAGTGCTAGCCGAACGGAGTGTGAGTGCTCGTCCGGAACATTTTATAGTGAACAAACSCCCTAGGAAAAGCACGTTTGTAAAGTGGACCTTTTAACCGGAGAAGGACTTCGTCTTCTAGGGGCCAGGCTTTACACCAGGCGCCTGAACCCCCAGAAGGAGAAAAGGTCTCTCTCTCTCACGAGTCCTGCACRGATTCATACAGATTATTTTAGAATGTCATTTTGCAAAAAATGCTGAGTAAAAACAATTTTATTGGTGGCCTGTGTTTTACTGTGCAGGTTGGTATAGTGTCATGTACAGTATCTGTTCTGTACCAGCAAGCCTGAGGCAAAAAAAGTTCTGATGTTGCAAGCGCTAAAAAGTTATATATGTTGTTCAGTCTTGAAACAAGTTAAGACGACTCTAGTTCRTAGTGTCACCAAAATAAACCAGCAAAAAATTGCCTAACTCAGAAGAAGTGCTTTYCCTTTTGAGACTGTTGTGAAAATGTGAACAGCAGCATCACCGAACAAAGCATTTTAAACCACATTTTGTGAGGAAAGAAGTGTATGTGGGGAGATTTGAAGAAGAGAAACAATCAAGTCCACAATCCAGCCTTCTTCTGGATGAAACTGTTCTTTTTTTTGTTCTGTCTAAACCAAAATACTTTGAGCCTTGTATTTGCAAAGATTAGGACAGCCTTCTAAATTTGAATAATTTCTTTTTTCAGGGATAGCCATTCTCTAACGTTTGACAGCATACATAAGCATACAAAAATTTAGCAGATATTCTTAACATTAATCCCAACTGCACATCTGGTATTGGTTGTACTCCAAAAAGTTCGGCACCCTTCAGACTACATCTGTGGAAAATCCAATTCAAGAAAAATGTAATCGCAGTAAGTATGCTGATAGCTGGAAATGTAAAATCCATTGCTAGTCTAAATTATAAATCATCTTCCTGTTTCACTAGCTAGTGTAGTAACCTTTTTCCAGCAAATAGAAGCAGGAGAACTAGAGCTCACCTGATGTTATGGAGCTCGCCTGGTTGGCAAATGACCATAGGGGAAGGAAACGGGGAGGGAAAAGAAGAAGGACAAATTATTAGTGTTCAGGCTGCTCTGCTTCCTGACCTGGCTGGGCTCGGGTGCAGGTGGTGCTACGAGGAAGGACAGGAGAAAAGTGCAGCCATGCAGGTGGGGGAGTGACGAGAAGATCTACCAGGCAGGGTCGCGGCAGCCCCCCTTTCAGCTTTTCTGAAAGATTAATCGCTCGTTCTCGATACCGGTGCCGATAGCAGAGGGTGCAGATGTGGCTGGGCAACCTCTGCRGCTTCTGAAGTCAGCACTTCAGCTGATTCATTACGGTCTCGTTGGCCTTAATCTCCGCGCTTCAGCATCCTCATCAATAACGAGCAGAAAATAAATTCCTTCTCTACCCCAGGCGCGTGTTCAGGATGAATTACGGCTTGTTAACATCATCAGACAAGTGGCGGCAGGGGGGCTGAACTAAAACAAATGTGTTCCCTGAATGCTAATTCTCTCTTTTTATTCCTTCTTAAATGTGTGTAATTTAGTGCTTTCTAGCATAAGCCAAAATTTAGAAGTCCCTGGAATCTTTACTGAGGGTAGAAGCATTCACTGAGCACCTACAAATTTGATGCAGCTCACAAATACAAAAAAAAAATGTCCGTTTTGTATCAGGACTTGACACAAAATCCATTCTTGGCAGCAGYCTTTTCAGTCCGAATCATTTAACAAGTATTTTATGATAACTTCTCTGGAAAGGCTCTCTAAGTAGATGACAATATTACATGCAGACAGTGGTTTGGAAAAAATTCAAAAATAGCATTACTTGGTTAGGAAGCTGTGTTATGTAGGGGAGTGATATGAGGAATGGTGTCTCATATACTTTTGCTTTTGTCATGACTAAATCCCGCTCCAAGCAGTCTGTATCAACACCTGCCTTTCTGCTTGGACTGGGTTTACATCATTAAGGTCCCTTATTACAGTTTCCAATTTGAGAATTATTTTTTCTTTTTTTTTTTTCTTTTGAGAAGTATGAGTTGGGGGTGATGGGGGTGCTCCCATTTCTTACGCTGCACAAGCTGCACGGTGGTTTCCGTGAGAGAGGCGCGCTGCAGCGAGGAACGTGCCTCCCCGCTTGCATCGTACTGCACGAGCTGTGCCTACCTGGGAAATGTTTAGTAGTAATGAAGGAGCAAGGTTAAAGCATTGCCCCATCCCCGTCTGCCTGCTCACGCAGCCCAGAAAAAAGTATCTTCTGCGGAGTCCAGCTGCAGACGTAGCAGGGGCGAGGACACCGTGTCCTCCGCGCGGGCCCGTGCAGCTCGCGGTCGCCCGTCGGAGCCGGCGGTCCTGACTGCTGCTCCGCTCCGGCCCCGTCGCTCGCGCAGCCGGGAGCAGGGTCTGCGCGGCGTCTGCTCTGGCAGCCGGGCTGGACCGCTCCTGGCTTACGTGAAAGACCGAAGTGCAGTTTAATGGGAAGCCCGGGAGCTCCGCGCTCGGCAGCAGCAATTGCCCTGCAAATTTGATGCAACAAAATGGCTCTGTGCTTTTCCAGCGTAGTTATCTGGACTTGCTCTGCAGCTCCCTCCTTCTCCCCTCGCKCCACAACCCCTTTCGTGCTTGTTGCTGCTCCTGGGCCGCTGAACCRAGGGCGAACAGGGAATGTGAAACTTGGCCGCCTCTTTACCCCCGACCACAGGGAGTGGGAAGGAACRAGTCCCCCACAACTTCTCTTTAACCAGAACTCATACCCGTTGCCAAAATGAGCAAAATYATAYGTCAGAAACGGCTGCTGCAGTCCTCCCCGCCAGCCCCTTTYCTGGCATGATCCACTCTAAATGTAGCAAGGTTTCAAGGTAATAAGCTGGATGCAAGAGGAAAAACGAGAACTTAAGTTTTCCAATTTATTTGCTCTAATTCCCTGTAGTTTGAGCATAGATTTAATGCTACAGAYGGGAAAAAGGCAGGTAACATGAAACACAGGCGAGCGTGCTTGGCTGCCCGAGGAATGCCCAAGTTGGGCAACCCAGCTGGCAGCTGACATTTCGAGGTAGCAATCGCGTTAGGAAGAGCAAACCTCAGAGGAGGTGGCAGCCCGAGAGCCCGACCCCAGTGCTAACGCTCACGTGGGGCAGTGCCGAGCTGGTGCATGTGGGGCTGCAGCAGCGTGGCAGCTCTTCGTGGCATTGCCAGCTTCCCAGCTGGTGTTATTTTCTCATTGGAAAGGGGCAGAAATAAATAGTTTCCCTCTCCTACTAACGTAACTCATGTGGCTCCTTTTCCGATGCTCCCTTTGGACAATGGTGTTGTCCTCTCCAGTACAAGAAAAAGTCCACAGGCCACAGAAAGTCTTTCTTTGCCCCCAAGAGATCACCTCTTGATGGCATCCTTACAGCCCAAGGTGGAAAACCTGATCCAGGCCACCCTCTGGCAGAAGGCTGTCAGTCACTGCTTCAGCAAACTAGCCCAGAAATCTCTTCCACCTCCTTGTTGGGGGCCTGGGAGCCTAAAGAGGCATCTCCAGGTCCCACGGGCACATGGGGCTTAGAGCTCTTGCTGCTTTCAGGGCTGTGGGCTCTTTACTGTGTTCGGTACCTCTTTGTGATCTGCTCGTGGAGGATCCAAAATACACAGAGTTTTGTGCTCGCATTCAAAACCGGAGCTGATGGAGGGTAGCCACACCACAGAGGAGCGCAACGTCACGGAGAAGGGCACAGCTGAGCACCGAGCAGGCATGAATTTGTAGGGCAGTGTGCGTGTGTGTGGGGGGGGGGGAATGTCAGGGCCACTGAGAGCTTACCCTGCCGTTTCATGCAAGGAGAAATCCATGCCAACTAACTAGCGGGTTTCCCTCTTCGCTACGGCATATTTATGCACTCARAGCTCTGYTCTCCTCTCCTTTAGTGTCAGCTCAGAAAAAGGCTCCTTACAGCCTCCTCTACCTGCTATGAATAGTCCCAGCAGATCAAGGATTCATGGTAGGGTCCAGTCTTTTGCCAGCAGGATGAGTAGGAAGCAGAAGATCTTAAATTACATGGAAGTTTGGATTCAACATGGAGCAAAACCCACACCACAATGCTAGAGGTACAAGCCCTGAATTGCAATATGCACGTGCTAACATGGTCCAGAGTTAGCGCTGCTTGTGCACTGGAAGCTACAAAGAGAAAAGTCTTTTGATTAAGTTTTTAGCATGTGATGTTGTAGCTCCAAACCTCCCTAATATTGAATAATTTTAATCTAGTCATTTGCAACTGGGTAAAAATTCATCGTTGATCTCATAATTAAAAAGCAGAGGTGGCAGCACAGGTATTCATGTTTTTTATTGCGTTATAAAACTGATTAAGAACATCTAGAGACTGCCAATGGCCAAGGTGTCATTTAAAATTAGTATTTTATGTATGTGCTTAATCCAATATAAGGAATTGCAAAATCTAAACAAAATAATACCTGTATAAATGAAGCAGCTCAGCGATTTACGAAGCTCTTGAAGGCTTCTGGTGCTTTAACATATTGAAAGCATGTCAAAACCTATTAGCCTTTTTTTTTTTTTGTAGTCATCCTTTCTCTCTCTTTAGTACACCATCTGTCTGTCAGATAGGCAGATGGCCTGTTACTTTGGACACGAGTTAAAGCTCTAGCATTGGTATGTGTAAGTCCCCTAAATGAGACACCCGTTCCTTTCTCATCATCATATAGATGATAGCTTGGTTAAAAGATTCCAGCAGTTTGCTAAAGCAAATTGGTAATATATACTGCTTAGTAGTTACAGCAAATAATTGCATTTACACCTAACGATTGACCATTATCATGAAATATCACATGAGACTTTGGAGAAGTTGAGTAATCTGTACACCACATCCTTTATAATGATAAAGATCCTTTTATAGAAACTGTAGTTAGCCTGTGGTTTTAGCACCTTCCTACTTCTCTTGGACTGATGTGGACACCATTGACTCAGCAACATGTTTTGTCAGGTAAAAGAAAAGGAGGCAGCCTTTCTCTGAAAAAAAWTAAAGGAAGATCCTTCCCTCTAGCCCCATGAAAGAAACAGGACAAGAGAGGGAAAGCTAGAAAGCCAGAACTCACTTTGATAAAATCAATGAATGCAAAAATAGAGGAGGGCTGGTTAGCTAGAAAAAGATAGGAAGGAATCTAAAGACCTAAGATGAGGCAAACAAAAGCAAATGGCCAAGAAGAAGTCGGCCAAGTGCAAATTAAGACAGAAGAGAACTTAAAAGATCATTTTTCTTTACTTATTTAATCATCTCGAGTGTCTGGGAGAATGGATGTGAGCRGGTGTCTGACTCCTGGCGAGTGTTGGCCTCTCTGCTGCCTTCCAAGCRGCAGCTCTTCCTCCCGCAGCTCTTGTGCATCCAGAGCAAGGCTTTGCAGGTCAGCCTCTCTCRGCCTTTTGGGGTAAAACCTGCTCAGCACCTCCTCCGGAAACCCAGAGCAGAAGGCACAGGTTTACACTGGGCGCTTTATTTTTGAGATGCCAACACACTTCAGATTGGCTGGGGGARAGGGTTGYTGGAAGTTTTTAYTTTTCCCCCYYYTTTTTTTTTCTTTGCTCCATGCTCTGCAGCTATCTGGACAGCTTTTTGCATGCTCAAGTTGACCCTCACGGGTACCTGCTACATGAATCATTGTTAATAACTCACCTGGAGGGTTTCAAGGAGGAAGGTCTCAGCATCAGAGGCCAAGGCAGCGCCGAAACACCCRGTCCTCTTCCTTATATGAAGGCTGCTGCCCTGCCTTTACATCGTGCCRCTGCTGGGGGCATCCCGAGGCAGCAGCCAGCACGTGGCCGGCTGTCATGTGGCGTCCCGCAAAGCCCAGCCGACACCGGGCTGGAGTTTCGAAGGCAGGCAGCAAAATAAAAGGTCACAAAGCTTTTTCCATTACCGCAGAGGAGTCTGAAAGCGGTGTTAGTTAGCGTAACCGGCTGCTCTTAACAAAAGGCACCCTGTTTGCATGATGTCTTCTAGCAAAAGCATGTGCGCGGATGTGAGCAACTCAGTCTGGCAAAGCCAGCGAATGTCAAAGTTGAGTCATTTTTCCTCAAAGCAGGAATCCAAGATCTGATGGGCTTAGGAAAAAATAAATCAAGGCCCTTTGAATTGCTCAGGTTTCACACTCCATTGCAAACTAAATGCATGTCAGTCACTCAGCCCATGAATTTTTCTTAGTCCTTGGAGGTTTGGACRAAACTGGACCCCCATAAGAAGGGACCAGTTTCCAGGCCTGAGCCTCCACTTCCCTCGAAGCCGTGTTGCTTGTTCCTGCCAGTTTTCCACTCAACCAACATGCTGAATCACCCCAGTCCCAAACTAATGATGCAGCCACTGCTGTTGTCCTCCTCTGCTTCAGGGTATGGCTCATGTCGTATAGCGTTTCTTCTAGTTTCTCAGTTATTGCTGGAATAGGATCTGGCCAATCTACCGGAAAACTACCAGGCATCTGGCCTTCTTCCTGTTATTTTCTTCAGAGGGTATTAAAGTGTTAAAGCGCAGGATCAGATTAGGTCGAGATAGGTATTAAGATTCTTTCAACAAACCTGTATTCAAGATAGTTTTAGTATAACAAGGGAAGAGAAGCAGGAATAGGTAGGAAAGAGCAGAAATATTTGAGCATGGTATCCCAGATCTCTATAACTTCACAGGTACCGCGTACTCAAAACCAGTCTGCAGCTGCTCCGAGCCCAGTTCAACAGTCAGCAGCTRTTTCCTGGTGTTTGATTTCTCTGATACAAACACCAGGCACGAGAAATAAAGCACTCATACCACTCCTGCACACCAGGTCCATGCCTCAGCCCTGGGTTTTTCCTACCAATTTAACCACAGCATTTTTTAGGTTCTCTCAGTAACTATCTTAAGATGCCTCTGTATTTAGGCTACTGGGCTCTATTAATATATGCCATATGTGTAAGCCATGCACACTAAAAATACAAGGCGAGCGAGATCTGGGGACGCGGATGGGCTGTTTTCCCTTTCCTGCTGGGCACTGGAGAGATGCTGGTTCCCATCGCCCTGGGGGCTGCCAGCGCGGAGGGGGTCACAGGGCCCAGGGACAGAGCCACCAGCACACGGATAAACAGGAGGAACCTAAGGACAGAGACAAATAAGAAGCTCAGCAAGGTGAATAATCCCTCATCCAAGGTCCAGAGGGTGTTCAGCAGGGTGCTGGCACACAGTCACCTGCYGCTGGGGCTGTCCTGACTTAGACTCTGCAGCCAGTGGCCAATTCATTTTTATGCATCCTCCCACCTTTTTAGCATGACCCTCTGCAAGAACCATTAAAATGAAGAAATTTCTCTCCGACCCTTCCAAATGCGAGGACAGAGTTTGACATTAACCCCCCCCACACACACACACAAACTGCAAGAACAGGGCATATTACAAAAGCACCCCGAAGGCCCCGTGCTTTGGCGGTAACCCCGTCCTTCCCTGGGCGCAGGCCACGGACCGCAGCCCTGCCGCTGCCCGGTGGTCAGACGGGCCGGCCGGCGGGCACGTTCACCCCTTGCTCCTTTCTCCGCAGGAGCAGCAGYGTGGGCTGCCCCGCAGGTCCCCTCCCCTTGCCGGAAGGTCGCACTGGCCGAATTCGGGCAGAGGGCCCCAGAGCTGATGCAGGGGGGCTGGCGGCTGGGCGCAGAGCAGCCCCCTAAGCCTGGTTCCTGCAGAGCCTGGCGAGCCCTGAGTACGTGACACGGAGGAAGGCAATTCTCTTGCAAGCGAATAATCCGTCCCCATTTTTCTAGTATTTCTTAAGCCCTGGGAGTCCAGGAAATCCCAATCACTAACCAATCTCTCATTATCTTAAAACCCAAAACCCTGTTAATGTCTTTACCTCATACTCTACAGCTCTGGAAACGTGCCCAGTTCCTTCTTGAGTTACTTTATTTCAGCTGATGATTTTGGCAGGTTTATTTATTTATTTATTTATTTATTTATTTTCCCAGATCTTGGCTACTGTTCCTTGAGGAAACTGTGCCTGACCCTCGTATGCTGTGGCTAAATCTGCCCTAAAGCTCAGCGCCACAGTTTGTTATTCTTGTTAATAGACTAAAAACTGTAGATGAGTGAACAGTTTTAAACAGCACACTGACCTGTAGACATCTAAAATGGATTAACTTCTTCACCATGTGTTCATTAGTTAAGAAAACATTCCTAAGTATATCCATACAATAAAAACACTGCAAGCACTTAAACCCGATTCCTGTAGCCTAGTTTATAAATTAAGTTTTGTGTCAGCAAGTCTCCCCTTGCAACACCTGAAACRCCTTTTCCTCCAGCTGAGTGACAGGATCTCAGCAGAGCCTGGCTCTGCTCACCGTACACTGTGCTGTGCTGGAGAGACCACGCACAGCTGCTGCATTTAAACCTTATCATCTCACCTTTAGTAAAACACAACTGTTTYTTGGGTGCTGGGCTGGAACACGGCTGCCCCTTCTGGGCCACGCGTTGCGAGAACGTGGGACTGGAGGTGGGTCCCCATGCACATGTCTCGGGGGCCAGCACCAGGCACAGCCCTGCTCTAGCCAGTCCTTTAGGAAAATTTAATAAAGTTCCCATTTACAGGCACCCAGAGCTTTGAATATTGAGTAGTACTGAATGAGTCCTGTCTCCCTCCCTTCACAGCCCGTTGCTATTCCCTGTTCAGCCCAATTTAGCAGCACAAGCAAACTGGGGGGAAGGGAGGRGGCAGCTTGCTCGAAGCACGCCAGCTGCTGCACGGTTGCGTAGGAACGAAGAGAGACGATGTTCCCGAGCCTGGCAAAACCCGACGTTCGCAGGCCTGGCGCTTCCTGGCAGAACAGCCTCCTCTTTGTGGCTTCAAAGAGCACGGTGCTATTTATGGCAGTTCAGTTTCTATTCTTTAGCAATTCCACGTTCATTGCAAAATGACTTTCTATTTCYGTAAGTCGACACAAAAAGCGCAGACAGTACAGATTTGCCAGCTGCTCCTTGGGATAGCCTTTAAAAAAGGTAAAAACCTAATAACTTTATCACCAAGTCTTCTGCCAGTGGTCCTCTGCTCGCTACTCCCCCACACATAGCTCTCCTACCGAGATCTTTCCTGCGACCTACCGGTTGCAGGTGGGTGAGCACCTCAGCTCTGGCAAAGAAGGTCCTCAAGGGAGACTTTCACGTTGGGGAGAAACACGTCGGGCAGGGCTGATGGAAGTGCACTCCACATTTCAAGGCCTGTAAAGAGCTGTGAAGCCTCTCCAGCAGCTGGCTTTGAGTTCTTTTCAATCCCAGGCCAAGCTGTTGTATACTCAGGGCATCCCAGCTCGTGGGAGCTGCAACGGAGGTTTCCTGGATCTGAAGGTCCCACTGCAAAACTCAACCCTTTTTGCTGACCCTCCCCAGTGCTGCCTSCATCAAAAAGCCGGATGGAAACCATCACCTCGAGCAGAGGGGAAAAGCCTCTCCAGCCACTTCCTGACCTCTACCGCAAAAACATACGGAGCTTCACTTATTTCCAAGCAATCCCTATGGCTCTTGGTTGCTCCAGGTCTACCTATGTGTTTAAGAACAGAGGGTCGCCCCATGGTGCAAGGGAAGTCCGGGCACCTACGGTGAGACAGCTGGGTGAACTTGTAACCTCCTGTAAGCATCCCTGGCCGAACTTGTTTTCCCTGTGCACACAGAGTATTTGGCTGTGCAAATTATGTGCAGGCTTGTATGATACCACCCCTCAAACCACAAGTCCTCCTGTGCACAGCAGTATGGTAAGGAAGACAGAAAAAAAAAATATGTTTGTGTCCCTTTGCTTTGGACAAAAGATCATTACTTTCAGTCAAGGGTTAAAACCCTTGCAAGTCTTAGCCATTGCTGCCCAGGAACTAAATGACATTAGCTACCCTGCTGCTCTGAAATATTTTGAAATACCGCACTGCTAATCATGAAGCAAAGACGTTGCTTGTCACTTTACTTGCTGAACGTATCTGGGTGCTTAAGTGAGGCAGTGCAACTCCCAACCCCCTGCGTATTGACTTCCACAGGCGAAGCCCGCAAAGTACTTTTTTCTTTCCTTTTTTTCGTGTCAGTGGTACACGCCAGAGGCGCTTGCTGTGATTCACAGAATATGAGGCCAAAGTTGAGGGGAGGAGGAGGAGGAGGAGGAGGAGGAGGAGGAGGATTGGCTTATAGTGATGTTAAAAAGAGCTGCAGAGAACTAGCTGTAGGGCTGCCGTTGCTCACTTCAGGCCTACGTAGCTCTCATGACATCCAGCTGAGAGCAATGGGGCGAAACAGGATAGCTTATTTGCAGCTCAGGATGACGTAAACGACCATAAATCTCCAGCTGGAAGACAGCTACCTAAGAAAAATGCTACCTTATTCAATAGCATTTCAGAAAGAAATCTAGTTAGCAGGGAACGTCTGCGTGCAGGCAAAGACAGCGGCACACTGAGCCTGGCACAGCCATAATCAGAGTGCTTGGCCCTGATCTTCGTTGGAGAAGCACATTTTTCCCATTTATTCCCTCCGGAGCTCCAGCATACTGATTGTGGAGCTACATCATCCCAGGTTTGTCTGCTTGCTCTCCTTCGGCGGCCAGCTCCCCAGTTCTTGTTCAGAGATCGCTTTTAGCTGAAATTTCCCGCTTCATTTTAAGCAAAGTTTCTGGCCCTTGTGGTTTTGGGGAAAGTTTTAAAAAATATGGCACAGGTCAACCAAAGGATTAAAATGCCAAAAGGCAAAGAAAAGAGTGAGCGTTTTTGCTGTCTGCTCTGAAAACAGTTTCATGACAGGTTATAATCTTATTGATTATATGGCATATTGATATGGCATTTTGAATATTGCCATAGCTTCAGATGTCTTCTCCTTAAATTCTTTAACTCTGGGGAAGGCAGATAAAAACACACATGAAAGTTTGACTCAGTAAAAGTTAACGTGATTTTTGGCAAATTATGACCGTCTCTAGTGTTTTCCTGTTTGACCATTCTTACATTTTTACCGAACCGCACTTCACTCCTCACTGATACGAATGGGAGCTGTTCTCTGAACATTTTCTCATTGTTAAATGCTCAAATTTCTTTAAAATTCTGTCCGAATCTCATATTATCCACCGTGGCTCTTTGCTTCGACTTAATCGAACATGTCCCTGCAGACTCCCGCTTGCAAGAGTCTCGTCGCCGCTGGCGGCGCTGCGGGAGCGGAGAGGGCACCGGCTTGCAGCCGGCTCTAGCAGGGAAACGTTTCTCACAGGCTTTGCGTTGCGCCTTCTTCGTGGGATGGGAAGAGGAGGCGCTTGGGTGAATCCGCTTGCAGTTGCGCACTTTCGAGGACAGCATGTTGTTAATAGTCCAAACTCAGTGAACCTAAGACAGGATCAGCTCTCGCCAGAGATAATTTGAGATTGTAGTGTAAAAGAAAAGAAGCAGCTGGCGCCCCAGTTTAGTGCGTTATTCGGACAGGAGCACTGAGGCAAAAGATAAAAACAAAGGAACATATTCAGCACTGAAAGCTAGCAAAGGCAGCGAAATATGCAATAAATTAACATCAGCGTACCCATCTAGTAAGACACAGTTAGCTAAAGTGCAATTGCCTAAGACATGCAAGCCTTCAGGAGCAGGGTGGCAAAATGAATTAGTGGGGTGGCTCAGTCCTAGGTGGTGCAATGAAGATGACCCAGTCCTCAGTTAGACGGAGTCCCCTTCTTTATTCTTAACATCATAATAAAAATTGGTTTCAYCCTCTAGAAGGTTTCGCCTTGCTGCCAAAGTCCCTCTGGAGCAGGATATATGGTTTAGCATTGCCTTGCCAACGTGGTGGCCACAAATCCCAGCCCAGGAGCAGCTCTGGGCCTCTCACTCCCTCCTTCCGTAAATCCCTATGGAGCCACCGCTTTGTCGGGAATTCAAGAGGACGCTGCCTTTCTGACGTGTTTTTTTCTGACCTGAGCTAAGATGCTCTCACTAGTTTCCAAAGAATCCCAGAGAGCTTCCTAAGGAGATTATTCAGCCCACGCAGCTGAGCCAAATTCCCCTTCTTGGAGGGGGCTGTCCTCCCTGGGTGTGCCCCCCCCCTTTTGGAGCGAATTACATAGCTCGGTAGACAGACTGATATTTTTTTATTTCCCTTATGCAATGAGAATATTATTCRATTTCACACTGCTGCGTGTTGCAGCCATCTCCTTGACCGGCTGCAGCACTTCAAAGCAAGACGTAGGCATACTGTACATTAATTTGACACGGCTCTTCCAAAACTGGGCATATTACAAGGAAAAGAAATATCTAGGTATACTGATTTTTCCATCACCATCAGCAACACGTCATGGGATTGCAACAGGTTTCTTTAAAGCATTTAATTCCAGTTATTCRTATACACTTCTGCATTGCAATGCACAGCTTTTTTTAAAGCCTCGTGGTCACGGAGCATCCTTCAGCGCCGAGGCCGACCCTCGCCGCTGCGCAAAGGTGGACAGCTGGGGAGGGCTCCCCAGAGGCTGCCCGGGAGGAAGGCGCCGTGCTTGCCAGGGGAGGGAGGGTTGGAGATGGAGCTGGGTTTAGATCTGGCAGAAAGAGAAGTTTTTGGCAGGGAAAACCGAAACGCAGCCGAMGATAATTTAAAAACGTTAGAAGCTTTTTCACGCGCCAGAGGAGGCCTGTGATCGGATGCTGCTGGTACTCAGTCACTGAGTATCAAGCTCGTGGCTGCAGACACGTGTCCCCGTCCAGCCACAGGCTATGGGCTTCAAACAAGAAGCGTGGAGGAAATCCCCGGGTGTGCGTTGAGCAGAGAAGACCAGAGTGGCCCCTTCCGCCCTTCACCCGACACCCGAACGCTGTCCAAAATGAAGAATTCGGATCTGGCCCTATCCGCGCGGATGTGACGGTGCCGCGGGACACGGCAGCTCCCGGGTCTCAGGAGGGCTCTGGATCCGCAGGGGACCCAGCACCTGCCGCGTCCCCCCGCGAGCTGCYGAAGGCGCGGGTCGGGCGCCCAAGGGAGTCGCTGCCGGTGCGATCGCCGCAGCTGCCAACGGGAGGCACGAAGGGGCTCGGCAACGAGCTCAGTGCTCCGCTCTGGTCCAAGGAAGCAACGAGCTAAACAGGAAAAAAGAGAAAAAAAGAAAAGAAAAGTCTGAATCCAAACCTTTAAAAACTCAAACCAGCTGCGGGTTACGCGCAAGCGCTGTTAAGTCGCTCTGGATTTTTATTGCTCCGGCTGGCCGGCGCGCGTCGCGGCAGCCCGGCGCACGGCAGAGCTCGGCTGCGTTGCAGGCTGCTCGCGGCTTGGACGGCACCTTGTTTTCCTACGGACCGAGCCGGCGTGCCGGGGAGAGTCAGCGTCGCCATCCGGCACCAGCCCTGGGTGTTGCTGTGGCAAGCTCCTGCTGGAAGCAGGGTCTTCCTTCCCCCCCTCCCCTCCACCGAATCTTTGGCCGAGGAGTGAACGTGATGGAAGGGCCAAGGATGCACAGGGTTTACCCATTAGTTTCTTTCCCCCAGTATACGCAACAATAATATTAATGCTAATAATTTGTTGCATTTATCTAGCAACCTGCCTCTCTGGTGCCAAATGCCAAACAGCATTTGGACCCACTTCTGCCAGCCCTGCTTTGGGGCAGACTTGACGGTACAAAACGAGTATTTCCATGCCTAAAGGCCTGATAATTTTAGTGAGTTTTAATTCTATCTGTCCCACCATTACCTGAACCCCTCCTTATCTACAGGAGAGGAGGAAGAGGAATGCCTTACTTCAGCTAGCAGGATTTGGGGCCAAACTTCCTTTAAACCAAGTCAGTAASCCCCCAAAGGTCTGGACGCTCTGTACAGTGATTTTAAGACTTCAAAGGCCATAGCAAGGTTCGCCTGAATCTCTACAAAGCTTGACACAGCGGCAAATAGCCATAGGTTCCCAAGACAAGGACATCTCTGCTCCCTTTAGGGATTAAACAACATCCCATGGCTTGTCCAYCACAGACAAGGGATGGGACCCGCCACTCAGCAGAGCAAGGTCCCACGGGGATTGCAAACAGCAGCGAAGCTCTGCTCTTGTGCACATACGTGCAGCATTAATGTATGTTTTAGTTTCCTACTTTTCCTCCAGTTTCATCAAAATTAACCTGACCTTAGATAAAGGCACGAAACCAGGCTCTGCATGACAGGCCAGTAAATTGCACACCCTGCAAACCGGGGGCGTCTGGAGATTTTGCATCTTTGTTTCATTAGAAACAAGAGCCTGTTGTAATTCTGGCGCTGAGATGAGCTGAGGACATCATTTTCCATGCAAATCCCTATGATGTCCATGTGATTGTGGGGAAAATAAAAGCTATACAGCACAGCAGCTGGAGAAAACCCAAAGAATCAGCAAAATAAGAGGCCTCGCTCTTATCTGAGCAAAACTGGAGAAGTTTGGTTTTCCTGTCTTCGCCCTTCAGCATAGCCAGTTTGCAGCCACGCATTGCTACCATATATTAGCTTTCCTCTGTGCTAAAAAGTCTATGCTTGCAAGACTGATAGGTCTATCGTCTTGCCATTTGGCACTCACAAAAACAGAAGACAGATTAATTTTTTTCCTCTTGGAAGTATTTATTACGAGAAGTCAAAGATACAGTGGAACTGGCTTTATTTTGAGAAACGCTCCGTGCACRTCCCCCAGCCGCCCGCTGGCGGAGGAGCGGGTCTCGGGCTGCGACAGGCATTAGCTCATCCCGCTGAGCTGCATGACCTTCCCAGATCCACGGTGCTTTTCRGAGCCTGTTTTCCAGACTTTTTGCATGGCGCTGCATGCAAAGATTCACCAGCCTGGATAGCTGGGCCCTGAATCCGTTCACAGTCTGCTTCCCATTTGGGATATCACCATTGCCACACACACATGGGAAGAGAGAAGACACCAGAGCAATAAGAGCTGCTGGAATTCTTTTTCAGCTGCAGCTGTATTTGTAGCTACAGTGAAATGGTTTGAAGCAGAGACATTCTGAAAGTGAAAACGCCTGCATAAAAAACAGCTCAAGAAAAGTTTTCTGTCAATATTTGAGTGTTTTTGTATTTTTTCCCCACATTTCATGAGGTGCTAATGACGACTCCTGGCAGGCAAGAACAGAGGCTCAACTGTCCTATTGTGTTCTGAGTATCAGCCAGCATTTAGCACCAATTTAAAACACCTTTCTTAACATTGTGCTTTGATTACTTACCAGCCAAGAGACATTTCAAAACAGAGATGCTATTCAAAACGCATAGGGACGAGGACTGCCGACTGCCCCGTTGGCTCGGTAACGCGAAATTTATTTTTAGGCAAAAGGGATGCAGGTTTTTGAAAGGTCACCAAGAAAGYACATTTGGCAGAGGCTGAGGTTAGCTGAATGACTCCTCATTTAGGCACCCAGCCGGGAGGATTGGGCAAGAAAGGCATATGACCTGGTCATCACTGGAAGGAAAGCTTGTTTTGGTCTTAAAACACAAGCCCATAGACTCCAAAAATGGGAAGTGAAAGACTGTGGACATGTCATATTCAAGAAATAAAAAAAGGATCTGACATTTTTTAATATTTTGCTAGTCAAGACTGCCTCCTTTTTTTTGGTGCTCGTGCTTTTCCCTCTTCACCCCTGTTCCCATCCCCAGCAGTAAGAAACAAAACAGCTCATATAACCAGGCCCTATCCTGTAAATTTGAGCTGTTTAATCACAAAGAAAAAGAAAAAAGTAACAGGCAACAAATTCCAATAGCTTGGTGTCAATGTGCTTAATTGTAGAAATCTGCRTGGGAGAAAATCCTCTCAAAGGTGCAGGCCTTTGAGCCGCTGAAACTGCTGCATTTTTTCCCCCATAAGGAATAAGGAAAACAAAGATCCAACCTGGGTAAAAGCTGCCGTCCAGCTGTCTTCAGAGGCACAGTCAAGGTGACCATGTCCCTCCATAAATGGAGTGAACGACGTGGGGAGAAAGGTTGGCTCCTGCAGATCCATGTCTTCTTCTTCTTCTGGTCAAGATCATCACAGATCCCTCCGAAACCAGGGGCAATACCCCTASGGATTTTAATCTTTAGGCTGGAGAAATGGCAGCATTTTAGTGCAAGCATTTCACAGATATCCAGCCTGAGTGCTGCAGGGAAATGCGATTTTTGTGGTGCTCCAGCAAGGCATTTCACCTGTGCTGGAAATGGAGCCACAGGATTGAAACACACTGCTAAATGAAGAAGTTAAATAMAGACAGTTTAACACTTCACCCAGAAAACAAACAGTAGCTTTATTTCTGCCAACTGTGAGTCCTTCAGAAATGGCTGGTTTTCAACAAGCTAACTATTCTAGTAACGTGAGGAGTACTGCACTCAGGCAGAAGTGAAATATCCCAGGAGGGTGGGATTTTTAAACAGAATTTTCTTGTCTCATTCCCTTCTAGAAGTGTTGATGACTGGCTGCAGTCAGTCTTTGCTAGAGTTGAATGAATTTGCAACAAAGCCCCCAGAAAAGAACCAAATGTACCATCAATCACAGGATTTCTGGTAGATCCAGAATTAACATTTGTCAAGAGGTGGAAAGACTTGTCAAGTGAAAGAAGTCACCCAGACATACGTTTCCAGGAGACTGCAGGGAGCTCTGACACTGTGGATGTGATAAGGAACCCCAAAATAGTGAAACCTTGCCACARCAGACAGAGGTGAAGACATGCAGGGCATCAGGTACCAGCACCAAGTGCCATGAGGGGAGAAAAGACGCAAGAACTGTCTCACCTTGGAAGAGCTCACCAGCCTCAGCAGGGCGCTCGTTCTGCAGATACAGGGGTGATAAGGACACACACAACCTTCAGCAAGAAGTCACTCTGAAAGCATCCAAGATATTGATTTTTAAACATGCCTCACATTTGTGCAAGCCAAAACAGGATCAAAAATGATATCAGCACTGAGAGCAATAAAATGCATGGAATTCAAGGTTTACATGGATCAGCTTATACCCACAAGTGTGTGTGTTAAAGAAACACGTGGATGAATATTTGGAGGATTTAATGAGTATTAAACAAAAATGGAGATGGCACTTTGAACTGAAAGATAGCAAAAGCTTGACCAATAGCTCCAATCAGCTTTGTCAAAACCTGAAGCTGTTAGACTAAAATGAGACAGACAGAGATGATAATTCTCTCAGGTACAACAATTGCATTTCACACAAGAATTAAATGCAGTATGCTGCATAGGTAGATTGTAGAAAAGCCTTGATAACATGTCTCACATCTGAGTGGAAGTCATTACAGAGATTCCTTGTGGTTCATTTTGCTCTCATTAATTCTGAATAAGGTGCTCGGGAAACCAGAAAAGCTGTCAAGAAGCTCCATGTGCTTCCCACACAGACCTATTTTAGAAAGCAGGTGAATTTCTGGAAGAGACATGGGAAACSAAAGATGACTTGTCAGCCCAGCTGCTGGGCAATCCCAGGCGACCACAGCATGTGACGCCCTTTGGATCAAGCGCTGTGGTCAGCATAATTACAGTCACACTACAAAGCCAGCGTTATGCCTCGCTGAAATAATATTTTTCAGGAAATGTAGCCGTGTCTACTTCAGCTGTCAAGGTCTCTAGCACAGAAAACTAAAAAACGGCAAGACACAGGCAGGTAGCTTAGGAAATGCAGAGAGCAGTGCGACTCCGCAGCCCCATCCAGCCACTGCGGTGTCATACAAATAGGAAATTGCCATCATTCATTATACAGCAAGAAATCAATGCTGTCGGGGAAGACCAAGGTCCAAGACACAGGAGTTTATGGCTTGTTAGGCAGGAACAGTATTCATTTTCTTACGTTTCCTGCTGCTCAGCAGCTCAGAGGGATGCATTTGGTGTCTAATGCCAGCTACGATACATGAGATTTAAAACCCTGGAAGGATCACCAAGGTCTTTTTGCCACCGAGGCCACATGGAAGTGGCTCGTGTCTTTAGTAACCAGTGAAGCCTACGGACGAGGGTGAAGGAGGGATGAAGGCTGCAACCTTTGACTGCATCTCACTCATTTCCCCCTGTCTTTGCTCGGAGCAGCCTGGGTGAACCAGCTGGTTGGGCAGGCTGTGGTGCTCATCTGTTAGTCCCAACTGGGAAGGGGGAACAGGAGGGGTGATTTTTGCTATGTACAAAACAGAGTAGAGGCAAGAGAACAGCTCATGGAAAATACCTTGTGTTAAGATGTACCTTGCACAGTTGGTGGAAGTGTGAAGGAGCACAAGGACCCTGCTGAAAGGCATTACTGAAAACACCAAGCAAAGTTACCAGTGATTCTTGGACAAGTTTCTAACAAGCTCCATTCTACAAAGTGCTGAACTCCATAACTCCATTGAAATCTGTGGGGCTGGAGCTGCCCAGTAGCACACTCTGAGCAAAAACACTACAGTGCTGCTCCTGATTTTGTTCAACTAGGGCTCAGTGATGTTAAAGATACCGCCTAGGGCRAGGTGCTTTCTGTGAGATTACTTAAAGCCATGGAAATGCTGTGAGCAACACTTGTGGACAACTCCCAACAGGGATCTCAGACTCCCTCAAACTACAGCTGGTGTTAATGTAGTGTAATGTAGCTGCAGACCACTGTCACYTCAGGTCACCAGGAACAGAGCAGCATAAAAAGGTGAAGCTTAGACACCCATCCATACCCAGACCCTCAAACACCTTGCCTGGGTGTATGTACCTACAACCTGCTCAGGAAGGGCAGGGAAGCAATACGCACATAACAACAACAGGATTAAACATGATTCTGTCCAGCTCTTTTGGCAGAATGAAAATCTTGAGCCATAAAGAGAAAAAGAGTAGCAGTTTAAATTAAATTATTTTTAAAAACTCTATGTTGGGAGGGCTGATACACCTGAGGGCTGTGCTGCCATTCAGAGAGACCTGGACAGGCTGGAGAGTTGGGTAGAGAGGAGCCTCATGAGGTTCAACAAGGGCAAGTGCAGGGTCCTGCACCTAGGGAAGAATAACCCTAGGCACCAGTACAAGCTGGGGGCTGACCTGATGGAGCAGCTCTGCAGAGAAGGACCTGCGAGCGCTGGTGGATGACAGGTTGACCATGAGCCAGCAATGTGCCCTTGTGGCCAGGAAGGCCAATGGTCTCCTGGGGTGCATTAGGAAGAGTGTTGCCAGCAGGTCGAGGGAGGTGATCCTGCCCCTCTACTCAGCCCTGCTGAGACCTCATCTCAAGTACTGTGTCCAGTTCTGGGCTCCCCAGGACAAGAGAGACATGGAGCTACTGGGGAGAGTCCAGTGTAAGGCTATGAAGATGATCCGAGGGCTGGAGCACCTGCCCTGTGAGGAACGGCTGCGAGAGCTGGGCCTCTTCAGCCTGGGGAAGAGAAGACTGAGGGGGGATCTTATCAACGTGTACAAGTACCTGAAGGGAGGGTGTCGAGGGGACGGGGACAAACTCTTTTCAGTTGTCCCGTGTGACAGGACAAGAGGCAAAGGGCAGAAATTGAAGCACAGGAAGTTCTGCCTGACCATGAGGGGGAATTTCTTCCCTGTGCGAGTGACAGAGCACTGGCACAGGTTGCCCAGAGAGGTTGTGGAGTCTCCTTCTCTGGAGAGTTTCAAGGCCCGCCTGGATGCAACCCTGTCTACCACGCTCTAGGTGACCCTGCTGAGCAGGGAGGTTGGACTAGATGATCTCCGGAGGTCCCTTCCAACCTGACTGATTCTATGATTCTATATATTTATTAGAGAAAGAGCACTGCTTGCATAGTTAGGGGATGCCTGCTCTTCCCTGCAGTGCTCACCTCAGCTTTGCTCACCTGCTAAAAAACAGNCGTGAGGGGGAATTTCTTCCCTGTGCGAGTGACGGAGCACTGGCACAGGTTGCCCAGAGAGGTTGTGGAGTCTCCTTCTCTGGAGATCTTCAAGGGCCACCTGGATGCAGCCCTGTCTAATGTGCTCTAGGTGACCCTGCTGAGCAGGGGGGTTGGACTACATGACCTCCAGAGGTCCCTTCCAACCTGACTGATTCTATGATTCTATGTATTTATTAGAGAAAGAGCACTGCTTGCATAGTYAGGGGATGCCTGCTCTTCCCTGCAGTGCTCACCTCAGCTTTGCTCACCTGCTAAAAAACAGCCGTTAGGTGGGCACCTTTGAGCTACCAGGCAAAGCACTCAGCTCTTATTGGTAAACCGTAAATGTTGTGGAGTATTTTTTAACGGTTATTAACAAGAATTGGTTAATACGTGCAATAACCATCTTCACTGCTGATTCTTCTCCAACTAGAAAGCCTGGATTAAATCAGGAAACTGCAGAATATCCTTTGGAAACAACTATAGAATGGAGTTGGATGCAATCTGCAGCAGCTACAATTAATGTTTCGTTCAYTTGCTGGTCTTCATCTGTGAGTACTATACTTCTTTAACATTGAAAAAGGAAACCTATTAAACAGTCAGTAAAAGTAACAGAAGTAGKTATTTCAGAATAAGATAACAAAGAAAAGAGCTGTAATCTTCTGGTACAGAAATCCACCAGAACTATGGAGTATATTTCCCTAAGAAAAATTCCCTCGTGCTTAAAAATGCTATATAATATAGCATTCCAGAGAGTTTTGAAATAACTAATGYGTAGCTACTGAAGTGTAACAAATTAAGCTTATATTAGCAACACATTGTACCCAGCTTTCCAGATAATACATTATCTGGTATGCTATTTAGAGTCTGAGAATTGAGCTGCTCTGTATGTCTTCTTAGAAAAATGTGTATTTTATTTCATTTAATAAACTCTATAGATAAAGGGACATAAAGCTGCCATTCATAAATCAGTTTTTCAAGTGCATAAAGCTACTAAAACTATACACAATGTTGAGAACTAGTCTACAGACACAGATTGCTAAGAACAGTGTTTAATGCTGCAAGAGAARCCAGTAAGGTCACAACTCGAAGTGCTAAATATCTGCCGGCCATCTCCTAGTGTAATCCCATTGCCAGGAACTGTGGTGGAATGGCAATAAGCTTTATATAATTTTGGGAATCACTTCACTCCTCATGGCACTGTTGCTATCTTTYAAAGAGATGGAGAAAAATAAGGGGACAATGTGATTGCCCACTCAAATTTCACCTGGATATTAAGTTAATGCTTTTTWAAAAGTCTTCTGAGATTAAGTGTCTAGAAACTCATATTTATGTTGCACAAGAAAGATGATACCCTCCCCACTTCTACAGCTTTCCAGAGCATTAATTAAGCCACCAACACAGCTACTTCATGTCAGAGTTTAATTCCAATCCTCTTGAGTTAACAGAAATGCCCAACACGGCCGTGGTGCCAGACGCTCCAAATCCYCACCACAGAGCTGAAGCAAGCTGAATTGCTAATGCTGGGGTGATACATCTCGACCAATGTGATGTGCAGCTTTTCCACCTGCGGGCACAGTATGGTACCACCCTCTCCTGCACTGGCAGTTCTGTTGTAGTTTAGCATTAATACCCTCAGTAAGCAGTAACTCTCCAGTTCTAGTGCAGCAGATACAAAGTTTTACGCAAGTGCTGAAGTCAAGTCGGATGGATCCTGATTTGATTTATTAGCAAGATTAATTTTTTTTGAAAAGTCAAGACTGCATATATATCAAAATACGGTGGTTTTATTTTTTGAGACAACACAAGGGCAATGCTCTTAATTATAAATACTGGTCTGAAATACATTATAACAACAGAACCAAATGAAGACATTCGGTATTACAGCCATTTGCTATGGAGAAGAGAACATTCACATCTAGCTTCCAGCCCAATTCAACATGCCCAAGCCTCCCACAGAATTTGGTGAGCTCTGCATGCCTTTGGGAATGGAGGAGTAGGCCTCTAGTCTGTAGTTTTAAGAGCTGAAATGATGAACATTTCAGTTTCCAAAACATAGAATTGAAAGAGCAAAAAGGAACAAAAGCACTAAAACCCACTTTGTACTGACTGGCCTAGTTTAATCCCAAAAAACATCTTCAAGTTCAATTCAATTTGAAAGAAGAAAGAACCTTGAAGAGATCCATTTTAATACTGTAATACAATGATAAATAACTGCCAGTACCATCTTACGTTATAGTAAAGTTATTTAGACAGCTAGAGCTGCTAGCCAAGCTGAAATGAAGTCAGTAATGTACAAAACCCTATTAAAATAACATAGAAAACAGGACTTTTCTCCACTGAGAATACGGAGTTTGCAATGTTAATATGTAGAGCTGGATTTAGTTCAAGACCTGCTGTAGTTATATTGGCTTTATGATATTGAATTTGCTTCCAAACATGGCAAGCTGTGTCTCTCCAACAGTCTAGCAGATGTGAAGTCTAGCACATTCAGGCACCTTCAAATAAAGAGATCTCACATAAGACAGACAGGCTCCAGTGGGGCATGAGTAACTCCTGGACAGTAAACTGCATCCATCTAAGCTAACAAGTCATGGTTCATCCATGGAGATATATGCTAAGTGGAACATTTCCCATGGCACTGGGGAATTCACAGAGCCTGAAGCAGCTGAACAGTGATCTAAAAGCAATAATTAATAACTTARAAAATCTCTGGTTGTAGGCACGGTAGCAGGCAGAAGCAGTCTCTATGTGCTTTCTCTTTGCAAATATCCACTTCTGAAAATAAGGCTTAAACGAAGCTGCTGAGCTGTAAACATGATTTCTCTTCCCYTCTCCGATGCTTCATATCAGGCAACCCTAACAGAAATCAATTCCACATCTAGTGCGTACTCCTAAGCAAGCATCAGCAATGGAGGTGGAGGGGAAAGCACTGGGACAGAGGGCTCTAGGAGCCAGCAAGGACTGAGCCCTTCTCCTACAAGCAAGCTTCACAAGAAAGAGCCTGCTTTTCCTTTTACCTAGTCACTGCCAGCATTACTTTTCCCTTCCTTCCCAAGAAGTCACCCGGCTGTAGGTGCATCAATAGCAGCTGAAGGCACTTGTACAGCCAGGAAAAAAGTCCTCTTTTGGCTCTTTTCTCCTCTCCCCACTATAAAGGGCTCATTATGAGCACATTACCAGGCTTAATGAGTTACCACATATCAGCAGAGCCTTGGTGACCGTGCTGAGGACGCACACAATCAATAGCAAACCCAAGATAAGACACATTAGCTCAAGCCGCAGCGATAGCAGTTTAAACTAAACCATTTAACCTTGAGTTTGCAGTAGGTAAAGAGCATACATGCAAAGAATTGTTGCACCTCACCTTACACATGTTAAGCTGTGGCAATATATCTGCTTAGTGTAAGCTCCTCATTTCCATTTCTAGAAGAGTTGCATATTGGCACAACAGGGCTAAATAACTATCTTCAAGTCCAAACCTGGCATCACAGCATAAGAGGGAGGTCAAAACAAGAATTAGAAAACTAGGCTGGTCCATAAGGATAGCACAGCTTCCAGCAGTACTCACTTGGGGATAAAACATCACGASTTTTTTCTCAACAATGCATTTTCCAGTGCCGTACGTAGAGTAATTAGATCATGAGCTTAAGTCACAGATGTACTCTGGTGAAATGAGATCTACATTAGTGCCTTCATTCTGACACAGTAAGACATTCAAAATTGAGCAAAACAAACAGAAGGGAATTAGATCAACAACTTACTAGAATACACTCCCAAATTTGTAGTCACTGATTTCCAGAACTGCTGCACAAGCAATGAGAAGTCTCCACCCTTTTATGCATAAGATTAAAAAAAAAACAAAAAAAAAACAGATAAGTGGTGACTGGACTCTTAACTCCATAATTGACTTCACATCACAGGAAATGAGGAACATGTTTTAAATCTTTAGTTATGAAGGAAAAGAGTCTTCAAGACTGGGTGTCTAGAAGAACAAAGTATTGCCATTCTGAAGTACTATATTAATTCAGTAATATCACACTAAAGGGAGATGTCCAACTCTGAATATTCATTATAGGTCCAGAGCCTTCAACTGTATCAGGCAGCAACTGAAAGTATAGCAAGGAAGTGGAAAACTCATGCCCTGCACATCTGCACAGAGAGGAAAAAGCAGCTGTGCATCCAGCCTCCCTAGCAGCAATTTGAAGTAGTCTCTTCTAAAACATTTAGCTTACTTAAAAGTCACTTAGTTCAATTTTTCTACCTTCAGGACATTAACATCCATCATTCACAACCACTCCATCTTTCATCATTACAGCCAAACTTCTGCTGCTATTCTTCAATTATCTTTAAAAATACACCTTGTGCAAACAGCTAGCGATATTTCTTACCAAAAATAGAAAAACCAATGAGCTTGTCTTTCAGGCATTCCCTTGTTTGCCTTCCCTCAGTACCTGCTAAAAAGCACAGTGTCTCTTCCCATATAATAGGAAGTTCTACACCAGCCAAGGGAATTCCCTTCACAGGCTTTGTGTTATAGCCCATCTCTTTACATATGGGAACAAGAAGAAGGGCCAGCTTCTCTCAGTTCTACTAAGGCATCCAAAAGGAGAAATTGCTCCTGTGTGTTTATAGTATTAAATTTCCACAGCGCTCTGACTTTGCCGAAGCAAGCCTACCTTGCTGCTCAAAGGGATTATCCTATTGTGCAGGAGCCTCTGAGTAAGGGTGTGAAGATCCTGCAGAACACAGAAGCACATTGCTATCTTAGAAATGAAGCATTCCACCTTCCTTCCACACAGACTTTGCAATTCCTTCAGAGAAGGAAGGACCCTTTCTCCCCTAAATCTCCATGCTTAATTATATCACCAGCTTTCTGCAGCTCTACTCATCTGCCATTTCAATTTTCCTAGAATGAGTTAACTTTCTGTTGCAGACTATCACCTGAAGCTGCTGTAGAAAACCTGGAGAAATTGCCTCCTCAGCAAGCAGCCACCAACATAACATTGAACTCTTGGCTGAAAGAAGGGTCATGGTGGTGGTGGGGGAACCCCACACACTCCTAAAAGTGGTTTTAGAGACATTCAAATGTACCCAGTTACCAGTGTTCAGTTTTCTTACCAATGTAGAAAACAAAGTTTAGATTGCGTTTAGCAAGACCCAAATTCTTCATCTATTTTTAGAAAACAAAGTTAACAGATCAGTTCATATCAACCCTGTGGAGTTCTTGTTAGCAAAAAATACAGACTACTTTCACCCAAACTGCAGAAGACACAGGTCTATATACATCCTCTCAAGCAACCAGTAGGTAGCCATGCCAAGGGCCCAGACATATATCCTTCTCCAGACATGGCTGCACTCAGCAGAGATGACAACAGATCAAAGGGGGCACAGTATCTGAACCACTCACATAACTGCTCGCTAGCCTGGCTTGGTCACAGACAGAGCTGCAGTTTTAACAAGCCCAGCTCACTTTGCCTGAACAGATTAGGGAGCAACCACATGAGTAGGTCAGCCAGCAGCACTCAGTGTAATGTCTGCAGCAGCTGGAGGAGCTCACATGATGACATCTCCAGTGCTTAATACATATGGGATGAATTATATTCCTTTAAAATTGCAGGTTCATCTACCACTGATTAGAACACTGATGTCCCTGCTTGTTTGAAAAGGAGTGTCTGGCCAATTCTGGACTCAGGTCTGGCATTGGAAATACCCAGCTATTCAAGTATTTTTCTTGTTGCTGTAACTCCGTATCTTTAAACCTTTCAGCTTAGATGCCTAACTTGCCAGTTAACACCTAGTACAAAAATCATATGTTAATACTCAAGTTTCCAACACTGATGCTTGCAAAAAACACCCTTTAAATAGAGTTTGAACTAGGTGTTACTCTTCAAATCTCAACTGTACTAAGTGTTATTTCAGATTTACTATAATGCAAGTGAAATGAACATTTGATTTGCTTTATTATATTACTGATCATATTCATTTTACATAGTAAAGAAATTCTTATTTAAGCAATTCGAAGAGAAAAATGTGAAGTTCCGTATGAAGCCAGCATACTATATTTTGCTACCAGGAAATACATCCTTATCAAATACTTTAAAACCTGTTTAAGAGCTTAATTTGTAATCATTTTTTGCAGTTATATTCATAAGAAGTTTTCAGACATCTGGATTCCAGTTCAGGCTTTATTTGTATACAAAAATATATTATAATGGAAGAGGCAGTAAAAGTTCTCAACTATATAAAATTACAAATTTTTTTTCATAAAAGCAACTTTAAATTAAAATTTAAGCTATATTTTAAAGCAAAAAATATATCAGTAACATTTAAGTTCTGATTCCACCTGCTGCAGAGTAACAAAACCCATGCTGCCTGTTAAATATTTATAGGAGATGACAAAGTTATGTTCAGAAGGTAAATAGCTGGGGTAGCAAAGTTATCAGACAGTGTCAGCAGTTCTCAGTGATTGATGTCACTTATTCTTCAAAGGATACTCATAGGCAGGACAATCCCCAAATTTCCTGTTTCACATACCTRTAAATACAAAGCAAGATCAGTTCTATATTTAATAGGATCACATGTTGCTGACATACTAGATATCACACAGTCTAGAAAGCTAAGCATAGTATGATATAGGGCAAGACTCTGCATTTTTTAAACATGAGATAGGAGGTTATATTGTGTAAAATTAAGGCAATTTCTGTTTTAACAAGTACACTAGGCAAAAGGCACCTATATAAAACTTTTGCATAACCTMAAGCACATAAACAGAACTCCTCAATAGTGTAATAAAAATATCAGATGGAAATTGGAYTTTCCCTAGAACGCCAATGCATGATAGAATTAGCATGTCACCACAGAGCAAGGAACACTGTAAATGAAACAGCTGAAATAACCAGAGCATTTGCTTAGTTGGGGAAAAACACCACAGCAGGTAGAAATCCATGGCCTCACCTTCAATCTGCCTGGCAGGGGGACAATGAAATCAATATACAGTACGCAGTCAATTAAAATCACCTGCAACATAGCTGTGCAAGATACAGTAACACAAATATTTGAGACTGTGAGGAAGTTTTGTCTTTCTACACAGACAAATCTTCAAATTCGAGGTTTTTCAGAAGAAAAAAAAATCAAAGTAAATTTCAGTGGTAAGGACAATTAGTTCAAGCATGCATCCGTAACAGAAGTCAGGAGACTAGAAATGTATTTTAAATAAGGGAAGTGAAACTAGGATTAAGATATGAGTAAGATGACAGAAGTAGGAAAAATCATAAGCACAGCTGCCTTGAATTTAATTCAAGGCAGATGGCCAAGGCTTCAATAATTACAGGAAAGGGAAAATATCTAATGGTATAAGATGCTCTGAATTCATACTTTTGTCCATGCTGCCACTTAGGTCTAATCCTGTAATTTGTTTTGTATGGAACCAGATTGCAGAGCTACACAAAAACCAGGAGCACATCTCAAACAATCACCACAGGAAGAGGCAGAGAAAAATAGGTAGAGTACACAGAGGGGAGCAGATTTTAAGTCCATAACAAAAAGCCCAACATGGTATTTGGAAATCATAACTCCCAGACAGTAACAGAAAATAAGAAGTCTAAACTCATTTCTAGCAGAGATTGAAAATTAAAATCATGCTTAATCTAGTCCAAGACAGATACAGATTATCTTCTCCTTAACCATTTCATAAGCTTAAAGCATAGTATTATTAAAACTTCAGATTGGTATCCCTCACTGGCTACTGCTCCAGTTATTTAGCTTTATAACCATGAACCCACTTCTTAGCACTTTTGAATAGTCCAGAAAATGATGCATTTAGTCAATCTATGCACTGGCAAGGAGAGGTGAGTTGCAGCTGCCTCAGAGATGGCAACAGAGGTTCATGGGTCTATCTTCTATCGCACATGCCAAACTGCATGCGTTGTGCAGKGACACAGGAACAGCAGGAATAACTCCATTGCTCCCACTAACTCTGAGCTTGCTTAGAACAACTCAGTAGAGACTGTTCATTATATTTTCTGAAACATTTGTGTAACAATTTCAGGTTAGTCCACATAAACATAACTGTTAATTTGAATGAGTTAARAAAAGGGAAAAGATGTTCCTGGCATAAGGGAATTTGATAAGTGAGAACATTGATATAGCACAAAATTACACTGAGCAGGAAAAGAAAAACCTGTCTGAAGAAAAACCTTCAGCATTCAGGCAGAGACCTGAGTTTAGCCTATTTTTTCTTACCTCCATAGTAATCTATAGCACAAGCAAATTAAGTGTAGCCACTTTATAATAAAAAAATGTTACTCTGCTTTATTTCCAATAGATTGACTTTTATCACTCTTTGAAAGCACCAAACAAGATGCAGTCTACTAACAAAATCTACTTACTTGCTAGTGTCCTGTCAAGATCAGCAATAAAGTCTTCCAATTCTTTTGTATCTCCAAGTTTTGCTGCAAATTAAGACAGTTAGCACAGCTAAAATGTGACATTTCAAGCCAAGAGAGCCCCATGGACCTATACAATTCCCCAAATAATTTTCAGTTGTATCAAATATGCTCTATACTTTCTGAAGAGTCTTCCGGGCCTTTCCCTCAAAAGGGTTGCCAAAAATGTCCAAATGCATTCTTAGATGGGAAAGACCAATTTAAAATTTTGGTTTTTACAATTATTCAACTGATAAAAACAAAGCAAACTACTTGCTTTCTTAGTTTCCTTAAAGCAGAGGTTGATGTGGGAAGGTAAAAAACAGGTCAACTAAACCATGTCCTTACTACTATGGGATTCTTCCTTATTGTTTTATATAAAAGTATGCATCTCAAATATCGCATTCACAGCCCTAAACATATCCCACCTAGCCAGCTCCTGGTTCTGCCTAAATCTAAACCTCTATCATGCGATTCAGTAGTTTGCTTTGACATCACATCCTTGATTGTGGTCCATACAGTGCAAGTCTGGATCCAAACTTCTACCCAAATTTTCACTCCTATGAAGGCAACCCATTCCATTCAATATAGTTTTTACTTCAAGTGACTTCCTTATCTCATTTCTATGATATAGTCCAAGCTGATTCCAAGTCCATTTCTACCATCTCATCAGGAACAGTAACTTGATCTTTAGTACAACTCCTTGCCAAGTACTTCCTGCCAGTTTAATTTCATTTTTCCTACTTATTAACTATGGCTTATTATTTCTTCCTAATACCATGCTCATCAGTTAAAACCCACTTTACTGATTACTTGTGACTAGTCAATGCAGACAAGACCAATGAAAGCATGAAGACTTCTTGAGCCTAAATAAGACTGTTATAATGAAAGCTGTATGTAATACATAAGTGTCTGTTCCATTTATTGATGTGTCTGCTCCAGAGTTAATCTAAGCTACCTTAGTGAAAAACTCCTTTGGAGTTGGACCAGCTGCAAGACAAATCCTTTCTGAAACAGTATAGCTACAAAAGGAAATTACTACATATACAATTACCAGCAGTGCAAGTTCTACATGCATCTGAGTACTTATGTTAATCAGAATGGAAGCATATGGCTTCTGAGGAATCACCTACTGTGCCCCTGCATTCAAGCTAAGAGTTTTTATACATAGATGGGACTCCTATGCTACTTCATCTCTTAAGTTAGTTCTGAAGTGAAGTATTCCTTAAGTAGCACCACAATTTTAGATCAGCCAAAACCAGTAATTCTCTTTAACTTGGTAGTTCGAAGTCAAAAGGTTGCCAGGCCACTTGTGAAGTATGGGTGCAGTGTGCTGTTGTGCTGATCATAAACAGTAATAGCACTTGCACCTGTAGCATGCTTAATAATAATCTGTAGCTTTGTTACCATAAAAAGAGCCAAGTCATGTGCTCACCAGAAGACTATACAGTTGAGAATTAGGAAAAAACGTAAAAGTTTACCTTTACATGGCGTAACTGATGGAGATGGTAGACTTGGAGTAGATGCAGTTGGAGAATTCAGCTTTTCATCACTGAAGCTGAAACTATTTCTGCAGAGTGAATCCGCACCTGCRGGAAAAAGTTGCATTACAGTTTAGAATACCCGTAATTAATACCAACTGCAAATCTGAAAATAGCCTTAAACAGAAATGGGATGTCTCCTGTACAGACTTTGTACAACTCAAATTCAGACTTCACAGCCAGAAGGACTAATCAATCATCTATCATTTGAAGGAAAAGCACCTATGTTAAAAAGCAAGCCATCCTAGGACCAATCCTTACCCCCTAGTAAGGAAAGTGTCAGCTTTCCCCCACAGTCAGCATCAATCAGAAACAAGTTACAGAAACAGAAGTTATCCCATATCCACTAAATTGGGCCTGGCATGGCTTGCCTAATATACAATATTATTGGAAATTTTGGTAAACTGAAGTTTTCAAAAGTTATTAAAAAAGCTAAAGAGCTCTAGGAGAGAGACAGTTCCCCCAAAGCATTGTTATCATATAGACTATAATTGCAGTTTGCCACTGTGATGGCAATAACAGCAAAAAGCAGTGTCTAGTTAAGAACAAAAATGCCTACATGTCCAATACCATTAATTAACAACATCTTTCCTGATGCTACACAATCTGCCCAGTTAGGTCTGAATATGGTTATGATACTGTATTCAGCTAAATTAAGGGCTGAAAAGTCTGACTTGCTGTACAACCAATACAATAGCTGTGACACTTATATCACCTTTAAGTGAACAGATAACATTCAGCATTGTCCTCACCCCTGAAAAGTAGCTCCTGAAAAGCATTAAAAAATGTAATGGAGGCAAAAAGAAGAAAAACCTAAGTGCTCTGCAATGATAGTTCTTATCAGCACTGTACAATGCAATATGAACTCCAGTACATGAATGGACTGAAAGCAACAGTTAGAGATAACATACTTCTTCCTAAAATCAGCTTATTGGCCAACTTTAATTTAAAGCCACATTTGTTTTTAAAGCGAGATACATAGTCCAATAAAAAAGAAACTACTGAAAACATACCTTTTTAAAAACAATACTTCTGATTTCCACTGCACAAAAACGAGCTTTCACAAAATATGGCTGTAGGGCAGAAAGCTCTGGGAGAAGGATACCTCAGTCCTTGCCCTCTACCAGCTGCAGCAGCCAAGATTTGCTTGTTCTCCTTCAGAAAAGGGCCTTGGAAGATTTCCATTGCCACACAAATCCAACATCCTCTCCAGTCTAACAACTAAAGGCTGATGCCAAGGATCTCATCACTACTATCCATCCTCATCCAACCCTTTCTCTTCCACTGCAATGTGAGTTTAGCATTCATTACTTATTTTGTAGCTCTGAAGTTAGTATATACACACAGGTAGCAGAATCAAACTATGATTTACAGTTGCTTAAAAAATACTGTCTCTTTAAACAAATCCTTAAAAAGAAATCTGAATTAGGTTACTAACTTGATCTACATGAGTTAGGCTAAAGCAACAGCTGCAAAATTAGAGGTTTACAACAAATATGGATGTATTTTACTTTGGCAAAGTAATCTGCTGTTAGTACTGACCTTTGCTGTTCTAGTATACAGTTAAACCACAAAAAACACTGCAATACCATGTAAATATAGAATGTTTCCATGAAATAAACAATCGAAAGGTTTTGGATGGTAATTAACTGAAGGAGGAAAGCCTCAGAGTTTCCCTTTTAAAGCAGGCAATGGAAAAGTCCAGCCATCTGACTTTAATATTATGTTCTTTCTAATACCATAGTTGATCAGGATATAGTTTTTAAGAAGCACTCATGGCTAACTTTGCTCCTGTTGGAGTCAGTACAATTTTCTGCAATTTTCAGTGAGGAAAGTTTTAGAGAAATTGCATCTCTCAAGCTTTTCAGAAAGTAGCCTTAAAATTCCATTAAAATGTCTCTACCAATCATTAATTCATCATAAACAGTTCAACACTTAATGAATAGACTGCACAACTCATTCCCATAGCCTATTAAAAAAAAAGAAATCAGGAATTTCTAATTGTATCTGTAAAGAGAAGTGTTTATGGTATAAAGAGCTCATTTCACAATGTTACAGCCCTCAAGAATAGCTTTTATTTTGATCATAATCATGCTTACACTTTCCCGCACTGCTTATAGTCTTCTGCCTAGTTCTGCCTAGTATTGGAACCATTTGTTCCAATACTGACACAAGAACTACACTTTTTCCCTATCTAAATTTCTGGACTTAATGATCTAAGAGACTGCAAATCACATAACTACTAGTTACAAGGAAGTGATCTAGGAAGCTTGAAATTCAGACATACAAACATGCTTTTTCATTATATGCAAAACTTATCATACCGCTCCCCCATCACACTACTTGAAAGGTAGTGTTTCTCATCCCAGTCTTCCCCTTTAATACTTCTTCCTTTTATAAAGCATAAGGGAGGTAAACAGGTATTCTGGAGGTGCAAGAACAGGAAATCTTAAGAAAGGGCAAGCACATCTTTTTCTTCAATTGAAATACCCGGAAAGCAACCTATGTACCTGAAACCTCTGGGTTTTCCTCGCCTTGAATGTATTGGCTTATTTCCTAAGATATACTATTCTTTAGATTTCATAAAACATTATTTCTCCATACAAGTCTTCTTTCATGTTTTCATTATATTCTATTGCTTTCTTGTTGGAGACAGGTCATTAGAAATTTGAGGCAACAATTCACTTTTTAAAGTGTTCTTCACCATATAAAATTGGGACTTACTGTTAAGATCAAAGGTCCATCTACTCAGTGCTCTCTGACAGTGATTCATAGCAGATGCCTATAGAATAGTTTAAGAGTGGTGCAGAACATACTGATAGTTGCCAGACACAATCTAACAGTTCCTAGCAATACACAGATCAACATACTTGTAAAGGCAGCAGTACCATCTTACCATTCAGTAGTCCCTGATGAATTTTTCCATGACTATATAGTTGCTTTAACAATGTAAACTTACCACAAGTCATTTAGGCAATATATTTTACAGTTGAATTATATAACATGAAAAAAATTTTTTTTTGTTTTGAAATCTGCTAGTTTAATTTGATGTTCTCATACTGGGAGAAAGAGTAAACTGTCCTTCCTACTTCTTTTTCCTAATGCTACTTTGGATGTTTTGGAAGACTAGATTGTCCCCACTGAAGTCATCTCTTTTCTAGGCTGACAGTCCTAGCCTGTTTAGTCATGTGGAAACCATTTTATATCTTCAATCATTCACATTGTCTTTTTCTGCATCTTTTCCACACTTAYGTATTGCAAGATCACAAATGAATACTGGCTTTTCAGGATGACTGCAGCAGTATGAACAGTGCCCGATGTGTCATCTTCAGACAGTGAAGGCATTAGCATAGCCACACACATACTTCCATGGCATGCAGCCACGACTACTTGTATTACACCAGGCATCGGGTGTTAATGGGAAGCAATTAAGTCCCTTAGGTTTTGGTACCTACTTAGTCTTGAAATTATAGCATTAAGAGAATTCTAGAGCTACTGAGGGTTTTTTGATGTGTTAAAGCCAGGACACATTTGTCTTAAAGCATTTACACATTCCTCAAAGTTACTATGAGGATACACTGCAAGCTGTATCAGTGCAAGAACTGAACTGATGCATATATTTTCCAATGCCTTTGATACAGAGACTAGAAGCTGAACCTGTGTTAAGAAAATGCACCAGTAGCTAAAAGTGTAAAACACTGCTGAGAGCACAACAGATTATGGTTCAGCTTTTTGGTGTTATTATAGCTTTGGCACAAAAAGGCTAAAGCATTTCCCTTCTCAACCTTTCATTTAGTCTAACCTTCTATTTGTTCTTCCAGGTCTAAACTTGAAAGACTTTTGTGCCATGCTACATGCTATACTGGCAAAGTGCATTGACTGGGCATGCAATTTATATATGCAAGGTTGCATTTCTCTGCAAGCTTATTCCAAAAACACAAGCAGCAAACAGGATCTGTAAAAATCCATTTTTTTTTAATATAGCTTTATCTGCACTAAAGGCATTTGACAATACAGCACTCTTACACTATCACATCCAACATATGCCATAGACAGCAAAGCCTTATAAAAGCCTTGCTTAACTTGTTTCAGCATAATACTTCTAAAGTATGAAGCTGTTATACTTTGATTCTGTTGAACGCATCAAAGTTGAAACATAATTAGCATTCATTCTGATAGTTCAACAACTCAGTCTGTTGAAGTAAATTACCTATGTATCACGATTTCCAGCACTGTTCCGATCAACTGYTGTGTTTAATACAACACTTGTGGGCCAAGTACTAAGATCATCTATCTGCACACGCTAGCATTATTATTATTGTAAGGGCTACAGTCCAGTGTGTTAGGTACAATACTTAGCCACAGCCAAGACAGACCTTGGTCAAAGATCATTTAGTCCAAATAATCAGTCAAGGTGCAAGAGAACAAAGTATTATTGTGCTTKTTTTCCAAAGTAGTATCTTTGAATTCTATTTCTTTTTGCCCTAAGAGGCTGAAATGAGTAGTAAGAATTTCAATTAGTACTTTTGGAGCTAGCTCCCTCAAGAGGAGCTTTTAAGGTAAAAGCAATATTTAAAGGATTAACTATATCGATAAAGATCTTTTGTAAATACTATTTTCTAATTTAAATTGCCTCATCCTCATTGTACAAGCCTGAGGAGAAGAAAGGCTTTCTTTACCCTACTACAAAACAGCATTGTTCAGATACAGCTAGTGTTAGTAGTTTTCAGAGAAAGTTAAATTTAAAACTGGTTCATGTGACCTGAAACAAATGATTGCAACAGTTTAAGATGTTACTGCCCAATCTTACAATCCGATGCTAGACTCAAATATATCACTGCAGGAGTGGTGGAACAATAGAAACGCTCGACCTTCAGTCACTCCGCACCAGTTAGGAGGATTAGATTACTCTGCCAACAAGAAAAGATAGTACTAAAATATGAAAGTCTAAACTGTTCTGTAAATACATAAAGCACAGCTGGAATCACCTGTACCGCTAGATAGCAGGAGTTTGTAAAGATCGAAGGAGTCTTTGTGATCAAGAGTATAATTCCAACTGTTTGCAGACAATATTGTTGGAATTTCTTCTGCTGCTATGGATTTGTGCTTCAACAGCTTGCTCTCTCAGCCTCTCTTTGATCCTGTGGTGATGTTTAATCTAAGTGTTTCCATGGGAACAGAAAGGTCACAAATTCAGCAGTATACCTTCAAAGGACAGACCAAGGAAAGGTAGACCCAAAGAAAGAAAAACTTCAGTTTGAATAGAGGGTGCCTAGACAAGTAGAGAACTCCCTGTTTCTATTCTTAGACTAGACATGGGGAGCATAGCAGACATTTCAGCTTGTTTTATAAAAGAACCTCTTCATAAGAGTCTGCAACTCCTCTCCAATCCTACTATAATTCCAAATTAAGAAGCTTTCTGCACTGAATGATGCCTCTGGGAGAAGGATTTTGCTGATTTTTTTCTGAGAAAAGGGTAAAGTTTCTAGTAACAATATTCAGGGAAATAGACATTTATTCACCTAAAATAAAACTGACAGTACTAGAAGCTCATTCTGACTTCAGATTTTTCATGTTAGAGTTTAAACTAGCCTAAGTCAATTTATTTCATAGAAAATTAGCTAACCTGATTTTCTTATTTCCTTTACCTCAGTCATATTCTCATATACTTGGCACAGTTGGATTCCAATAGACCACTTTTACTCCATCTCTTGGTCCAGTTTATGCCAGTGTCCAGAAGACAAGCAATTTCTTCATCAGAACCACTCTTCACATTACACATCATTAAACRAGGAACCTCAACATAGGTTGGGGTCTGGAAGCTTCGCAAGCTCTTAATACGTGGCCTTTGAAGACTTCACTCAGCCTTTAAATCCTGTCTACCTCTACTAATGTTTTCAGTCTAAATCAGTTCAAATGTGGCAGATTTTTGTTTTCCAGGTCTTCCTGAAGAGTTCATCTGCCATTTTGCACGAGCATGCTGTTTCCTTAATAAGCCTTCTGCTCTGTAAGGGAACATCTTTTTCCTCAAAAGACTCTCCCTCTGTCAGTTCTAATAGAGCAACTTTAAGTACCATTCAAGATTAAGTYTTCTTGAAGCACAGCACATACGCTAATGACTACAGATAGGCTTTAACCACACARGAGGAATGAATCCTTGATGCTGTTTTGTTTTCTCGCGTTTTGCCAACAGTAGAGCGTTTCTCTGCATACAGAATCCTGAAGTTATCTGCTTTTGGTAAGAGTAGACTCGAGGTTAATTAAAATACTGAAGAYTACACAAAACAGTAACACTAGGGTTCTGCATTTGTGGTTAATGATAGATTTTACAGACTGCTCACAATTCATCAGCTTGAGTCAGTAAAGGAAGGCATCATCTTACATACTTCCAGCCACCAGAAAGGTTAGCGTGTAATCTAAATCAGGTATTCATTTTTCAGACCTCCCTCCACTGGGAGAACAACTTGCAAAGAGTGATTCATCCACTCTGAGGAAGAAATGCATCAGCCTCAGGAGGCATCTATATATGTCTGCAGACTACAGCAAAAAACCAAAGTGGTGGTCAGGCTAAATGTCAGAGTTTGGGGCTGGTAACACTAAGCGAGATGAATCCTACCCTTAATGATGGTTATGTTATGAAGTGCTCTAGTACTAGGGAGAAACAACAGGGACAGCTTATCCACTAATAAGACCATGTTCCTTATGTTTTAAGTGTTACGTCAGAAAATTGCACAGAAAGTCAAACTGATAAACAGAGGCACATCAGAAATTAAAGGTGCAAACTTACCGTAAGTAACAAGCTCAGGAAGTGTAAGTTTTGTAAAGCYCCCTATATAGAAAGCTTTTAGTTTAGAGACTCGGGTTTGGGTTTAGTCGGTTTTCTGAAGTTCTGTCAAAGCAGCCATTTACCCCATTGCTTCCAAGGAGGACTGCAGTTTTCAGCCTCACTTTTTGCAATAGGAAAAACATATTCTCTCACCATCTAGCAAGAATAAGAGGGRTTTAAAAGAGTACTTGATCAAAGAATCAAGTCATTTTACATCTCTTGTCCAAAGCTGTCTTGATATCAGCTACCTACTTCTCTTGCTCCAAGTGCACTATTTATATATACACATAGCATATACTGATGTAAGTTATTTTTAAAATGACAACCTCCAAGCAGCAAAGACACCTCCACCAATTAAAATCAACAGTTGATTTAGTTCCAGTCAGTTCTTTAAAGCACTTCAGTTCACTCTCATTCAACTGATATTTAGGCTAGCAAAACATAACATAGCAAACCTGAGGGTCCCCTGTCTAAGAAAAAGAAATCTTAAAGAAAACCTACACAGGATACCTCAGTATTTTACCAGCCAGCTGGTATTTTCACCTTCCTTACACCACCTTACCTCCTGTAAGGAAATCAGAGGTAAGGAGTGGGTCTGCGGTGTAACAAGACTCTGCTTTTCCCTCCCCGTTTCTCTCCAACCCGGAGAATCCAGAAGAGAAACATAAACCCCSCCGGGGCTGAGCGGAGCCCGCTCCACACACGCGCCCGCGCCCCCGCACTCACTCTCGGAGTCGCTGAGGCCGCTGCCGTCGCTGACGCTGGCGCTGCTCCGCCGCTTCATGCGCTCCAGGTGCTCGCCGTAGTGGAAGCGGCGCCGGCCGGGCGGGCACGAGAAGTCCTGCAGGA
>NW_028186423.1:1563692-1648286 GCF_003343005.1 Rhea americana
GCAGGTGCGCGCCGCCACTGCGCGGCCCCGGCCGCCCCCGAAAGCCGCGGGGCCGGGAGAGGCCGCGGGGAGCCCGGAGTGGGGCTGGCCTGGCCCCCCACGCCGCGGGGGGACGCGAGCCCTCGCAGGGAGCAGGCTGCCCCCACGGGCGTCGCCGGCCCCCCGCTGCTCTCCGCAGCTGGGAAGCCGCTTGCCTGTGTTTTGGGCTTCGGCAGCGGGGGCTCGTCACCGCTAACGTTTAAATGGTCGCCACAAAATAAGAAGTTTCACCACTTGGAGCAGTTTCCCCGCTGTTTTTTTTTTTTTTTTTTTTTTTTTTTTTTTCAGGGAGTGGGGGTTTTTTTTTTTTTTTTTTTTTTTTTTTTTTTTTTTTTTTTTTTTTTTTTTTTGGGGGGGGGGGGAGTATCCTACCGTTGCCGTGACTGTTTCCCACCAGGTGATCGGAGGACACAAGGGCTCTGTAAGGGTGGGCTGAGCAAGGAGGGAGCTGACGGCCCACTTGGCCTTAAGGATCCTGCCTCTTCCTGGAGCTTCAAGAACGAGTGCAGTGTGGACACAGTAATTTAAGACTGGCTTTGTCGCTCACCTACAAGCAAGCCAACCTAGGTGTTTGATCTGAGGTTTCAAGAAAATGATCCATCTAACAGCTCGTTGCTGCTGAAAATGAAAAGCCTTGCTCCTCTTCCTCTGATATCCACCTCTGACAGCTTGGTCAGCTCTGGCACTCCTTGCACTTCCTCTCTTGGCTGATTCAGTTTGCTAATCTAACCTATTCAGGATTCAGAAGAAGGGTGCCTGTGGTGGCTTTCTGCTGGGCTGGTGACTGACAGCTCGTGGAAGGATACAGCAAGCATCAAACCCAGATGCAGGGACTGCAGGGAACCTTGCAAAGAAAGCACTAGACTGGTTCATCATCTTTATCCARTTGGGACATCTACTAGTCCCAACTAGGGAGTACTGGGCAATATGAAGAGGTGGCCACTTGCATTTTTAATTTGATTTAAGCTTGCTGTGAAATGCCAGGTGAGCCTGTGGCTTTGCCTGCAGGAGCAGTGTCGCTTCAGCTGCTGTCAGGGGCATGTTCCCCATCGCTGCACTTGCTGCCCRCCGTTTTGCTCTGCCGCCGTGCGTTGCGCTGGCATCTGTTTGTGCTGTCTGTCCTGTGGTTACTTCTCAGCCAGATCGGTTAGTGAGCTGCTCAGTTAGTGAACACGGCCACAGGAGCAGCTGGGCCAGTACGTTAAAGAGGGTGAACTGAGGACAGGAGCAGATGGCGGCRGAGATGGAGAGAGCTGCTCAAATACACAGACTCACAGTCTGCGCTGTGTCAGCGAGGTTGCTCTCCAGTGGAGAGGTTTTCATGTTCTTAGGAGGAAGATAATTGTGCTAGTCCTTAAGTCAGGTTAGCCTGATGTATATGCATCCTGTAGCTACCCAGTGTTGATCTTTTCCTGTCTCTCACTCATTTTAAATAAAAGCTGGTTGAGCAGCTAAAATATCACTTCTGCTAAATACCCAGTGGGCAAGATTCTGTCACATTTAGTTACAGCCAGTAACACTGAAAACAGACATCAGGTGCTATTCCATGAGTATGAGTCAGGAGTTACGATTACATTTGTGTGTTGATAAGAATATCTAGACGACAAGAAAAGAGAAGAAAAACATCTTCAGAATMATCTCAAGTGTGAGTAGTAATAACATTTTCAGACATATTTTCATTGCTCCTGCAAGAAACAAACTGAGAAAAGATACATTCTATACAATAAATCATCAGTATTTGACAGATTTTGTTCCCTTCTCCTTACCAGCTCGTATGGATACATTGAGTTTTGATTTTTTTTGCAGTGGACCAAAAGGAGTTCTCATAGTGAAGTTGGCTTCAGATAAATTTCTCTCCTCAGCATAGACACTAAGAGACCAGCTGACTTGGTGCAGGTGCTCATATTACCCAGTCAAGGGTGGGTGTACTGGAGCCACCAAAATCAGATGCAGGCCTGCTGTCTGGTGAGATGGCATCCAAGTTGTGTGCTGGTTGTTGTGGAGCCATACAGCAGAGAAGTGGCTCTGTGCTGGTTGCTTGCCTCATCAGATCAAGATGAGCCAATTAGAAAATGAGCAGAGGACAGTCCTACATGTGAGGAGCCCTGAAAGCGGGTTGCACTGATCACAGATGCCCTTGAGGTCAGTCACCAGAAAGATGTTCTTGGCACTCGATGACCTGACGGGATTAGATCACAAGTTTCTCATTTATATTGACTTCACAGTAGTGTTATATTTCCATGGCCATCTAAGGAAATCTGTTTCTTTTCTTTCTTTTTTCTTTCTTTCTTTTTTTTTATTTAGCAGTTAGTGCAATTTTATTATGACCGAATGGCATAAAAGGCAGATGATATACACCATCCTCTTCAACTTTCCTTCTCACTGGTATTTTTGTAGTACCTTGGAGCCTTTCTGTGCTGTGCAAATGATGAGCAGAGAGACAGTCTCTAGCCTAAGGCACTTCCAGTCTCCATGCATGCCAAGAGGCCACACCTGGATGTGTGCTATRTGCACATCCAAGGACTTTGAAGATGAAGGCTGTGGGGACTGACAGCAGTGCCAAGATGGAACTACTAGTCCAAATGTGCGAGCAGTCTGTAGCACGCTTATGGGGGAGGTGGGGGAGCTGCTGTCAGTCACAGAGGATTTTGCTTTTTGCATAGAGTAGAATTGTTTTGGCAGAAGAAACACTGAGAGAAGCTGACAGGTCCTTAAGTGCCRGCAGTGAAAGCAGTCGTGCAAGGATGCAGCATCGGCAGCCCATCACTGTGKTGGAGAAGAGGCACCCTCTGCATGCGCAGAGGAGCAGCCCCATGGGCAGACTGTCAGCTCTGCAGCCACGAGGTGGTGTAGTGCTTCGCCCTGCATTTACTTTCTACCAGTCCCTTCAGAAAATGCTGTTCTTTCTCCTCTGGACAGCCAAAGCTCTCGAGAGAGGAGGAATCATGTGAAGGGAGACTCTCACCTTTACAGAGCTGACCCATGGCATAAAAAATTAACAAGGGCAGAAGTGAGATCCCTCCATCCACCCTGTTTGTGCTGAGCCTGCACGAGAGCCTTTCCTCAAGCCTGCCCTTGCCCAAAGCTGTGGGCTATGGGACACACATTGGAGGGAAATGGCTAAGTGAGTTGTGATTCTGGAATCCCCATGCTTGGAGATGAAAAAGCCTTTGGATTACTTTGAGAAAATTGTTAGCAATGAGAACCTAAACAGAGCAAAGTCCACTGAATATATTATTCCTTTTTAAATTCTTGCTCAGCACTATTTCACTACAAGGATAAGTTGTTGGAAATTGAAAATAATTTGTGAGGAATTTGGCATGAACCATTTTTTACCTGAAATCTATCTTAAGATTTCTTTAACATTTCTGTACTTGCAGTAGATCTGACACCTTGCCCAGGACACTATCCAGTCAGATTATGAGGATGGAGATCCACAACCTCTCTGGGCAAGCTGTTCCAGGCTCAGTTACTCTCACAGTAAGAAAGTGCTTTCTTATGTCCAGATGGAATTTCCTGTGTTTCGTTTTGTTCCTATTGCCTCTCATCCTGCCACTGGCAACCACTGAGAAGAGTTTGATATCGTCCTCTTGACACCCTCCAATAAGTTATTTATAGACATTGATAAGGTCCCTTATCAGTCTTATCTTCTCCTGGCTAAACAGGCTCAGCTCTCTCAGCCTTTCCTCATAGGAGAGATGCTCCAGTCCCTTCATCATCATACAAGCCCTTCGCTGGACTCTCTCCAGTAGCTCCATATCTCTCTTGTCCTGAGGAGCCCAGAACTGGACGCCCTATTCCAGGTGTTACTTCACCTGGGCTGAGTAGAGGGGCAGGATCACCTCCCTTGAACTGCTGGCAATGCTCTTCCTAATGCAGCCCAAGATGCTGTTGGCCTTCTTTCCTACAAGGGTGCTTTGCTGGCCCATGTCCATTAGGTCCCACAGGTCCTTCTCTGCAAAGCTGCTTGTGACCTTGTTGGCCTCCAGCGTGTACTAGTGCATGGTATTATTCCTCCCCAGGTGCAGGACTTGGCATTTCCTTTTGTTGAACTTCATGAGGTTCCTCTCTGCCTATTTCTCCAGCCTGACAAGGTCTCTCTGATGAGCAGGACAAACAGCTGGTGTATTATCACTCTTCCTAGTTTTGTGTTATCTGCAAACTTTCTGAGAGTGCTCTCTGTCTCATCATGGTAAACAGTAGTGGCTCCCATATTGACCCCTGGGCAACACCACTAGTGACTGTCCTCCCACTGGACGTGCTGCTGCTGATCACAACCCCCTAATTCTGACAATTCATCCAGTTTTCAGTCCACTTTACTGACCATTTATCTAGCCCATACCTCAAGTGTCTCAGACTCAAGTTTGTCATTAGCCTTCTCTTTACTTTAAATGTTTCCTTTATAGTCAGAATTTACCATTTTCACAATCATTTCTAGACATCACAAAGAAATGATTCCATAAACTTCCCGTGTTTAGAGGCATGTGTTTTGGCACCTTCTTTCCTTAACAAAACCTGAACACTGGGCTTAAAAATCCTTGGTCATGTTTACTGCTCCATAGGCAAATATCTTAACATTTCTTCTAGTAAATACTTACATTTTCTACTGCAGTTCCTCTTTCTCCTAAGCAGTCTGTAATTCCACTGAATGCAGCTGAGATTTAGCTGATGAATTTTAATCTTCCAAGTAAACCCTTAGCTTATACATGAGGAAGTAACAGGAGAACATTCATGCCKGTCAGTTCTATGTTATAGACTGTATACCCATGCATCTGTATAAATATTCTTTAAAGGCCCCAATGTGCTCCAGCTTCCACATTAGGTGCATTTTTGCCATGGATGCCAGCAGGAGCAGCCTGCATCTGGCAAAGTGAAAAAAAATCGCTTTTAAGTGCAGTGCCCTGAAACTCTGCATATTTACAAGCCTGGCCATTCTTTTTTATAAGTAGAAACATCCAACACAACTTGTAATGTAAACTTCAGCTACTGAATCCTTCCCTTCTTCTAGGCAGCAGCCTAGAACTGACTTTAAAGTGAATTTCTTCCTAACCATTCAACACTGTGTCTCCAAATCCTCCTCAGCTGATGATACAATATTAACTTGTGGTTTTCTATTGCATTTTTAATGTCACAAACTGTAAGCCACACAGCTATTGAAACCAAAAAAATCATGTCTGTAAATCTATCTCAGGGAAAGACCTTAAAACTTTAGCAGGTACTCTGATGTTGCCAGGTTGCAAGATTCACAAGATATTGGTCTTCTGAGTGAAATATGGACTAGTCTGGGACACAAAACCTTGTCTTGCTACATTGAAGAGAATCCAAGACCTGATTTACACAGGCATTGGTGCTTGCAGCTGGAATAATGTAGTGGTTTTCAAGTGGTGTCCCACAGATACCTATAGATCCATGAATTACTTCTGAGGCATTCCTGTAAGACAAGGGAAAAAAGAAAAGTAGATTTGCTGAAGTAGTTTAAAATTCGTGGTGCATATGCAGCTCCACTGGCAACTGGGACCACAAGTGGGAGGAATTTGCAAACCAGAAATGACTGAAAAGTTCTGGTCTGATTTACTTCTTTCCCCATTTCAAAGATCAGAGTACCCCCAAAATATTGATCTTTGTGAGTAAATACCATGTTCCTACAATTAAAAGCAGATTTTTAATGAAATCCAATCCCATATTCTCAACTGGTATTGGTCTTGGACAAAGCTAGAATGACAGATCCCTGCCAGTGGAAGAAGCCTGGATGTTTGAACATCTAATTTCTAGAGATCTTTCAATAACTTTAGTCTGTTAAAAATTCTTTAAAAAGCAACACTACGAACTTTCAGCTGAAGCAAATCATGGGAACCCCTGAATTCATACAGCTGTAGAGGAGAAAACTGAAAAGTGCCACAGGATGAAAGTGTCATAGGTGCCAGTCAGACTGAGACGTGAGGAACCTAACTTGGCTCTTTCAGAAAAGCAAGGATGCACATGTACCCTCTGCACAGACAGACTGCACACAAGATTGCCCACAAGACTGAGGAAAGGAAAGACTTTGCTCTCCCATTAACTTCTCTCTGTGACTGTGCAAAATATATATGTGGCCCACTTGTTTGGCTCTGACTTTGTGCTTCCAGAGCCCTAAACCTGAACAAGAAATCTAGATTCTAAAATGAAGTAATTAATAATTACAATGATAATAAAATATACTTGTGGCCAAAATACTTGGCCAAAAATATACTAACCCAGGGAAATAAAAATTTTCCTTGCCTAAGATAAATTCTTATTATATTGCCCTAGGAATTTTGACTATCCTCTCATTTTTTTTTTCTTTTTTAAAATTTACATGGATTTCCATTTTCTCTGTCTTACTTGCTCTGGTGCAGATAGAGCAATGCTTTGTCTTTTCCATATTGCAAAAACACCTTATTCTTATATTGCACCAATTTCAAGGTAACTCAGCCCAGCATGGTCACAAGAGTGGGGGAAGCCAGGAAGGGGGTGGGTGCAGGATGTCATTCCCAGCCTTGCTACTGAAGCAGGCTGAAAGAATAGACTCTTACTCTCTCTTTCATGCTCTGCTGGCATTAAGGAGGTAGGAGGCAGAAAGAGAAGGCAAGACCACTTGTTTGCTCAAGGCATATTGCTGCATGTGTTAGAAGCGTRGTTCTTTATTTACTTGCGTTGTAGTAGGGTCAGTCACAGATCAGGACCCCATTGAATCAGTCACCATACAAACATGGAACAAAAGCAGTAATCCTTGTGCTTTGGTTAGCTAGTAAATCACCCTCGTTTAAAGGACAGGGATTTGCATATTTATGGTTGGGAAATAATCACACTTTTCTTTAGCACGTTGGACTTGCTCCTGCTAATCAGTGCGCAGGGGCTTGTGCAGATGGGAAGAACAGAATCACTGTTAGGGCTGGTGACCATGTAGCACATTCAGCTCTTTCGTCTGACTGCCTGAGACAATTATATTTCAATTTCAGAATAATTTTTAAAAAACTATTTTTTTCYATTTTTCTCAGCCTAGAATAATTTTCGTGGCGAGCCATAGTAGCATTGTCTTGTCCTCCCAAACGAAAGTTAAGAAAACCATGCTCTAATTCTCCTAGCCAGAGGGAGGATCTGTGACAGCAACTTCATCCATATGCTCATTTTCTATTTCCAGCTTCTATTTTGTAAATAACAGGCTTTCAAAATTGCCCATGCCATACTTCCCAGTACCAATTTATTAGTGTTATTCCTACAACAAAAGATTTGCCTGCAAACCTGCAGACACACAGTATGTACATAGGAGGACAGCAGTTAAAAAATAAATATAAAATACCACTGGAAAACACAGGCTTTGTCACTGTAAAGACTAGCGCTAAACTCAGCTTGGCACATCCAGGTTCATCTGCCATCATACTGAAAGTATGTGTATTAGGCCATCGTATCTAGGATTACTTAGGCCACTAGTCTTCTGAAAGGTGCACCTCAAAGAGCACGTGTCAACTTACTGTTTATATAGCGTTGTACCTGGCTTAGCACTTGACACAGAAATGAATTTCTTGTTCTGTAGAGCTGGTTTATAAACCCTCAGCAAGAAGGAGGAGAGAGAACACAGGGAAGGAGAAGGTCTGGGGACGTAGTAACAGGTGATGTCTTTGGAAACCGGTGGTGATCAGGTCTCCTCAGTCAACCTGTATTGTGATAGGTCATGCACCAGGGCCAGGACAGGCCAGGGTGGCCGTCAGCCCGCATGCTCCTCACTCCTCAGGAAGGCTGGGGCTTCTCTCAAGACTGGCAGTGCTGATGAGAGATGGTCTATTAATAAAACAGCCACGGGCAGGAACAGCTTCCCTGTGATGGGTTATCTGTTGCTGCTGTTTCCCTGAAGCCCCTTCAGCCCCTTAGAGATGGCCAGTGTCCTGATACTGTCCATGAAGTGCACTAGGAAGAGGAGTGTTTGGCACACTCAGGACTCAGAACAAACCCATTAGGACCGTGGTTTGTTCCAGGAAGATATACTTTTTGCCTTCAGAGTTGAGGAGAGGAATCTGGGCCTTTACAGAACAGCACTCTCAGGCTGATTCAAGCAGGTGTGAGGTACTCCTCAAATATTTTATCAGGGCTCATCACCTTTCCACATCTACGTACCTGTTGTTGGTACAACAGATAGATAACGTCAGGCAAAACTCAGAACTACCACCATCACCGGTAACTACTGCAGGCTTTGTAAATTGTAATCCAGCAAATCAATAATAATTGTCTCTAGATATGTGTATTTATACATATATATGGAATTAAAAGGGTATTGTTAAAGTCATACATGATTTAAGTAAGGGTTTTTTTTATGTGTGATCTTTTAAAATTATATAGATTCTCCCACCATGAAGCAACTACGTTATTATAACTGCAATACAAATATGTTGGACATACATGGCTTTTTAGCAGTATGTTTTAGAATATTATATATAAAGTGCTAAAAATATCTTCTAAAAAAATCACCAATGGTTAAGGTAGCATTTTGTGACAGCAAATGATGGAGTGGCTGGATGTAGCTTGAAAAGGCAGGTATCCTACTGCCTTCCTCCTCCCCTACTCTTCCTCTCCTAGCTGTGTCTTTTAGCCCCCTAACCATGTGGCTCTGGTTTGGATTTCACTCTTTCTTGAGCAGCTTCAACTTACTCAGCCAGCAGAAACCAACCTACTGCTTTCTCTGGTTAAGGGTCCTGCTAAGCTGTTGATACAAGTCTGTTCCCAGAAATGAACAGCGTGTGCCAAAGCCTAAAGCAAGGAGTAAGGCTGGAGGAAGAGTACAGCATGGAGAAGACAAAATGTTGTTCATGTTTTAGCAATAAGAAATCCTATGCATCTACATCCTTCAGCACAGTGTGTCACAGTCTACGTGGCACATCCTAATCCAAAAGGATACAAGCCTCACAATTCTCAGCATTATAATAACTACTTCTAGATGTTTGGCATCCTGGGGTGCCCAGAGCCCTGAACAGGATACAGAAGTCCTGACAGCAAAGTTCTCCAGTTTCCTGATTTTTGAAGAATTCTCTGCAAGAAAAGAAAAGAGAAGAAAAGAAAAAAGAAAAGAAAAGATTTACCTCTATTGATAACACCACTGGTTTACTGGCTTTTAGCTATTGGTGCGTCCCACATAAGTAGCTTGTGGATGCTTCAGTATTCACAACCCATGTTTCAGGAATGCTTCAGCCCAGCAAGAATAAGTCACCTGTGAACATTTACARCCACAGAGGAAGGTTTACCAGTAACCTCTGCTCACAGTCGGAGCCTGCTGCAGTCCGGAAGCTCTGCAGTCTGCCCAGTACTGCTCCGCGCCTSGGCTAACCCTCAGGAGGTGTCCTCACTGCCCAGGTTGGTACTCTGACCCCTCAGCTAATGAGTCATGGTCTCTTCARTGGCCCCAAAATAGTAAATTTATCCATGGCAAATCTAACTGTTTCAGCCATTGTTTTGAATGTCCCTAAAGAGACATTTTGGCATGCAGGGAATGTTGTTAATAGAAATAAAAGTTCCTTGAACTTCCGTTGTCCTCTGAGCGCATTTGAAATTTAATCAGTGTTTGGATCACCCAACCTTTGATTGATTAAACATCTTTGGTGACAGATAAGAAGCTCCTTTGGTGTCTAACTCCCATCTGTGGATCCTTCAGTGCCTTTCCTACTGATAGCTACAGGGCCAGGTGTCAAGCAGTTACAGTTTGCTTGTGATTATTGATGTGGTTTATGACAGCTTATTACTTGTGTTACAAACCCTTGTCAGAATTAGAACTGCTCTGTGCTGGGAGCTCTATACAGAGCRCAGGAAGAGAAGTCTGAGCCTCATTTCCTGGTTTGCTTTAAGTTTGACCATTTATTGTACGTAATCAGCCCTGGAAATACCATTTCCTTCTCCTCCTTTAGTGCATAGCTAAAATACTTCTATGAACCTCTCAAAACCCAGAATCTCCTCTTCAACTTTAACAGCACGCTCTCAAAGACTTTGTCTAGACTTGAAATATGTTTAAGCATTAAAGTTTGAGGAATGAACAGACAATATATTTAGTCTACAATAAATTAACTGAAGCAACGGCCAAGCTCCAAGGCTGATGCGTTCTCTTTGGAAGTCCGAGGAGAGGGAGGTAGGAACTCGGCTGACGTACGCCTTCTGCATACGTAACGGCTCTCCCAGGAGGTGGTGCTGACTGCATGAGGGCTCAGACATCTTTCAAAGTGTCTCTTCCTCTCGAGTGATATAAAAATAAGCCTAGGCAACCATGCTGTTAACTTCCGAACTCCAGATCCTAAGGTTGTCTGGGTTGTATGAACCTAAGTCTAAATCAGTCATTTAAGGGTGTACAAAAAACACCCAATGTTCTCCCTGCACTGCTTCAAAGAAAATAAATAAAATAGACATTTTCTTATGATATTGTCGTATTATATAAACAAGAACAAAAGGAATAGCTGAACAGACTGCTGTTACCTTTCATTACTGCAAAATTATTCTGCATGCAACACTTCCCTCTAGTGGAAAATTCATGAATTGACCACTTACTTTGTTACAAACTGCAGTTGAAATGTGAAAAAACAAAGGCTAAAAGTACRTACAGTGATACTGTTGATACAACAAATGGCCAGCATCACAGTTTCAGCCTGAAAAATATAAGTAGGATCCGTTTTCGAGCTCCGAAGTGCATTCATTTTCAATTATTTATCAGCTCACCATGTCAACTTCAGATCCAATCGTGTTGTTACGTAAAAGATGACTTTATCTGCTCCTGTATTTTAAGTAACTTCCCAAAGTGCACAAACACATCATGAGCCTGCATGCATACATTGCATTTACATATGAAAATATGATTTTTAGGTCTGACTTTTGTCAGGCTTAAAAGTTGACACCTTCTTCGCTGAGGGATTCATTTGAGGAGTCTGGAGATACTAGAGCCAAGCAGAGCTAAGAAACCCCTTCCACTATCAGTACTAATTCTGAATTAAACTTTTGTCATCCATAGGGCAATAGGGTATGATGTTTTCTATTAGAACTTGGGCTTTTCGATCAGGCTTATTCCTCACRATGGTAAGTTGGAGAGTAAATTTGTTGTCTTTTGAGTACATCAATCTCTCTACAGCTCTTCTTTCTCCCCCCTTGTGGGAAAGAGAGAGGGAGATATTCATGTAGGACAGCAGTGCCACTGCAGGACTCTACAGGAAAATGGATGCTGAGACAATTAGTTCTCGTTACGTTTACCTGGTTAATATAATACTTTGGTTTATGCAGGGATAAATGATGGGGATTTGTAAAAGAAACAAGCCCAAAACAAAACAGCTGAACGCACAGGACTTTCAAAGATTTCAGGACACTAAACAGATTAGCTTTTACTACAATTGTAGTAAGTTGTAGCAATCCAAATCAGTCCCTCAATARTTTCTCATAAAGACTAATACGAGACATTCTGAAGGTTTTGCAAAGATGAGTGATGAACACCTGCACTCTACCTTCTCTCRGTATATGCCACAGCAGAATATTTATGTAATTATTGTATTAATAAAAATCAAAACATTAGGTGCTGCAGGAGAAGAAAAGCTGCAGAACATCTGTTTTTTCTTTTGTGGATGCCAGCTAACACACCTACCACAGGATCAAGTCACAATTGTGCCGGGTCTCCTCGCTGCATAAATGCTCCGATAAGATTTGTTACACGTATTTAGAAGTACAACTTCTACTACCAGGTTTTCAGCACCTCCAAGAACTGTTTCACAGGCCTCTGGAAGAAAAGGCAAAGCTACAACCTTGACAAAGCTGGACTGAGATGCCCAGCAACCAGAAAGAAGCAACTCCCTGCTGCCAAAGGAGGTGCATCATTTTTAACACTCAGCTAATCAGTATTGGTAAATAACAWGCAGTAATGGTTCCTGCTTCAATACGGCAGCAAATCCCAGAATGAGGCATGCTTGCCACCCAGCAACACACAATACRGTTTAAGAAGGGTTGACCTATGTCAGTTTGCTGTTGGTGCTCACTTTGATGATAATCCAGTATTTCAGGAAGCCAGTTCATCTTGTTAACCACCAGAAAACCAGACCAAAAATAAAGTATTGCTGCCAGTTCAGCTGCTGAAYTGGCTCCTCACTAAACCACATCCTGAACTATCTAATACTCTGAGGCCTGTCTAGGTAAGTAATGTCCTGTATTCACAGGCAGCCTTTCRCTGTACTTCTGTGTTTGCAGTTTTCCTCCTGTATGGCCAGCARGTTTGCACCAATCTGCAGGTCGTCAGGGCACACTATGCCCATCTGCAATAGAGATTAAATGTGAAAGAGGTTGTAAGAACATACCTCAAGATTGTGAATTGTTTCCATGTAGTATTGATAAAAGACATTCAATGTTTCTTGTTAAGCTACTGAATCTTGCCCATAGAACACAAACCTGCTAGAACAAAACAGCGTGGTCTACTTGATTACAGTCAAAGGCTGTTCTTTGTTTTAAAGAAAACAAATGACCACCACCAGGGTACAATACTCAAGTACATCAGAAGATCTGTAACTTGTCTAGGTCTTTAACTAGATCTTCSAAATTGTTCAGGTTTGAAGCAGGAACGATTCCCAAGACTTCACCATAGCTAGTCTTGTAGACTATCAGTGCTTCACCCCAGTCTACACTAGTGAATTTCCYTTATCAGAACCATTGCTACAAACACAAACTTCACCAGCTCTTCCCACAAAGATATCTGCCAATTAAAATATGMCATATATTAATACTTAGTTTATACARGTCAGCTTGTGAGTTGCCATAGAAWCATCTTAATTTGACTTATTTAGGRCCTGATGAAATTGTTCCCTTGTTCTTTACGCATTAATTAATTGAGATCAGGCTACAGTCTCRGAACATGGTGGTACAACATAGGTCAAGTTTACACATTGCCACATTTGCAGCTTTGTATTTGACTTCCCCATGGGTCAACAGAATAGGTAGTGCTAAAAGTAGGAGAGATCTTAAGCTCAGGCTTTTGCTTGGCTATCCTCACTTCAGAAAAGATAGCCTGGCTCAGGCTYGAGATCTGGCAAGATCTGATAAGCAAAGGAGAGCTGAGGCTGCTGGACTCCATCTTCTTCACTCCCACAAACTGACTTAATTCAACCTAGCAATTATTTTGATCCCAGTGGACTGATAAGAAGCCACCTCCTACATTCACCAGACAAGGAAAGTTAGTTAGGAATGGGAAAGCAGAACAAAATGGATTATTACTGACATTCACAGCAAAAAAAATGACTTTTGAGATGACAAATAGCAAGGAGGAAACAAAAAGGCAAGACAGTAGTGAGGAAGAAAACATGCAAGAATGAAAAAAACCCAAAAGTATAGAACAAAAAAATGGAGTTAGGTTAGCTGAATACATTTTAAAGTTTAATAAATTGAAACGTGAAGTACTGATTCAACACACAAACACCACTACCATTTATATTATATACTCCTATACAGTGGTTTTACACATGTGAGAAAGGTGAAGTCTGCTATAGAACATTTCCTCCAGGAAGACTTAACAGACCTGTTAAGCTTGATGCCTTTTATTATAAAAGAGTCTTGGAAAGACATCAGATGTTTTCAGAACATTTTAATAATAATAAAAACTTTCCAATGACATCTGTTATTCCGCATTACCCTTTGTTATCCTTCCCATGCTCCCCTAATCTATTTTTGCAACAGTCTATCCAACTGTCAACATCTATTATTCCAAGCAGTTTGCACCTGTGATGCCAGYCTTAAAGAAAACACAGACAGCTTATTTGTCTCATAAGAAAAAAGACAAATACCCACAGGGTGAAAGGAAAATCAATTTTTACATTTTTGGAATCCTCAAAAGAGCTCCTAGAACTCTACAAGTCTAAAAATCAAAGTCATTAATCTACTTTCTCAAGTGACAAAAACTGCTTAAAAATTGCTCCAGATATTTTTGCTGGAGTCTGATTTAAAGCATCAAGCTAGCAGATTCCAGATGGCTCAAATGCAACTTTTACCCTTCTTTCACTGCTGCAGCCTTCTTTCAAAGGCCTAGATTCAACCTCTAACAACTTAAAGGTCATCTCTATGCAAGACAGAAAGACTGAAGTAATTAATGTCTGCCCCTTCCACTGGCCAATAAAGTACTTGTGGGGTGCAAGTGAGGCAAAACAATCAGGTTATGGTCAACTACCTTTCCCTGCTTGAGATACCTTTGAACAAATTGTTCTACAGCAACTGACATGGTGAATATGTAAGACAAAAATGCCTTAACCCGTATTTCTCAGAGTAGTATGTTTTCTACATGTGTATCAATGTGCTAAATACACTTTTTTAATCAGAGAGTTCACGTTAAACCTTCAGTGAATGTACAGGTGAGATACCACTCTTTTCTGGATAAACTAATGAAACAGGCTGAAGTGTGATGTCCACAGAATACGCAAAAATTCCAAACCAAAGGCAAGTGTGTACAAAATAATTTATTACAGCATAACATATGTTGGCAATATTTTACAGTGTTTTCCATTCAACAATTTTGAATCTAAACAGATGACACACAAAGGAGACAATTTTAATTAGAACAGTTTATTTGTCTTAATAAAATCCCCTCTCCATGAATCTGTATTTGCCTTAGAGGGGCTAGTTAATATTACTGAAATTATTTACATTGCAGTGAAATAAAAACAAACTGATTGAGTGATTCCATTACAGTTTCCAGAAAACTGATTTTATGTACAAGCCACAGTATAGTTATGTTTTGATAGCAGTTCTTATAGAATGTAAAGCTGTCATATGTAGCCATTTTGTCCAGCAATATTATGCTTTAAATAGCTATATTAGATTTAGACTTCCATTTTGATGTGTTGTACATTTAATAGTTAATGCACCAGAAATACAGAGTAAGAAAAGGTTCCTTGTGATTTGTAGTCAGCCTCTTTGTGCTCCCTTAAATATTTTTTTTTAATATAAAAACACTCCTCGCATACTATTCGCTTTGCAGCACCTAAAGCAATAGTATTTAGGCAAGAGAAGTACTAGTTTCTTGGCCATAAGTCTGCAGCTAAGACTTTTAATGGAGGTAATACAGTAAACTTACCAGTGAATTTTTACAATGTAGAGAGAAGAGCCATATTCCCCATTACTGTACCTTATGCATCTGCCCAAAACTGGAGTAGCTTTTTCAAACTAAGTGTCAATAYATGAACAGATGGGAAGAAATCAAAAGGAAGAGGAGGAAAGTGGAAGATGAAACAAAGGGCGGACAACAGYGTCAAATTCATTGTATTTTCGGGGAAATGCTTGAGAATACTCAAACTTAAAAAGTTAAACTGCCCATAAACTTAAGGAAACAATAACTATAGAACACAAGGTAGAGAGAATATAGTTTTCAGAAAAAAACAAAAAAAAAAACTTTGTTTTTACACAAACCTAATCTTCATATCCATCAACACTGGTTCCATATAAGACACACAACTGACAAAAACATGCAAACTGCCAACATTTCCATTGTCRCTGTGCTCCAAAAGGAAACCAAACTGACCAAAGAAAAATAATAAAAAAAWWRGRAAAAAAACACCCAAAACAGTACAGATGAAGAGGATAATTCAAGCAGCACTTCATCAGTCTTAATCTGCTAAAAACACTCAGATGATAATTTTATTAACAAGATATGATCACATTTATATGCATATGTAGCAACACTTAGGTGAAAGCAGTCTTTAACATCCACAGATTTTTTTTTTTTGTTGGGGAGAGCTGATGGAATATTAAAAGACTTAAAACTGTACATGTATAAACATGAAAAATGCTGATTAAGGATAATGTTCACATAAATATTGGCAGTTTTTGTTGGGAGAAAAAACAAAATAGCATACTCCATTTCATTTAATTATCCAGATATTTCATTTTATACCTGTTAAAGATATTTGAATACAACCTGGAAAAGTAAGCCTGATCTGTACCCAAGTCAGTCCGTATGTGATGAGAGTCAGAGTTTTGTATATATGTGCGTGAGTATGTATAGACACACGCATAGAGGCTTGTGCACACTACTTCAAATTTCATTAGACAGCACATCATGGTTAATGGCTGTGTGGTTCACGGATGCAATGCTGCTATCATCCTCGTTTGTGGCAGGCATAAAGGCAGATGTAAAAGGAAACAGTTTATGGCATGCCGCTTGATATTCTTCACATTGAGTGTGGCAGCTTCCAAAACTGCCGTCAAGCAGTGCCTCAGAAACCTTTGTTAATGTCTAAAGAAACAAAAGTAACAGTTAATAAATACAACTTACAATTGTTTTATTACCAAAAAGAGACACAGTTAAACAATACTGGCATGAGCAAATTCAGGTGCTCTGTTGGTATTTAGATCTCCTACAGTTACCTAGAGAAAAATAACATTCTTTCAAATATTATGAAAGAATACAGTTCTTTCAAATATTATTAATTTATCACTAAACACAAAGGATGTGTACTTAAGTACATGCTATTTAAGATCATATATACTTTCAGCTCTAAATAAAACTATCTTTTACCTTCACATTTTTGTCTCTCATATTTTTATCCAATCTTGTAGCAATGGCAATAGCTTTTTCTTGTCTTGATTTGTCCAGGAAATACATCATCTTTGCACCTATCACAAGAAAGAAACTAGTACTGAGATATTAACACTGCTAAATGCAATCCTGCACATATACACATGGAATCTGAAAAATTATAAATCAGTGTGAATCAGGACTTCTTCAATACATCATCTTTTCCTGCTTTATTATCATTTAACATTAATGAAACTAAAASCTATTTTGTAGTTCATTAGGAGCATAAGGATAGCTAACACAAGAAATGTGCTTCTACAAGAATGGAAAGTTAACCAAGGACATGTCAAAACAGTCAGGAAATAAATGTAAACAGTAAGTTGATGACTAAGCTCTTCAAATCAGCAGGCAAAATAAAATCCATCCTACAAATCAGGAAGTGGTTAAAAGACATCTTCTCAGAGATGCTCTGAATTATTTTGAAAGGTACTGGAGTTAGGTGAACTGACAGAACAATTAAGTTATTGAACAATTTTGGAACGCATTCTAGAAGAACTTCAGACTAGTATGTCTGTATGGCAGAAGGTAAGGTCAACCAGAGCTAGTAACCTGGAGCTGGAAGAACTAGCTTAGGTACAGGGAAAGCAATGACGTAAGTTTGGTRCTTTGCCTGGACTAGATAGCATTGCTGAGAAGTAAAACTGTGTTAATGTGACTATACAGCTTCTTGGACCACAAACAATTCATCAGAACTGGCCCAGTCATCTTTGCAAAATACTATGTTGTTCCTTATACCATAATTTGATTTAAAATCCTACCTTTACAAAAAGGCAGGCATACCATTCATTATCCTTTCCCGAAAAACAAAATCCAGACACAGTGTACTACACTATCTACTATAAAGAGCAGAAGTCTTAAAAATAATTTCACCTGAAGTTATGAAAACCCTCATTCTGAGTGTAATGTCTCATTGTTGTTCAGCTTGCTTCCCCAGTTATTAAAATTTCTTTTCCTAATCAATAAAACTTTACCTCTTGCATTTTTTTCATCTGAAAGATTTCAGAACAGAAATTGCAAGAGTGAATATATTTGGATTATCACTGTCAAGACACATACTAAATTCAACTTAGTTATGTTTGTTTAAAGTTATGGAGGTCATGGTATAGAAGTTTAAAAAAAGGCTTAAAAATCTGTTTATATTTTTTCTAGTCATTATATTTTTATTCATGCTGTTGCTACATGACAAAGGTACACGTAGGAACAGAAGTATCCCAGCTGATAAGGGAAAAGCATCACTTGTTMAAACAAAAATCTTTTCTATCAGAAGGGCTAAACACTTACAATTTATATTTTCTAATTATTTCAGCACTGGGAGCTTCAACAGGAGATATGACAGTGCTTCCATATTTAAATCACCAAACCACCACAGATAATCAATCATGCTTTTTAGAGCTGAGAGGCATGTTCCTCATGCAGCTAATAAAAAATAACTTTAACATGGGAAAAAAAAACATCCAGAGTTTCTAGTTCATTCCAGTTTATATATGATTTGTTGAATGCAGAGAAAGATACACATTTGAATCACTTAAATCATATTATTTTCAAGAACATGAAAATATTAAACAAACCTGATAGCTGGTGCTGAATGGAGGTAGCATTGTGTTTGAGAAACTCTTCATTAAAATTTTCCAGATTTTTATAAACAAAGATTTTCTGCATTTCTTGAATTAGGACCTTGTTCACAATTTCAGGGAGGTTACTATGATCAGATACTAGAAGGGGTAAGGTAAGTGGGAGAGAAACAAAGAAGTCACATAAATGACATYAGAAAACACTGCAAAATAATAAACATCACTGCTAAAGAATTACTACTTTTTTCTGAGTTTGTATGCAGAAAGAAATGTGATAGTTCAAAACGGTGTTAAAGTCACCACAAGCTGACTTTGGAGAAACATCAACTGATGCTTGATTCTGACTACATTTTTTGAGTAACATTCATTTTGCATATGTGTATATACACACACTGCAGAAAAAAACATATGTTGCTAGTCAAGAGTGATTTTATCTATCACCTAATTTGGGATGAAGCCAGCAAAAAATATACAATCAGCTTTCTTTAATGCTGTGTCATGTACCATTTCGTTATTTATTTTATTTCTTAAGAAATCTTCAAGGCTTTAAGTCTGACTTTTAAACTGATTAATGTGACAAAATAAAATACTTGATTTGGTAGTGCTTCTTCAGAGCAAACAAGGTAATGCATTTAAGCAATTATAATCTCCAGTGTGTTTGCTCATGTTCTATGTATTTAATTTTTTTTCCCATATCACAACTATTACTAACAAACTTCTAAAAGTCTAATTGCATTTAAAATGCAGGAGAACAAGCATTTATGTAATTTCATAAGTTTAACTGATATTAAGCGCTCAATAAATGCATAYAGATGCATCTGTAGATAAAGTATGCATAACAGCTTCCTGCCACGTAGATCTTCTGTTGCCTAACACAAACCAAAAAGTATGCTTTGCTTCAGTCAGAATCTTTCTCCTGTATCAGCCTTTCTTAAAGCTTGTAAAATTCGAAGGATCTTTGGAACCCCTATTCCTCTGTGAAAGTATGAGGWATGAATACTATGAGGTACTAGGTCCACCTGGTGGATTAATGAAGGAAGGAGTATAATACATACATGGGACACTGCATAGCACAATCTCTATTTCCTTAGGTAATACCCCCAAAATAAACCATATATGTTTATCTGTCTGGCTGTAAGTTTGKTTTTGAATAATATTTTTACATCATGTAACATCCAGTTATGTCCATGAATATATTTCACTTTCCATATCCTTATACATACATATGTATTTCCTGCATACATACCAGCTTTAGAGAATTTAATCAAGCATTCATGTAGCCACGGGTTATTACTGTTGATAGCAAAAGCTCTTTTGACAGACTGTAACATTAAAAGAAACTTTCCTGTGGGTAGGCAAAAACAAAAACATGCTGAGACTAAGAATATGTAACTTTTTGCATCTATTTGTATGAACTACTATTTTATTTAGTAAATCTAGCACAAACATTGGAAACATCAAGTCCTACACAGGACTGGAAAGAAGATACACCTTTCTGATCCAAATTACTTAAGAATACAGAAGTCTCTACCGCTCAAACTCTGGCAACACTGCATAAGTAACTCCACCTCACCTCCACCCCCACCCCCCCACGATGCTTAAATTCACACTGTAAATAAGTATCTTCTACAGTGTTTATCAGTGTATACTACCAACTTACTTTGCTCTTAAAGTAAACTATTGGTGGCTTAACAAAAATGACCTGTCATTGTGAGCTTTCCCAAATATCTCCTCTATTAATTCTTGATATGATCCAAGTCCCTGCTTAAGGAAGCAAAGAAGGTATCCATTCCAAACATTAATTTTGGACTACAGTTGAATAACACAGGCTGCCCTGAAGGATTAAAAGTCTGTAGAGTAAAAATAAAACTATGCAATACTTTACCTTTTCTAAAGTATATTTCAAATGCTAATAGATGTGTGTCTATGTTATCTCCAATAAGATTCTTAAGTGGTATAAGGAATTTTATTGCTTCCTCTAATGGATTTTCTACCTGTTTTAATGAAAACACACATAATTAAAGTTAAACCTAAAATAAATTTCAGACAAGAGACAGACTGATGACAGCTTCTGATATCAAGAGCAGTTAAATCAGAGGCTAAATGAGAACTGCTGATAGCTTTCTCAATTAAACTGAACAAAAAAAAWTTTTTAACAGCCAGATTTAAGAGTACTTACTCAAGATTTCATATTGAAAAAGGCAATATCATTGCTAACTGTGGCACTGCAATATAATTTGACTAGCTGTATTATAATTTAGCATTTCGGTAACAATAAAATATGACCAGYTGACAGAACAAGCTTGACCTTCAAAAATTAATCTGATAAAGGAAATAGTTCTTTTTGCTCAGAAAAATGCTGGCTCAAGTCTTCAAACTCTGTACTACAATCACATTTCTGTTATTTTTCTCTATTTACTATATGTAACCCAATAGAGTCCTTTGGACAGGAATTATTTTTTCATTCCATTTCTGTCTTAATGAGTAACATTGGAACACCTAGAATTTAAAGAAATAATATCATTAYTAATATTGAACTTTACGAAATTAGAGGAAAAATTGTACTTTTCAGTATAAGTAGAGGTAAGACTAAAAAATTATATTCTTGCATGCAAAAATGATTTTATAAGACTGCTGGATTCTTTTAGAAAAACCTAACAGCAATCCCATATTATAGGTACCCTTATCGTAATCGCATGAACTCAAAATAAGGAGTAACACCATGCTAACCCTTTCTAGTTTTTCAGGAACTAGCTCTTCCCTGGGTCCACTAGTTTCCTCTTCCTCTTCATCTCGCTTTTTCTTTTGATTCTTTTGTTGTCGCTCTCTTTCTGCGTGTTTTCTTTCCTCTTCAAGTTTTGCTTTCTTCTGTGCTCTTCTTTGCTTGCTAAGCATTTTCTTCAGTTCTTTGGCTGAGAGATTTTCTACAGATTAAAGGAATAGATAATCTAACCTGTATTASCAGAGAATCAGTATTCCATTAAAAAAAAAAAATCTTGTTTCTCTCAAACTACATGCAGATGCTACTATGCTCCTTCTCCCTGCAAGAAAATTACATACTTTTACAGCAATTTCCTTTCCATTTTTTACACTTGCCAGAATACATCACTGCATAATCCAATATTACTATTCTAATACTATTTACAGCACACTTGTTCTTGCATATCTTCTCTTACATAGTTAAGCCTTGTATAAGCCATGAATAAGCCTTAAGTATTTGAAAGTTTAACTACTACATGAAGTTGTTACATCTATACAAGTTTTACCTTAGAAAAACAGACAGTGGTTTTTCTCAAAGGTAAACTAAGCTCTTCATTCTAATAATAACCAGAAACAGCATGACTGASTTACATTTTGTATTAAAGCAAGTCTATTATCTTTCCTGAGGGTGTCTACATGACCAATATGCAGCCAAATATACAGTGCAGAAAGTGCATAGCTAACTGGACACAATCAAAAACTGTGATACTGCTTGAGGCTGAGGGGGAGGTAAAATATTATTATGTATTAATAGGGCCATTATAAGAGAGGTCAGGCTGCTTGCTGTGTTCAGATTTGTAGACTGGACTAACACGTAGATGAACCAAAGAGGTTTTTCACGCAAAAAGTAGGTAGTTGCGTGAAATCAGAATAAATGAAACATGGTTTCCTACAGGTCAGTGGGGAACCTTCAGCCTTTCCCATTCAGTCTTCTTTCTTACTTCCCTGCTGTCACATTGACCTGACTTGTTTTGCTGGAGTAAACACCACAGTTTCTGCCAGTCAGTCGTCTTTAGCACTTCACTGAGAATATCAGCTGTACCAATGCTGTGGGCATGAAACAGAATGGGCTATTAAGGGGCTAATGCATCCTTTTGTGGCTCTGATAGCATCATTACCTCCACCAGGCCGGTGCTAGGGCCATCTAGTGTCCTAAGACTTGGAAGTGAGGAGCAGCAGACCTTTAAATCCTTTTTACCCCACTGACACAATGCTGTGTTCTCTGTGGATAAAACCACTCAACCCCAACTCAGAACACCTGCATAAACTAAGGCTCTACTTACTACTTCTAAGGCTCTTCCTCAGCTTGGACAGACCTCTGTTAAGATCCTGTCACACACCTATCTTACATTACATACAAAAATACAAAATACATCTTTTTATATACATACATATATGCATTTATGAGAGATAAAGTAAAATTTATTACTTAGTTCTAAAGTAAAGATAAAATTGTACTGGTAACATTTAGTGGCATTTTTGGTTTAGTTTAACTTTATTTCCCATGTCAAATCTCCTTCCCCTTACAAAAGGCCATATATTAATTTTGTCCCTTTTATCAACATTGAGTGTTGCAGCGATTGTATAACATTAAATACACTAGCTACCGTGCCATGAAATAAGCAGCAATTATTTAGCTTTAAAAAAGAAAAAGAAATAGTAACAGATTTGCCAACAAGTCCTCAGATTTCTATACCACACCTAATAGGTTTTCTAAGAAAAACTGCTTTCCATTTAATACTAGTTTCAGATGATTTCTCAAATGTATTAATTTTGCTAATACACTTACCTATGTAGTTTTAAGTCCCAAAGTTATGTGAAAAAATAATGAAATGCAATGCWGTGCTCACTCCTATTATTAGATAAAGGATTAATTAATTTGATGAAAATCCAATTCTGACAGCAACTCATAGATTGCTTTCCCACAAAATATATCTATTATGTTTTGCAATTGATTTTTAATGACATTCAACTATCTTCTGGTTAAATGGACCTTTGATAAATGGCTAAATTCAATTTAACTTTTTCCTCTTAGATTCTGAAATGCCACTCTTCCCAAATACTCCAACTATAGTTAGGTTCATTCCTGTACTAGCTTTACAAGATGATGAGAGAACAGCAGAGAGAAAGCAAGCCATAATATCCATGATCTCTTTTCAGTTACTAATAAAATCATAAAAGACAGAAAAATGGAGAAACTTCTGTACATTACAACTGATACTGATTCTACAGCATGTAACTTATTTAGCTTATTAAGTTTTTATTTGTGTCATACACATACGAGCCTCCATTACAGTCTAGATACCTGAATTCACTTCTTGTTCTTTGCTTTCATTGGTAAGAGGATTATCATGTAGCTTCAAGTAGATTTCAATTGCTGACCGAGCAGCCTTGAAATAGAAGGTATGTTTCCTGAGCACATCTTCTAATCTCAGAAGGTCTACRTAGGCACGAAGAGTCATCTTTCTCATGCAGTATGTGTGGAAGTCAAATTGATCATCTGTTATCTCAAAAAAATGCTTCAAGGAAGAAAAAGAAGAGTCTTAGGTATTATTCTGGCTTACTTTATCTCCATTTAATTAAAATGGATAATAAAGTAACAACTGATAATTATTTACAGGTAATATTTTGATAATATTGACTGTCCAACAGAGCCTGTCAGTAGTGAAAATATCACCCCAAAAAATCACATTTTGCTTACAAAAAATTTAAAGAGATTATTAAAATACTCTTTAAAAACAAATGAAATGTGATTGTTCTGATAAAAAAAGTAATTAACAAAAGACAGCATAAAGTTAATGTACAAATAGTTTCATATAGGAGATGGGACATTTTATATTCAATCTTTTTTACTTCAAATAACAATTCTTCAAGTAATAGCTAGGAGATTTGTTATATAAAACATTAAAATATAAATTACTAACCAGTTTTAAAAAATCACTATCCTAGAAATTTTACACACAAAGAAAACTATGCTGAGTACATCAGCAAGTATTTTCATCAATGTATGAGAAATCCTGTGGAAGAGAGAGATTGTGTTAGCACCTACTTACCCTCTCTACTTCGTGACATTTTTTCAAGGCATCACCATACTTCCCAAGTCTTTGATAAGCTGCAGCACATTCAGTCTGGAACCACATACACTGCATCTCATTTAGGTTTTCCATAGCAGATGTTCCTTCCTGAAATAAGTGCCATTATCACTTTTTGTCATTGTATTTTACTAGTTTCTCCTTTTAGTTATGGCTACTAGTTTCAGGCTGTTAGAGGGAAACAATCCTTCAGCTACTTGGAATATAATATAAAATGGCTATAATCTTCCAGTTGCCTCAGAGTAATACCTGTGATGCTCTATGTTCCCCAAAACAAAGAAATAGATAGTTATCTGTTATCTTTAGATAAATAATTATCTGAACAGGGTAGGAGTCCCCCTCTTTCTCTCTCTCTCTCTCTCTCTCTCTCTCTCTGTCTCTCTATTTAAAGCACCTCATGCTTATATATGCAGCCCTACTTTTAAAAATTGAAGACTTTCAAAATTAATGTTATTTTCTGCCTCCATTTTTAGCAAACTTTTTTTGTTTCTCCTTTGTCAGAGAAGGTGCAACCACTAGTCTAAAAATCCACAAATACACTTACCACTTTTTCCTGTAGTCTGAAGACTTTCTAAATTTGTTTAGAACTAGTTTGCTAGCCTAAATAAAGTTAGAATTAAATTTGATGTTTTATGAAGGGGAGAAAAAGAACTCTGACATATTCTTTATAATTCYAGTGTTCTAGATCAAGAACAAACTGGAAGCGAAGTAAACATGTTATCAGCAATGCTGGCCACCAAATTCCCAAAACAGCTTTTATACAAGGAAAAAAACAAGTCAACTCACAACATTTAATTTTTCATATAAATTGTTTAGGATGAGATTTGTCCCATCTTATTGCAAGCATCTATGTAGGGTTCCATTTTTTGCTCTGGCACCTCAGCCAAGAATACATGTCAAGTTCTAGGAGGCAGATTTTCAATGGTTCCTACAAATAACTAGATAGCTCAGAYTCACTTTCAAATGTTTTCTCACTTGAGATCAAGAAGAATTAAGGAGTCCAGTTTACGCATATGCACCAGGAAATTCCACCAACTGTCTTCATGTTTAGTTACATAAATATTATGGAAACCTGGCATATCTAAATTTTGTTCAAAGTCAAGAAGATTACAGAATTTAAAGTGCTTACCCTGCCTTCTAAGAATAGAGTTTTCTTTATGAAATTTTATTCTGTAGCAGTAAAGAATGAAATGTTCAAGTCCAAATTACATGCATGTTGAAGTTAAATCATTATATATATTGTAGCTTGCACATTCCTGTACAGTTAGCTCAGACTGCATTACTGGAAAACAGYAGGTTTTGCAAACAACATATCTAGCAGATACATTTCTACAGAGGTACTTACAATTATGGCATTACAAAAGTACTTCTGGAAAAGTATTTTTGAATAACCATTTGTTCAGTATTTACTGGATTTCCACATACAGTTTTTTACTACTAAATAAAAATTATGACAAGCATATCTTAGCAATGGACACTGTTTAAATAGATAAATTCAGCAGAATGAAAAAATATAGTGTCAGAGGCAATTTTCTCTTCATTAAAGCAATCTACCTTACCCTAGTGAATTTAGAACACATCTCTTCTGCATCTTTCACCATATTTGCCCGCAGCATGTATTTTGCACATTTAGAATTGATAAATCTGTCTGCAGTATCCAAAGACTGTGCTTCATCCATCCATTTGGCAGCTTCCTTGAGATTACCTACATGCTATTGAGAGAAAGTGAATAGTTGACTGTCAGCATAAACCTGATTTTGACTGACTACTGAAATCCACAGTTACTGGTATTTCTCCCCTAAAAAATATCAAAAATACTGTATTATATCTTCTCTCTCCTCCTTGCCACCCCCAAAGAATTTTTTTGAAAATAACYTGTAGCAAGTTGTGACTTGCTCTGAGAAAATCTAACAAAACAAAGGGGTTTTCATTTTCTTACTGACAGAACCATGCACAAAATGACCCACACCAAAACTAGTGCCCACAACTATCATAAACTGAAATACTACCCACACATTCACACTAATTTAATAGGGGCTTTCTTTTTTAATAATTTATTTACTCCAAATGTATACATTAGCTTTTACCTTGTAAATTTTTGCTTTTAAATAGAACAGTTCTATTAATGTTGGAGTGCTTGCAATTGCAGCATTAATGTAATCCAAGGCCAAAGAACACTGGCCAAGTTTGTCAAAGTGCTGTGCCAGGAAATATCGAACCCAAAGTAGTGTCGTTGGAGGCTCTTTTTCCCCATTTTCTGCAACAAAACACACAAAATCATAGTAACCTGTAAGGTTGAAGACTTCATCTGCAAAATATACACAAAAAGGCATGAAAAACATAGTAAATGAATACATTATAGCAAAATTGCTGAAAGTTGTAATAACTATTTTCTTGCAAAAAGTAGCAGCACTCCAACAATTACTGATAACTGCTATATAAACAATATTAGTAAACACAGTTTAAATTAACATAAGTGTAAAGAAACTTACCACATGGACTAAAAAGGTCACAAGTTTTCAAAGAGGCTTCATAACCAGTAACAAGTTCTTGGATTGTGGAAACCTATATATAAGAAGCATCAACTTAAAAGATTTGCTTGACTATTGTATATACAGAAATTAACAAGTATCACTAAAAATATTGGACAAAATTTGAGAATCAAGATAGTTACTTTAGAACAATATTTGAGGGATCCTCATATAATTTACTTCACCTTTCATACGCTATCTTTGATCTCCCATTTTAGAGTGATATGGAAGGGAAAAGGTGTCACTATTTTCAGCAATAAGCTGCCAAAAATTAAGTGCATTTGATCAGTACCCTTCATAAAAGGTGTACTTCCCTTCTCCACCCAAATACATACAAGTTAAGATACTTGTTTCAATTTGTATAGTTAAAAACTATTTAACAAAGGTGTTTTGGAGAAGACTGAACATGACCTTCTCATACGAATAACATAGAATAGACTTCTGTGGTGCTGGCTGGCTGATATWTACTACTACAGAACAATTTCTTTTTTTCTTTTTTCAATGTGTTAAGAAGGTATTGTTGCCTAGAATACTGAGGGCATCCTTTTATGTTACAAAATAAAAAGAAATAAATTTGATTTAAGACTAATACTTTCTGAAATCAGACCTTGTCAACGATCTCACTTATTAAACACTGCAAGATGGAAGTCCCAAAATTCAGACATACAATTTTGAATTCACACTGTACAATACGCAAGTGTTAGTATCTGTGCATTTCATAACAATGAACTGTTCCAATTCATCATTTTACATGTGCCTACAAGTCTAGCAAGTAACATGCTTCTCACAGAAAGAGAATTGGAACTAAAAAAGGAAGAAATATAATCTTTGTACATACTCCAGACGCTGAATGGACTTAAAAATTAGATCCTACTATGAACATAGGGATGGCTACATTCACCAACTAGATTTTTACTATCTATAGATTTTACCTAAAACCTCAATGGATAAAAATAACGTGATCCTATGTGGGAGGAAAAAAAAGTTAGTTGCAAGAATAAATCCATAAAGACTGGGGAGAGTCAGCAAAATCAGGAAAAAGTAGGATTTGATAAAGCATGCAACACTGCTTAAAGACATACTTCTTACAGGAGAGAAACAAAAAAACTTGTTCTAGAAGATAAGTTTTCAATCTGACAGGTACTACTTTAATCAATCTAATTTGGCATAATAGGCAAGAAATGCCAAATGATTGTTTCAAAGAGCAGAGAATTCGACACACAAGTCRCACACAGCCAGCATAAAAGTCTCAGTGTAACAGAATTTATAAATAAAGTCTCATGAGAAATACTGGTTTCTGGTTAAAAAACTCATCAAGTATATAAAAGTATTACTAGACTTCAGATAATTTCATAATTATAAAGGAATGTTAAGAAATCAGCAGTAAACAAAGGCAAGTAACTGAATTACATTGCTCTTTGGCCTCACAGATCTGTTTGCTAAAAGAAATCTTAAACCTCCTCATAAAATCCTTGAAAATTTTCTTTTCTAAAATGAATTCAAGTGCTGAAGTAACCATCTCTTCAGATAGCAAGCTTGCAATATATATGTAGAATAGCAGAGGCTGTATTTCCTTACTGCTTTTCACCGCAACTTCACAGTACTCCCAAACTTGTTCTCTTCTGGTACTAATAAACTCAAATTCCTGCTGTGATCAGTCAGCTTTGCTATACTGAAAACAAACTGCACGTAAAGGAAAAAAAAAAAAGGAAAGAAACAAACTCTATTGCTTTAAAAAGACCTCATACACGCGCCTCCCAAACCAAACTCTGAACACCRATACCAATTTTTGCTCGACTGTGAGAACACTCAGAGTACAGTCTCATAAGCTGGACGAAGGCCATGTGGCCACCAAAGAGCGGTCTCACCCTGACCCCTGCGCTAGGGTCAGGGCTCGCAACTGCTGGTAGGGTTATGACTGACTGACTACCCTGCTCCACCATGGAGTACAGACACTCACGTGCTTTTTCCAGCACGAAGGGGGAGCTGGCAGACCTAGGGCTATGAGGAGGTGTGAACACCACTTTGGCTTGCAGAATGGTCTCCAACCAGCTTATGGCAACAGTGAAATCAAACCCTCTAATCCTGCTGTGATAGCAAACTGCAGCATGAAAATAGCAAAAGATGCGAAGTTCCTCCAAAATTCACAACTCTGCAGTGGTTTTGGCTTCTACAGTCCAAGGAAGCATGCTGGAATTGTTATTCTGAAAAGTAGTTTGAACAATGTATTTGGATAATACTGTAAGCATTCAGTGAAAGCAACAACTACAAAAAATATAAATCAGTTAATTAGATAGATTAGATTATTGCAGACATTCTTGATGAAAATATCTGTTTCCTGTGACTAACTCACTCAGAAAAATCATTCTTTTTCCTTTTTTCTACTTAACGACATTTGCTTCAGTCTCTTGCTAATAAATTAGGAAAATAATTCTAGGGTCACCTGCTACTTCAGGGCTCGATAAACACTCTGGAAATACTAACTATCCTTTGCTACTCTAATTCCTGTGTTCAAAGCAACTACAATTAAAGCACTAAAATCTGTGTGAAATCTGGTTTATCATCTCTACTCTGTACCACTGTTCTCTTAGAGGCATTAAAATTCAGTATTTCTAAAACAAACAAACAAAAAAAMCCCCAAAACACTACAAAATTCTTCATGAACATCATTTTTAAATTTCTAAAAGGCAAACAAAAATCTGGAAATAATACCATAAGACTGACCATGATTTAATTTCAAATGGTACTATTTCAGAAAAAATAGTTTCAGCCATTTCATTGCCACGTATCCTGAAAAGGCTTAAGGTACTACAAAAGTCATAGCAAAACCTGAGATTTGATTATGACAAGAACGAGGCCAATTTCAAGGCCACTAAATACCACAGAGACTAAATGCTTGCTACTGGTGGAAACATCTCTTTACTTAAAACATGAAGCAGCTTTCATATCTTACTTTGAAAAAAAAAAAAAGAAACAACCCCCAAATCTTTTCCACAGGTCACTAGCTACAGCTTTAATTACATCAGGAAAGAACAATGAGCTACAAGGCATGAGATCAAATGCAGAAGGGCTTTAGCTCCCCCATTAGCACAAGCTGGTTAAATACTCATTCCTTCAAAGTGTGTGAAATAGTWATTTTAGGTATTTCTCCCTCCTTTGCTTCATCTTAAGATTAAAATTGCGTGCACTCATAAACCAATATGGATTCATGACAGTTATGAAAATCTTAGAAGTTAAGAATGCATCTTACACACTCTGTACTACTTGYAGTAAAAACTCCACAAAAGCTAGAATGATCTTCAGTAATCCTTAGTAATTTATTTTCATTGCAAGGATAGTTTCATAACTTATGTTATCTCATAAGTTATATCTTCAGRTGAGTATCTGAGAAACACAAACTGAAACTGGAATAACTATCATAWATACGCAATTGTGTGCATACATACTCACACATTTTATATATGTATTTTTTTCATTTGTTGTAAGCAAAAAAATTTACTTAAGCCTAATTCTAGACTACTTTGTTCTGTGAGCATTAGCTTTTACTCATCAGATCATCAATATTGCAAAATATATTGTATCCTCTTTTGTAAGGGACAGCACAAGGGGAAATTGTTTTCCTCATAAATAGTTGATGGCTAGAATTCTTTTACTGTCAAAGCTATTACGCTGGCACCTATGGACCAGTCATTATTGGAAAATTGGGCAATGTTACACCATACACCAAGCGACTCCTGCCACAGAAATCTTTCCTAAGCTAGACAAAGTGAGAGAGGAATAGAGCACACGTGCACACACACAAGAACAAACACGAGGATAGAAAATGGGATGTTAGGACTACAAAAGTCTGATAGTTTCAAACTTTGTTTACTCCGTGCAAAATATAAGCTGAATGAAATGTCCAAGAAATAAAAAGTAAAGAGGAGAGCAATACAGAAAGGATTTTAAGAAGAGAACACATGGATCAAGGGTGAGGAGAAATATTTAGTGGAAGAAGATGTAGTTGAAGCCAAGAACTCACCAGCACAAAGATTCACATTTTTCAAAGAAAAGGCTCAAGAACTCTYTGCATTCATTAATTTAGTAAAAATATCACAGAACAGTTGAACTTGAGAAGGACTTCTGGAGATCATCTAGTCCAATCCCTGCTCAAGCACAGTCATCTAGAGTATGTTTCCAAGGTCTGTGTCCAGACAGCTTTTGAACATCTCCAAGGAAGGAGACTCCACAACCTCTCTGGGCAACCTGTTCCAGTGCTCCGTTACTCTCACAGTACAGAAGTTTTTCTGCATGTTCAGATGGAACTTCCTGTGTTTCAGTTTGTGCCCAYTGCCTCTCGTCCTATCACTGGGAACCACTGAAAGGAGTCTGGCCCCATCCTCTCTACCCTTCAGATACTTACACATGTTGGTAAGTTCCCTCCTCAGTCTTCCCTTCTCCAGGCTGAAGACTCTCAGCTCTCTCAGCCTTTCCTCATATGAGASAYATTWTCTCAGTAGCCCTCCACTAGATTTGCTCCAGTAGCTCCATGTCTCTCTTGCACTGGGCAGCGCAGAACTGGACATGGTACTCCAGACACTGTCTTACTAGGACTGAGTAGAGGGGCAGGATTACCTACCTTGGGGTAATCCTTGAGGTATATACCCTAATATTACAGTGGTTGGGCAAAATATTTAACAGACTTTTGTTTCAATGACAATCTTCCGAAGAATACTACTGTATTTCAGTCTTCAATAAAACCACAACTGTAAGGAAAGGAATTGAATATAATTCTCAATAGCAATAAAACAAGAGGTTTGCAGCATACTATATAGTGGCCAGAATTAAGCTACTACATTTAATGGCCTATTCCTGAAAAAAAAAAAAAAAAAAAAAAAAAGTGACTGATAAATTAGCAAGCTTAATCACTAAATTTAAGTATTTTTTTTCAGTTACTGTAATTGTATGGCAATTGTAAATCAGTAAGAAATTATTAGTGTTTCTATTGCACAAAGATTAAAATATACTGTAGTCACTTTCTGGAGCAATAAGCCTATTTAACATTAGGCACAGACTTGAGCCACTGCCTTCTAAATTCCTAGGGTATGATTAGAGTCTTACCCACACTGTTTTCAAAGGCAAACCACCAGAAAGAAAATTTCAATACTTCTGAGATGTAAAGGTTTCAAGGTGCATCCATAAAAATGTCTAAACAAAATATGCTCCTGATCTGTAGGTACAGATAGAAAGGTCTTTCTGTGTTAAGAAAATTTGTATCTGTTTTAGTTATGTATTAGTGTTGAATCTTCAAGTGAGTCCCAGAAATTTTTTTTGAAAGACATGCTTCATTTTATTAGAAAAAAATCATTGTTACTACAGGAGAGGACTTTACTAATACAAAGATCATACATATCTGCACAAATGAGACATGCTTTGAACATCACCAGCAGAAAAAGAGCAGACAAAACAGTGTGGAAGAGTGAAAACGGAGATGTAATATAAACTTGCTCCTGTGTGCTAAGTGTGTTGCATGACATTTTAATCACTAAAATGGCCCATAAACATCACACATCAAGTGGATCACTTACAGGTATTAAAGCACAGTAAGAAAAYGACACTTCAGAAAACCACTTTGACTGTTTCATTACAAAAAGCCTCAACCATGCATACTGGAATCTATTTAAATATTTTGCATGCTATCATTTTTTAAAAATGTAATTTGTTAAAGAATAGCTATTCACAGTTCTGTACCATATCCAGTAACTTACATTAAAAAAGAAAAAAACTTCTCCACCRTGAACATTATGACTTGTGAAATACTATACAAAATTTAGACCTTTTCTGCAACATTTGCTTTAAAAATAGTTAAATGAAAACCACATGTATTTGTGTTCCCAGTACAGAAATCTGTATTTTACCTACCCCTACAGATTTGAATAGCACTACTACTGCTTACTCTAGCCCATGAAGCAATTCTCTTTTTTCATCAACAAAGCAAATTTCTCTTGAATTAGATGACTACTTATTTGAAGACGACTCCCGGAGACCTAAAAAATTCATCTTAAAGGGTAGCAAATAAATGTCTCAAAGCTAAATAAATTAATCCCTTTGTTTCCATCTCAAAGTAYAGTTCAACTTTGACAGTAATTCCCACCACCAGCACAGTAAAAGCTGGTGGCACTTGAACAAAACTTTCTGGTTCCCTGAGTAAGAACATTTCTTATTCAGAAAAAAGAGGCAGAGCTGGAGTTTGAGACATCACTTTCCCAGCAGAGCAGAAGAGATGTTGACCAGATTTTTTTTAAAAAAAATCCATTGATAATATCTATGAGGGAATTTGAAACAGTCGCATTTACCAAATGATCTAAGAACTGTTTGCAACTTGCTTAGTTATAGAATTCACAAAAGAAAACTACTGTAATAGAACTTYAGAAGATTCATCGTGTTCTGGAAAAGATGGATAGATATAGACTGGATAAGCAAGTTGAATGACAGCTATCAAGTCTTTCAACAGTAGTAGGCAGTAGTAGGCATTTGCCCTGGGCCAGAGGGAAGGAGAAAAAAAAAAAGTTGGCATTACCAGATAGAATCCCTGTGACCAAATTACCAGGAATAGCTTTCACGGAGAGAAGCAAGTATTTAGTGCACACCCTGAAGGAACACTTTAAATTCCTTTTGGGAAATTGATTAAAATATAAAAACTGTCCATAAAGCGTTATGACAATAGTTGGAGCCCTAACACATTATCTAAGAAACAAAGAAGGTGCTCAAACAGCAATACCAATATCAATGGCCCCTGCAGGGTACCTATGAACTAGGTTCAAAGGTAAGACATGCATGCACACACACACAAAACCAGTCAATTCTATAAAGCTGAAAGCTGCAGGAGTTGATCCCTCAAGATAAYGAAGGGAAATTACATTAAGAATTGGTACTGAGCTTCCTCTCAGTGCCATTTTAAACAGCAGCTTCCTCAGAAACACTGTACAGCTAAAAACAAAACAAAACAAAAAAAAAACAAAAAAAAAACCTCTGATACAATAATGGTACAAGCAAGACCACCTTCCAAAATAGTTATTTCCTCGTGGTTTCTCTTTCAAAACTCCCTCTGCCCACAGAGATGCCTTCACAGCCTCCCTTTAAAGGTAARGGCATGGGCATACAGTTGGCAAGGAACCCGGACCCCCTCGCTAAGGCTCCTCGGGGGCACTGCACTCGAGGATCCTCCTTTCGGAGCCGGTTAGGCTCTTGTCCAAGACACAACACTGCAACGTGGAGCCTCCGTCCTTACTAATACAGCGTCTTAGATCTGAACCTTCAGTTCTGAAAGATACTTATGAATGGAGATTTTTTGAGGCAACAGGGGCAYACATTTTATTATTGTATCACATCTAGTACAGCCTTACTACATAGGTTCATTCCCCTGGAATGAAATACCACTAATTTTCTGGGTAAAAAGACTGAGGAGAGGGAAATTTCAAGTAAAGAAACTGCCAACTAACTCAAAAAAAAAAAATCACATATTCAAACTAGGAAAAAAATAAGAAACCAGCAACTACAGATTAGAAAGAAGGTTTCACTACAGCCTAACGCAGACAATAAGCRGTTCCATTTAGAGCCAAGAGGTGATTGGCATGAATTGAGATGTGCTTTTTATTGAGGCAAAGAACAGAGCATACCAAACAYGAGCCAGCTGGCACATTTGCACTGTACAAAAGGTCTGTGTTTAGCTCGTACAGGGTACCCATGCAGGAAGGTACATACGAGCAAACACCTAAGGAAGAAATTCAATTTCTTATGGCTTACTACTAAAAATTAAACTAAAAGAATATTTAAGATCTCAGCAGTGTTAACTCTTGATATCTTAAATGGTTCATAGAAAAACCAAAARAGCTCTTTAGCAAGCCTCACCCTAGTAAATTTGGTTTTTTTTAAGCAATGTTTCTCTATCATTTCAAAAATGCCCCATCTCTACTTCTAAATATGAGATAATGACATTCCAGGTTTGTCAGTGTAAAAAGGAAGGCAGAAAGAGGGTACACAGGTTTTTGAATATCTTCAATTTTATTCAAGGAAGTGGCATACTAATGCAACATGTTTCCTTAGCATCACTTGAAAAGCTTCTGCTCCAGAGCTTATTGTATARCTGATAGAGTTCAGTGCCACCAGGTAAGGTGAGAACCAATGAAATTAGCCCATAGAGAGATTATTTAGGTAAATTACTCCCACTGTAAAAGACTATTCACCCTCCTATAGAGAAAATTTCCCTAGCTTATATTTTGCAAATAGCTAACACTGAGTACAATAAAAATGATGATCAACTAAAAGATTTTTATAATCTCACACTGTGAGAGCAGAAATTGGATAACAAAGAATAAATTATCCCCCTCTTTAATACAAACCTCCTCAGTTTTCCTACAAATCTTAGACATATAGACTCCAATTTTTTCCTCTAAGATCAGTTTTGCTGTTTATTTTGTATAACACAAAGAAAATGTTGTTTTGAAACTAAACGTTAAAATACAGAAACAGCTTGACTTATAAAGTAATCAACTGGCCACAAATACTCACTTCTGCTATCTAAGTGTTATAAGGGTATAAGGGTTAACAGCCACGAAATGTCAATGAGTTTTCAGTCAGATGCATTTCTGGATCTAACCTGCTAAGCACCTGCCCAAAAATCCCTCACCAGCTTTCAGTGGAGAGCTAATCTCCTGTCATCTTCAAGACTGCAGAAACACCTCAGTCAACTTGCAACTTATCATCTTGGCCCAGCCCATGAAAGATTGTTACTATTTACTTTTCTGTAACTCTAATCCAATGGTGTATCTTGGCTGGTGATCAACTCCAGCATTCCTCAAAGTGTATTGTCAGGATTTCACTAGAGAGCTACTAGGACTGTCTAGCCACACAACACAGGAGCTCTGCAATATCACATTAAAAACAAAGCAAAACAAAAAACGCCAGAAACGGGGGAAAAAACACCCACAAACCTRGGAAGTTAAATGTACTCCTGTCCGTGTAAGCAACCAGTCCACACATTTCACAAGTGGCAARGAAAATAGCCTTCCAAACAATCTATGCATTTAGAGCTGATCTACATCATACAGAAGTTTGAGAACACTGTTTATCGTAGATATTCACAGAAAGAACGAGATACAGGAGCTTTATCAGTTCTTTATATTTTCCTTTACACTTAGTTTCTTACAACCAAATCCTTCTATTAATGACTAATTACTTCTAAATACATAACACATCCAATACAGAGTCAGATACCTTCAGTATTTTAAATTTAAAGTCAAGATAGAGCACTTTTTTTTTTTTCCTTAAATTAGGTTTGGAGGTGTCTTCTGTGCATCCTTCCCAGGAAGCTACATAATGTCTTCCCAAACACTACAGCTGCACAGCAATAATGTGTGCATAATGTGCACACACTTGACTTAATACTAAATCTTATTCTGAGCAATCTCTCAAGATAATGCTAAAACTCTCTGCATAAGTGAAGACTACTTTTGCTGTCCACTGTTGCTAGCACTGGCACAGCTGCTCCTGAAAAACAAGTGCTGCTTTTTCCTGATGTCAGTAACACCACTGAAGGTACAGACAATTTGAAACACTTAATTCCAGAAGAAAAAAAAATCCTCCATTTATCTAAATGACTTTTAGTTTGTAATCCTCATTCAAAACAACTTGTAACACGGTGAACTCCATGTATATTGCACACTTGCTCTAAGACAACTTTTTTTCAGGACGTATATACAAGTGTAATACAAATTTTCCAGTTTATTATACACATTGCAATTGTTTTGCAATTTAGACTGAACCATGCAACACTTCAGTCATGTGCGACTACACTAACCATTTTTTGTCTTGAGTGTCTACACTGCAAATTATTTTGTCCTGTACATAACAGGCTTTGCACATGGGAGTTATTCTTGGAGGACAGAACTATCAGTACTGGAAAACCAGCCCTGTGGAGAACAGACTACTCAAGCAGAATGGCAACTAAGTCACAGAAAGAACATTATTCCTTAAAAAATATACTGCTGTGTTGGAAAGATAGCACATGTGTACATTTACATATTGAAGTGTAAATGCACACAATCATTTGGAGTTATGGAACAATATTAGAAGATCTGCCTCGTGTTAAAAAAAGATATTGTAAATGCAAAAGTCAGATATGAATTAGAATGTTTCAAATGTAGTAAGTTAAATATTAAAACAAACTCCCAAAATTATTTTAAAAGTAATGTTCTTTGAATAGCTTAACCACCCGGTAAGGCATCTCAAAAACTGTGAAACTACCACACTACCATCTGAAATGGAGAAAYGCGGGATTGAGTCAGACCTGGAGATGAGGTCTTAACTTTCATAAGGCTGTTTCGTGCTAGGAAGTGTCAATAAGGATCAAATCTTTTTGAGGAACTCAAGCACCTTTCCATTAAGAAAATAAAAGCATCACTAGGGTAACGAAATAATTTGTTTCAAATTCAACCACATGTTTAACTGCTATTATCAGTATAATGAAATTGTATCAAAATTGTGTAACTGGCCTCAGAACTGATCCTTATTCAAAGGATGCTTCAAAGAAAATGTATACTGACTACAGAATAGGTGCAGCAAATGCAGTGCCTAAAGCTATAGAATATTTTGAAGTGTAAACACTATAATTTTAGCAAAAATTAATAATTTGACTATCAATTTCAAATCAGTTTCTTGCACCTATTATTTATTTTATTTTTTTTTTTAAGTGTAAACAAACACAAATTAGCAATTTAAGACTATCAATGAGAAGTTGCACAATTTGGAAAATTTGAGCACGAGTCACAGATTCAAGAGGACAGAAATACTACAGTCAGAACACAGACCTACTTTCCTTGTGAAAAAATATCCCATAGCAGTCAAGCTGTAAAACATACAAAACATACAGATGCATACATAAAACAGAAGTTCAAGGACTGCASATAACACTGTTATAGACTTGATTAAGCTTCCGCTCTGTTTTCATGCTTCTAAACACTTATTTTCACCACATTTTCAAAGAAAGCTATGCAACTTCAACATGACAGGTTATACTGAAATGTATATATAACTCAGAGAAGACTGTGCAGCTATCTGCTAACTCCAAGTATCTAAAATGAATCACAGAATCAGTAAGGTTGGAAGGGACCTCTGGAGATCACCTAGTCCAACCTCCCTGCCCAGCAGGGTCACCTAGAGCGTGTTAGACAGGGTTGCATCCAGGCAGGACTTGAGYATCTCCAGAGAAGGAGACTCCACAACCTCTCTGGGCAACCTGTGCTAGTGCTCCGTCACTCTCACAGGGAAGCCTCTAAAAAAGTAGCCAGGCCTGCATCTTGTTTAAATGTATTAGACCTTCCTTCTAGAATTAATTCAAATGGATAAACAAGCTGTAAATAGGATATTCCTTTCCCAGACACACTACTACRTAGATGACAGAGCCTTATGAAACAGATTCCTATAATTAGAAATTGTAAAGTCGTGCTAGGAGAGCACGCTATGTGAAAGCCTAAGGATTTACTTATCTTCAATTCACTCCAGCCTACCCTAAATTAATCAACACTCAATAGCAAACTGCAAATAATTTTGATATGTATCAAGAAAAAGTATCTGTCATTTTACCAATGAGAGTAGTAAGGAAGGAAAAACAATGCTTCAAAGCCAGAGACAACCAGCTGGCTAAAGGAGGTTCTGTTCTAATGTCAGTGATGTCTCTGATTTACACTAAAGGCAACAGGTTGTAAGGTACAAATCAAGGAGCCACTCAGTGTTGGAAATCAAACTCTTCAGCAATATTATGTAAAATGTTTAATTATGGTATATTTTTTACTAAAGAGGCCTTGCCACATACACTACACACCAGACAGTGAATGAAGAAGAGAAGGAAATGCAATGAAGTTACCGGCACCCACAAAACAGACTTTACATTCATTTTCATATTGTTGTAAAACATCTAGAACCAGATTTTGTAGAGTACTGAGCATTTCATATCATCTGAGGTCAATGAAAGCTACTGAACGTCGACAATTCTGAAACTATAGCTTCTGGGTTATATAACCAATGCCAGTAAAATTTGGACTTGACATCTTACTATCCGTTTCAAATGTGTGAAATGTGGACAATATTTCCCCTATCTTTATTATTCTGCATCAAGATTAGCATCCTGTAAGATGTGACATGAACCACTGAACAGCACACACACAAAAAAAAAACTAACAAACAAAAAATTCGGATGAGACTACAAACACAAGGTTTACATTGGAAAATAAAAGATACAAAGAATAGTTTCATCCACAGAGTTATTAATGAAAGAAATCAAGTAAGAAGTATTCATCTGATTAGGTAGAGACCTTCTGAAACGCACACTTCGACAAAAAATATTTTCTAATTTTAGAGCACTTGACTGCAATTTTGCTGACATTCCTTTCAATGACACATTCATAAAACTGTTGAGACAAAGGAGTAAGTTCACAACAGCAGCACAAGGTTGTACGGAAAGCTTTCTATTGAAAGGTTTCAGGACACTAAAATAGAGTTTGTTTTCATGTAAGAGTTAACCAGTGCTCTAAAGCGTCAGTGCAGCCAACAAGCAAAACTGTTTTCAACAGCAATTATCTTTGAAAGCTCCTAGATAAGTCTGGGGACTATATAAACAAAAGAAAGCAACGACTTCATAGCAACAGAGTACCAGTAGGAACTACTATGACCAGAGCTGTCAGGAATATTTGTGGGTCTTCAAAATGGTATTTGGAGCAATTATTCACATGGTAGGCCACAGAAACCGTATTTTTCCACCCAAAAAAGGTCCCTCTCTGATAAATTGATAAACGAGGTGCTACGTTTGTCAGCTCTTGGCTTCTATGCTAACTCAGACACAAATGATCAGCCACCACCATGGTTTACGCTACTCATTCTCACTAGAGGAGTGGAAGTGTAAAATCCTGGCACCACCTGAAACAGTTTCTCATCCATCTCCTTCCTCCACTTACATTAAAATTTCCTAACTCCTCCTTAAGACATACTTCTATAGCAGAGATACTATCTTTTGATGTGAACGTACCAGCTATTAACCAGATCCTCAATGAGTCCACTTACCAGACTTTCACTCCTAGAATTTGAACTCGAACAATGCTTTCTCTTGAAAACTAAACTGACAGAGACAGCAAAAAGAAAAGACTGTACTCCTTGGTTGATCTTAAAGAGTTATCTTAAAATGTGGAAAGAATTAGAGTAGAACTAGGTGTTTTTCACTTCTTTATATAATCCACCAGTAGTTTGCAGGTCACATCTAACTACAAAAACAGTAGCAACGTCCTTTGTATCCTTTAGCTTTCCACATCAAGGAAAGAAAATGCCATCTTTCTTATAAGAGGTAAAGAAAGGTCTTCAGGGGAGACAGCCTACCTTCCTGTGTAGACAGTCTTACACCTTTTTTTGAGACTGATGTTTCTGATGTTTCTTCCAGCCAGACATTCTTTCTCATCCAGTATTTCCTCACAGTCTCCATGTTTTAAGTTACTCAGAAATAGGACACATGTGCGCTAATGTCGAGCTTCAATGGAATCAATGCACCTGCAACACAATCGACGCAAACCTTGATGTTGACTAATTGAAGGTCTTCACTCTTTGGATTTTAATCTCATGGATACAGAGACAGGCATGTACGGGAAACCAAAGAGCATCTCCATATGCTGGTCAATTACAAAGAGAATGTTTTTTGTTTGTTTTTTTCCCAAGCATTTCAAGACTGCTCTCTTTTCCTTGTGAAGAATATCACAAATAAGTGTGTTCATTGTTATTTCTAATACATCTGAATAGCAGTTTACAGAATGTGGTAATTCTTGCACCCCATGTAGTTGCTTCTACACTTAGGCTTACTAGCTTCCAGCAAAACCATTCTGCCAAGAGCTGTAGCTACGTTTGCTCGTAACAGCAACTTTGCATGAACAACAAAACTCATAATAATGCACTGCTAGACACAAATTTTTACTTCTTGAAAATGCCAACAACAGACTATGGTTAAGACTAAGTCTTGACAAAATACGTATGTTATGCCTACTGTGTCAACTACTTTTAGGTACCCAGGTATCAACATGAGTATAATTTAAATGCCTAAGTATGCTTGTTATTTAAAAACTAAAAGAAGCCTGATAAAGAAAAAATTGGTATGTTTCGGCACTCTATAGTAGGCTTTTGAAATGCAAGGTTTAACATGATAGAAAATAAAGGTAGACTGGCCAGTTTGCTAATACTCATGTTTTAACAGAAGGGGGGAAAAAAAAGAAAAAAAAAAGGAAGAACTAGTAGCTGGACAGTCAGTCTCTTCCATGACAAAGAAAAGGATCAAGAAAACATCCATAAAAATATTTCATATGCACACAGACTGCTTTGTACTGAAACATTTTCTTTGTAAATGCCCCATGCTTCTTAGCATGTATAAAATATTCACACTTCAAAACATCTTACTCAATAGCTGCGCATTAAGTGGTTGTTCCAAAACACTCCGCAAATAATGAAAATGAAACTTTTTATACTACTACAGAAATACCAGCCGTAAGTAAAAATTCTACAATACCCACATTTTTAAAGTCATGTTTTGTTTAAGTAAGGTTTCAAAGTTCTAGAGGAAGAAGGTATAGCTTGTTAGTTAAAAAAAAATTCCTTGTATAGAATGGAACTCCCTTTTTATTTTAGCCTTCTACCTCTCATGCTTAGAATTAACTCAGTTTAGTTACTCACTTATAATTCCTATCATCTTGTCCATGGTTAAAAGGGATAGAAACAACAAATCCAATTTGAAATGAAAACTACCTCAATAGCATGCTTATGAATTTACAGAATTAAAATTCTTACATCCCATGCAGTTGCTTCTGTACTTAAGCTTATTAGCTTCCAGATGATGCAGAAGTCTAGCATTCAATATCGAGAAAGTAAAATGGAAAAAAAACAAATCCAAAAGCAGTACAAAAACAACGAGTCTTAATGATGATGATCTTAAAGTAAAAGAGGACTACTTTTCACAGAAATAACTGCAGCTCTTCAAAATGTGTCATCAGTATAAAACCCGCTACACACACACACACCTCCCTCATAACCACGTAATTTTTTTTTTAATCACATATTAGGATGTTTCAAATAGCTGGTGTTTCTTATTCTCACATGTTCAACCCAGCCCTCTCAGAGAGTGCTATTGCAGAAGTCATTCTGGGAACAGCTGCACATATAACACATATCATAATATATTAAGAAAAACAGAAATGTGTGTAAATTTAAAGCTGTAGATGTTCAGAACTTGCTACTCAAAACCCTGAGCTATTCTTTCAACAATGATGGGAACTGAAGAAGACACGGTGCGGACAACTGATAATGTGTACCCCCAACCATAAACCCTTCAAAGGGCAGAGCCCTCAGAAAATAATGTATTTTTGAACCGTGTGCAGTTCAAAACGTGAGTTTTCTACAATGAAAGTGATACCCATACGTTTTCAAAAATCACAGAGAAGTTGCACATTCTCTACTACCTGGGTATCTCTAACTTGCTATTTTTAATCAGCAGCTTCCAGAAGGCTTTAAAAACATTTACAAGCGTTGAGGCTGAAATGAAAACCTCCTAAAGAAAGATGGTAAAAAGTTTTATCGGTAAAGATACTTAAAACTTCTCTTGATTACACCTCAGGAAGGTTTTTTGTTGTTGTTGTTCAAGAATAAAAGTTGTCAGTGAAGTCATTGACAACTGACATCATCTGCTCTTCCCTGATACATAACAGAGATCCATTCTTGGACATGTGAGAAAACAGACACTAGTATCATCAAGATATCACCTAAGGCACCAGCTAGGCCGCAGTAGAGCAATCCGTTCTCATTTTGTTACATCCATGCTCAGTTACAGAATAGATGCAAATGCCTTAGATCAAAAAGAGACTCTAAGAAGTGTCCTACTAGAAAAAAGCAGAAAATGATTCCTAGGAGAGGAATAAAAGTTCATCTTGGTATCAGTGGATGGGGGAAGACGTAAATTCAAACTGCCTAACAGTGGGAGAGGTTTACCAATGGATATTAGTGACATTAATATTGACCCTGACATTAAGACAAGCAACATCTTGCACCTGGTGCTTTGCTTTTATACATATGGGCAGTGGCACAGAACATATTGTAAGGACATGAGAGTTTTTTTGCACCACATTCAAAACTGCTCTTGATAAAGATACACTGTTAAGCACACTTCAAAGTGGATGCTGTTTGTGCTACGTCTGCACTATAAAGTTGATAGTGTCATAGCTCTTTCTGAACCTGTGAGGAAAAAAGTCATGGGACTGGGGGCTCAGTGTTTCAGTTTTTAACACAAGTACTGGTGATTTTGACCATTGCTGGATGATCTTTTCTTGCTGCTAAAACTCTTACTAGGGCAACAGGGATTAAACTGGAATATCCACTCTGTAAAGCTTCCTTAATCCCAATTTGATGAATTCTTTCTATTTTAAAGACTGAGAAAAACTTTCATATAATCAATGAAGTATAAAACAAGTCTCATATCCATTAAGTTACAAATGCAGGTTGAGAAGAAAAAGCAAGCTAAGTACCTGCTAGGGACATGTCCTCCTCCCAGGAGGGCTAGGCATCTGCTGTACCTGCCAATTAAAGGCATAGAATCAATGCATGAAGGGTACAGTTTAAACCACGGATTTAGTGTTCCCTACAATGGTGCTTAGAACAAAGTGTGTTCCCTTACTAGGTTCCCCAGATCTTTTCCATTATTTGAGAAAACATCAAAATAAATTTAACATGGGGGGGGGGGATAAGAAGTCCCAAGAAACAAGCTAACATGGAATGAACTCAAGAGTTAAAAATAGTAAGACAGTCATATGGTTCCATTTTGGTATCCTGAACAATAACCAAGAGTGTTATAAGAGCATAAAAAAACAGAAGAACTGCACAAAAAGGCACAGGCTGGTGTTCAGAAAATGACTGAACTCAGATCAGACACGTTTACTGTGGAATCTATGTAATGCATTCTCAGTGGAATATAGATGATAATAGTTCCATGTTCTAAAAGCTACAGTAAATCAAATCTCATTGAAGAAAAGAATAGGATGTTGCTGGTAGGATTTGTTACTATATGAAACAACATTAAGCAAGTTKCAGAAACACTCAAAGACCATATTGGTATTTTCCCTATCTCATTTTTTCCCCTCAATTTAGGGGTCATACATTAAATGTARAATACTATTAATCACCTACATTAAACAAATTTTCAAGACATGAGTGTGTTTTTTCTGAAGACTGAATTTTCTATTCATGACAAAAAAGAGCAAACCATTCTGTTCCTGAATGACTCCTAAAAGATATACCATACAGGAACTTAAGAACGTTTTTCTCTTTTAGTCAGACTTTAGTAAAACCACACATCATTTTACACACTAATGAAACTGTTACCAGCTCAATGTAACACRCACAACTGGCATAACTTATCCATGAAAACGTGTGAACTTAATTTTCTCTGTAAGTACTGGGGGCTTGCGTTACACTTGTGACCCTTTTGCTATGTATAACAACTATTTCAGTGCATTTATTTCCACATGAAGAGTTCCTTTATGTGATATTGTGAAGAGTCTGCTTGCTATCTTAGCACCAAAGAATTAGCCAATTGACACACCAAGAACAACAACTGTAAAGTTAAACATACTGTCTCTACAAAATGTAACAAAATCATTTCTGAGAAAAATAAATATTGAGCTCAGAATGCAGGTCTGTTCYTTAACACTAAGGATTGGCACAGAAAGGTCTCAGTTCTCTTTCAGACCAGCCATTTCCTTTCTTGCCTCCCACTCTGTAGGGCATRGTACAGTATTTTTATATTTGTGAGCTCTCTGCCTTTTATGTAACCACACTCATCCTATAATACCACAACATGACTAAGAATCTCATATTACACATTTTAAAAGCCTCAAACTATAGTTACAGCATTTTGTAGCTGCTACTATACAATGAGCAAAATTAGGACTTGGCTATTTTCTTCACAACACACAACAGCTACTTTAACAATCACCTGAAAAGAATATAGTGCTGACCATAAATTACAGTTCTTCTAAATAAGAGCAAAGCCATCAAGATAGCATTTCATTAAACAAAAAGGAGTTTCATGATTTTTCTAACAAGTTATAGGGAAAGGGTGATCTATAACCAAGCAGCAGCAATATATGACTGAACACTATTTAGTATTAGAAATTTGTTTTGAATAAGAAATTCCAGAAAATACCTTAGACTCAGTTTGACAGTCTGTTGCCTTCTAATTCATCTTTCATTCAGATACAAAGGCACAGAATAAGGCTGTGAACCACTACAGCAAATTGAGAATCTATTAGTGCATACTATTAATAATCGTAAGTGGGGAGCAAAGCAATAACTACCATCTRAAAAAAATTTTGAACTGTTTACCTGACATATCCTTACTCTGCATTATTTATATTCTCATTACAAGGAAATTAATTGCCAATATTAATTGTAGAAAATTTAACTGATAATAAAAATCTCCTTTTCAGTTTGCTTTTGTCCAGCACTTCTATTTAAAGTCTCTTATATTTTGCATTTCAGTACTATGTGATTTTGTGCAACCACACAGTATAGAGTGAATTCAAGATACTTAATAGCTTTTTTTTTTTTTTTAATAAAATAGTGTTTTAATCATCAAAAGCTCTATCCACAGCACAATATATGCAGTGCAGTTTCTGGACAAAAGGCAACTGCTAGCTCCATTCCCTCAAGCTCCTTCTTGYTTGGCTCTCAGTCTCTACTTCTGTTTACATCTCCTTCAGTCTAGTAACTTGATGAAAAGGAAGGAAAACAAGCTGCTTATCAGACTAAGAGAACACCGCAAACCCAAATTAAATTACAATTCTTACTAATAGGAACTTGAAGAATGAAATAATTTATTGGATAATTGACTTCTAGAATTAGGAAGCATCAGATCACTGCTATACAAGCAGTCTAGGACAACAGAATCTGCAGTCGGATCTTTGCTAAAGCAGCGTGTACAGTAATTTACAGCAAAGGAATCTTAACACTCAAATTTGTTTTCAACTAGTTTCCAGAGTTCTTTCAAAATCTGCCTTAAGTGTCTCTGAAGCACACATGTGAACACACACTTATGATTATCTCATAARTCTTGTGGGTTAATAACTCAGACCAAAAAGGTTACAATATTGCTGATTGTAGATAACGAAATATCCTGCTAATCAGCTTATCCCAAGTTTCACCATCTGTTACCTTCTCAAAAGTCCAAAGTTTCAATTATTTAGCAAATCTTTAACTGCTTCCTTTTCAACCCTRTTGTATAGCCAAATATAAATCTCTACACACCAAAAATTGAGCATAAAGTCAACAAAGAAGATTTTTTTTTTGTGCTCTAGAATTTTAGGGAAGCCAAATTACTTGCTTGAAATTAATACAAAGTATACAAGTCCTGGTAGAGAACAGTAGTATTTACGAAGAAAAAAAGCTGTTAAAGTTTACTTCAAAAACAAAGAGCTTTAGGAATGCCAAGAAGCAAGAAGTCTATAGGAAATCTCTTTATTGAATGGACTTTGAATCCCCATGTGTTTGTTTACTTGAACAAAGCCTCTTCTAGCAATTATCTTAAGATTCTTATCACACAAAAATACCTTTACATTATTGTACTATGATGTCTTTTCAACTTACAGTGCCTAGTGTGACTTCATCAAAATAGAACTAATATTTCAGATCATTTGAAGTGTGAGAAAAGATTAAGAATCTTTCAAATTAATCTAAGAAACCTCATTCTTTGGTAAAGTAATAAAGAACTAGTTGTATTCCATACTGCTGTTCAATTAACATGCAAACAGACAACTGAAGAAGTGGCCCTCTGCCCCTATCAGCACTTCAGTTACTTAGTTTTGAGTTTTTTGGAAGGACAGCCTAAACTGTTTCCAGAAGCAACTGCTATAGCTTGCTCACTGTTAGAGCTCCACAGAGAGCTAAGATGACTGCATTAAACATACCTATATTAATAACTACTTTGGGAACAAGGATAAGCAGTTCCAAAACACACCAGTGAAACAGATGAGACACTGCAGACACCTTGGGGTTGGGACGTCAGCCCTTAGGTGACTATAATGTAGATGACTGTGCTCTCTCTACAGTCACAAGAAACCTCCCAAGCAGAGCAGAAGGAGTCTAGCCAGCCATTCAATTGATCATATGTAAAAACCTACTTTAAGGTGAGCTGAACCGTTCTCTGTATCCACTGAGCTGAATATATATGCCTGAATGTGGAGCTGAATGTCATTCCGTGGCTGCTGAAAACACCTTTACCAAAGAACTCTATTCTAGAGACTAAAACAATCACAAACTGAAAGATATTTGAAATGCAATGACTTAGAAAAACATCTGTCCATAAAATAAGCACCAAGAAGACACAGCTAAGAAAGTGGAACTACAGATAATTACTTCAGCCATGCATGAGTTATGCGAAATTTTTTGAATTTGTCAAAAGTTATCCTTAAGGTATACAAGAATTATACTTTCCTATTTAATCAAATACTCTGAAAACGATTATCTGAATGCAGGAATGTACAGGAATGCAGTATACTCTTTACTCTGAACTATGCAAAGATCTGTATATGTTTTTCTATTCTAGGAGTGACAAAAAGACAACACACTGTATTCACACTCCTCTATTTAGGCACAGCTTGTTCATCACCAATTAGGTTTCAAAGGGCTGGAATTCAAACAACAGTTAGAACAAGAATTCGATTAAAGATCTGGAAAGAGAATAAAGCTACGTTCACATGCACAGGATAATGCCACACAAGCATTGTATTCTTCTTATCAGCCTTTCAGAGCAGGGCAATGGAATAGTAGCATAAAAAAACCCATTACATTTCCTTATTCCCAGCCTATGGTTGCACCGCATTTTATTTACTAGTATTTGGGTTTATTGAATAAAACGCATTAAAAATACTTCAAAAAAATCTCTACACAGAGACAAATTAAGTCAACATTAAACATTCAATGAGAGCCCAGAAACTGCATGAAAGAAAAGCCCAGGCTATTTTGTTTATTTACAAACTAAAATAAAAATTTGACTATAGCCCCAGCTTCTGGAAAAGCAAAGAACTTAAAGCTAATTAAATCTCCAAAATATTCTGTAAGTCTGCTCCAAAAGAAAATTAAAAAATAAGATAATACTGCTTTTTCAGCTTGTTGAGGCTTTAAAATTGGAGGAAAGTGGAAAGCCTAAAATCATTAATTAGCTTTGTGAATTCCATCCAACTACACTATATCCCAAAGAAAAATCACTATTAAGTACTGTCCACTGAAAGCACTTAAAACTTACCACTTAACTGAGCACGCATCTTAAATAACTGATCTTATTTCAGCAAGTTACACCTTTAACTAAAATTTCTTAGGTATGATGATAACACTTTAAAATCTCAGTATGATGATCAGAAGAATTCTTGATTTAGACACCTGAAGCATAAGCCTAAGATTCACTTTATTCATGTACATTCCATCTTACTGAAGTTTTTTGTATTAAATTATATGGTCAAGACTCCAATATCATCAACAAGCAGGTTTCAAAGCCCCTACGACTTGGAAGGGAAAATCAAAGGCAGTACCTTATCATTCCTTGAGATAAAAATAATCTCAGCATAAAAGCTTTTCTACAAAGCCTTCTATTTCCCTTATACTGAAATTGAGCAATAGTATGACCCATATCGCTTAAGTGACYACAGATATGGACATACAATCAACTAACTCAAGACTATCTGGTCAGACAAGGTATAAGATATGGATGCTGACATTAAATATACAAAGCCACGGCTTTACCTCAGCTTAAACCAGTCAAAGCCTGAGCTGCTGTGACCCCTTCATCTTGCTCAACACCTCAGGTATCCTATTTCTATCATGTGTAGCATTCACAGCATTGTATAAGCCTAGTGAGAAAATTCAAAGAAATGATCCAGCTGAAAACTAATTAGGGGGATTTGTTTGCAGACAGATTAGCCCTCTGAAGCAGCTCAGTGAGCAGCTGCGTGATAGTTTGTGCTGATGTGAAGAGAAGGAAGACTGCATAGAAGAAAAGAGCAGACTATCTTAAGGTGCTGTAAAACTATGCTGTAAGTGTCTTTAGACATAGTTGTTAGCTTAAACACCACAAGGGCATGCAAGGTACAACCATTCATTTGAAAAGGAAAACACAGCTTTGTTATTTTTCTTGCAACTTTAATGCCTTAAAAATTATGGTAGTAATACCATAAACTTAAGAATACTGGCAAATGAAGGACAGTACTGCACACACTGAGACATATTTTGGGATTTTATACTTTCTTCTGAAGTACATGAACTGGAACAGTCTCCTGAGGTGTATCAGATACCCCCATCCCAAGAAAAATTTTCCTTCTTTAAGGAAAAAAGAAAAAAAAAAAAGGCAAAAAAGCTCTGTAACCAACAGAAAAATAACGCCTGGTTTTCTATGGGTTTTGACCTGCATCCTCCAGCCCGTCCCCTACTCTACAACCCTGCTATCGTTACAGTAACAGTTAGTTGTTTGGCATTGTATATACTAAACATGATACCCAAGCCTGTGCTTTGTCCGCCTGCTGAGTGCTCACTCATGACTTAGTTCCTAATCCCATACTGACTGCCCTTGCTACTGAAGGAGAATTCTTSAATCAGTCACTCTGTTCTCCTAAAACCCAACATGTAATAAGTGTGTAAAAAATATATATCTATAGACAGATAGATGCATTTTGTCAAACAATTCTCAGAATATGTAAAATAATAGCTGAAAGCAGCTAAAAAAGTAATGCTTCATGCTTTGCAGACTTGTAAATTAAAAATTATTCCAGTGTCCTCTTGGTGATCTGAATACTCGCTTGCTCCACTATTTAAACTACTGAACTATTTAAAGGACCTTTGGTCAAATCAGTGCTAACATACCAAAACATGGCTAGTTGATCATCAGCTAACAGAAGAACAGCTGAACGGAACAAAATCCTAATTCTTCCCATCTCATATTCTGAGGTAACTTCTGCAACTTTCCACAATCACAGAAAATGTTTTAAATTCCTATCCTAACAATGTCTGTGCTAGAATCTGAGCATAGCTTCCACACTATAACCTTGATATTTTGAATCTAAGCATGTTAAGTCCTATAGTTTTAAAAACCTTCCTAAAGAGTTTTCACTTTGATCCTGGAAAGTCCTAGAGCTTGCGGCTTGTGAAGCTGAAGCTAGTTTTCCCTCAGAACTGAAACAGTAATGTTAACAGACTATAATTTATTTTTAAATTAAATGCACCAGTATTCTTTATATTAAAGATTTAGAATAAAATACCAACTTAGAACAATTAGATACCAAATGTTTAGCAAACAATTGTTTTCTACTCCATCATCTTTTTTCCCCAGATGCAGAGGGAGATAATACATAACCAGCTAATCTTTACATTATCATCTTCTCACATCACTCAGGTATAAAGGTGTTTTTACTACTGAAAAGACACTTACTAAGAAGTTCTAATCCTCATCTTCACTGTCTGAAGAAATAAAGTTATAATTTTCGCCACTAATTCTCTGTATTTTTGTAGGCATTAAATAATTTACATTTTCCTTTCCCATATATAAAAATTCGAGGCACTACTTTTATCTGAATTAGTTATTAAGCACATACAAAGAGAAAATTTCTATTAATATTGCATTTTATCTTTACCCTAAATATAAGTTTTATGGAAAATCCTGAACCACCCCCAGAGTTCCAGAAAGAACAAACTTTCTAGACTTAAATATTAACTCTTTTATAAAATTCTCTTATCTACACCACTCTAAAATGCAACTGCAGTTGTGTATGCCAAATTGGAGTCCTTTCTCAAAGTAGTAAACTGTTCATCCCCATCTTCTATATTCAGTATTTTCTCAGGTATTTTCTAAAAGGTGTAACACAATCTCAGCCGATTTTTTTTCGAATTTTAATCAAAATACACCAATAATGTTAAAAGGTAGCATTAGATACCAACTTAAACAGATACCAAAGAATAACAATCGTGAGAGGTGTAGCAAGCATTAGTTTGCATTTTGCRCGCTTTTCTGCCTCTCACTCCCCAAACTTCAGAACTGTCATTGTTCAGAATTCATTGTCCCAAACTGAAGTTGATGCTCATCTCTAAGGTTCAAAAATCCTTCTATTATGTTATAGCTACACGAATACCCAAAGTGAAGCACAAAGACCACTCTCTCTTGAGAAGAAAGAGAAAAGAAATTTCTGCTTTTGCAGAAATCAGGATTGCACAAAAATCCACATGTATTTGGCAAGTGTGAGACTCCACATTCTGTAACTGGTAAATTTTTAGGTTTAAGTAGCTCTAAAAGGTATTAATTTAATACACAGAAGACTAGCAGCAGAATAACACTATTCCTGATGAATGTGTCCCAAAGTAGTGTTAGTTCTCAACTTAGTCATGTCAAAAATGATTAAATGCTAAAATTTTTCCCATGACAGATCAATTTATATCTTTTGCATCTAGATTTTAACACTTCAAATATCAAAGCAAGATCTTTCTCATTACTTCACTTCCTCTCCAGATATTTATTTCATGATCATTTAAAAAAAAAAATCTTAAATCCAATTTCAAGGCAGTTTACATTAAAAAGTATGTGTTAGAAATAAGTACTGTGGAGAAGTCTGTCCTATATGACCAAAATTTATTAAAATCATGTCAGTCAAGGAGATACAGTATAGATTCCATTCTCCAAACAGAAACATGTAAAATTTTACATTAGGACAACTAGAAAAGAAACTCTTAGAATGAAGAACATTTTTAGTTCAATTAGAGGAATACTCATTGGTGGTTTTAAAGAACAAGTTAAATCACATACTTAAGAGTTTTTTTTCTGGTTACACAAAGGACTCTTAACTAGTCATGAGTGGATCAAGAAAACAATACTGTTTGTAGCAAAAATAGCAACATCTGAATAGACTGAGATGTATTCTATTTCCTATACATTTCAGTAGCATGCTTGAGTTTGTTAATTAGTTGTTACTATACCTTATTGGCATCTTGAAACAAAGAACTAAATCTGAAGTAACAGCTCTGGTGTGACAAAAGTGTTCCAACACAGTAAGAATTTAGAAGAGCATAAATTTAATCTTAAATAAATTTTAGCTCGAGACTGAAATATGAAACAAATCTGTGTGGTAAATGAAAATGTATTCACGCAATTCAGAAACATATGTAGAACATCAGTAATCCATGTGATAAAGTATCATGATTTCTGGTGACATCATAAACCATAAGCTGAAAGAATTCTGGCACATTAGCACTCAAAATACACAAAAGTAAAACTACTAATTATCTAAAAATTTCAGTGCATTCTTCAATAATCAGATTTTAAGCACCGTGATGTTATAAAGTGCCTATGAAAATGCATGTTTCACACAGACCAAACATCAACATGTGATGAATTAGGTATGACAAAACAGCACACTAATCAGAAAAGTGTTCAGCTACAGTTACTGGTAAGTTACAGGGAAATGTATATAAACACTTTTGGATAATTATTGGAAATTAAATACAAAGACCTTATTAAAATCAAATAAATACTAAATTTTACCTTTTCTGGATTGTAATATAAAGATTTCAAAGTGGTAAACAAGGGTGGACAGCCTTTACTGAAGTTAACCCTCAGGAACTTATCCATTAGTTCTCTAAATTTTTCACCTAGAAACAAAAGTGTATTTGGTTATATGTCAGTGATTTCAAGTGTTATATGAATATAAACACTAACTGGTGTACAACTCTGGATAACACAGTAATTGAAGAACTGCAAATAAGGGTTGTCATGTTTCCTCTTAAGAATAAGATGCAAATACTGTCCCAAAAAAGAAGTCAGAGTAAAATGCTTAAGTTGCTTGTGTTTACAAAACTGCCAATGGGAAGACATGACAACAGTCTTTGAACAGGTAATACCTATTTGCTAAAAAGCAAAAACATTAACTGCTGGCCACACAGAATGTAGCACAGTGTTTAAACAAACACTGGGAAAAATTCTAATTGTAAGAGTAACTAAGCACTAGAATGGATTAGGTTGGAGATCTCGTAAAAGCTCCACCAGTGGAAGTCTTTATGGTTAAGTTAGACAAATTTCTATTAGGAATAGTGCAGATATAACTTATCCTGCTTTGAGGAAGAAGGATGGATGAAATGAACTGTCCACCTCTCTAACAGGATTGCCCCCCCTCCCCGGCCTCCTTGGTCGAACAGGGCGTGGGGTAGGGTGAAATCTGCTATCACACTTTCTCCAAAAAGTTGATTTTCAGCTGGATCAAAAAGCTGATCTGTATCAACTGCAGCATGCTGGAGTGGAGCAGGATTACCCTTTTAATGACAGGCTGCAGTTCAAAATGTTTTAAGTCAATTCTGAACCAAGAGATGACAGCTGCAAGCAGCCAGTCATTGATCACTCTGGTACAGCAATCTCATTTAACCAAAAATTCAATTTTCTTGAAACCTGCAAATACATTTCTGCAAAAAAGTTTGTTTCTATACCTTATCAGATTCTCATTAACTGTTTTGCCAACAAAATTTATGATCTGCTGTATTTATAAACATGATGATGAGTCATTTGGGAAACAGACCTAACAGAAGATTTTCCACAAGCCCAAAAATAGTCCTATATAATCATGACTGATATAAGCTTAATAGATTAACAGAAACATACATTTTAATTCAGAGATATTCTTATCTGTCATGAAACATTGCAAAAGGTAATCTACTAGGAAATTTTTCTGGACTCTGAATCAACCATGAATTATTTCGCTTGTATTTAGAATACTGCTACTGTAGTTTGGAATAACTATTATTACTAAACATACTTTCATTTAAATGAACACTAGCTATGAAACTGGATAGTTAAAGTAACCCAAGGTAACACATTCACAGTGAAATAAACATCAGTGACAAAACACCCTATCAACAGAATTATGGAAGAGCATTTTGCAGGCTATTTCCTTGTTTGCTGTATTAGTATACTTAATTTTCATAATATTGTATTCCAGAAGAAAAACAATTACTTGTCATGTAGCTTTTCAAATCTAGCTGAACCCCCTTAAAATTCTGCTTTTGTATTTTCAAAGAAACTAAAATAGCCAGGATTTAAGAAAGATGTGTTAACTTTGTGGCTGATTCTCTTATGAGGCAATTACAATTTTGTGACTGTACACAAGAAAAGATGTATGCACACTTAGACTCCTGAGCAACACAAGAAAATAAGACAGTTCTGTGGTGTACTATTTAAAGCAACAACACATGCGATGCTTCAAAGTGAGTCAAACTAAAAATTAAACTCAAGAAATCAAAAGCCTGAGGGGGGATATTTGGAATTTACAACTGAACTTAGTTTTCAGGTGGATATTTCTGGATATGTGTACCTTATACTACTTTCCAAATTTTTTCAGTTGGAGTCACAGTGTATATATAGCTATATTCCACAGGTGTATACTATACTCCTATACTATGTTTTTACGGGATTAACTATTTCATTTAATTTCTTTCCTTTCATTCTGGAAAAGCATAGCTTTCTGGGGTTTCTGGGGTATATTTTTAAAAGGTTTCCTCCAAAACTGAGGATATTTGTGTACTGTGGTTTCACACAACTTCTAGAAGGACACAGCCTCTGAAAAAAGTTAGCTATAGAATAAATGATGATAAAATAAAACAATTAATGCTACAAAACACTGCAGACCTAACTTTCTTCCTACTCTTACTAAATTATAAACACAAAGTTAGTTGACATTGTAAATTTACATTTGCATTGTTCTGTAAGAAAACACTGCACATCAATATGATACTCAGTTTCATGAAATTGCTTTGGTGTTTTCTGGTATATCACCATTACAACAACTGTTAGGAACTTCACCAGACCTGTGCTCTTGGGATAGTTATACACATCTTTGAGAACTGGTTTCAGAGTCTATAAACTTCAGCATGGGCTCCTCAAACAAAAGACTTTGTTTCACCTCCAGAGTATGTAATTTTAAGTAAACAGGTTTTAAGTCAAAAAGTACAAAGTAGTCTGTATGGTAACTAGACTATAATTAGTCTTCTAGCGGACTTCTACATTTTACAAGCAATCTATACTGCAGAATCAAGACCAACTGACTTTTTCCCCTCTAAAATGACCACTGAAGATTATTACAATTTACAAATAAGCTAGGATACATAAATCTATTCCTCTAATACAATAGCTTACTACACTTCTAGCTGATGACCATTAACTTGCATGACGCACAAGAGCAGAGAATTTATGCATAAGAGTTCTTAAAAATCTAAACAGTTCTGAACTGCAGTTTTACCAATAAAAATAACATTAAATGCTTGGTACCATCACAATAGAGTGTATGAATTCTTGCTCTAAATCCTGAAATACTTAAATACATTGCTGTCAATTCCAAGACAAATGCATACATGTCATTTGTGTGCATGTGCAAATAGGTATTAAATGTATATTCAACATCCTGACAAAAAACTTAACAAAAACAAGCAAAAAGCTAGTAGTATTATGGAACAGATATGCAACTTGTTACCTGAAACAAAGTTTAAAGGTAATCTTCTAGGTGAAACTGCTCTGGGATGCCTTTTACTAACATCTTCATAAATTTGAAGCCTCTCTTCTAAAGTGCCTAATATCAGTAAATATAATAGATATAAGTAACAACAGCAATAAAAGTATGTTCTCCTAAAGGTTCTGAAGTATCAAGAATCAATTTAAATTTGTATATAATTTGGACTTGAAACCATTTAAACACTTCAAGCTAATTTGTTCATTTAATCACAAACACTACTGTGTGGAACAGTGTACGTAAACATTTATACACTATACATTTAGTATGCAAGAATCAGCATTAATCACTACACAAATATAACACTGTGAACAGAACAATTGCCTTGCACTTTCAAATATATGGTACTAGAGTATTTTCTTTCAGGTATACACAGTGTGGATCATTTCATACAGTAGTTTGACATTCATAGCTTTAGTTAACTGTTTTACCACTAAACATCTGTTTCAGACAAATACTTAAAGCATTTAGAGAAATACACCGTATTTCTAAATCATAGGTCTACAAAGGGCATACTATACAAGCATGCCTTCATTGCCTTTGCTGGCATCAAAAATGTGGCACAACACTGCCAGGATAAGCACTCAGCACCAGAACTAACCAATGTTTAAGAATCTTCCCTTTTGTTAAGATTTCTTCCCACTCCTCCCCTTTCCCCCATAATATGCTTTGGAGCTCCAATGTGGTTAGAACTTGAATAAAACTAATCTGTTGCTTTGGAAATGCCACGTTCGTATAATTAAAATCCATTTTGCTTACAGATTTTTAAACTCGTCAAGCAATTTAAATACAACTGAATGTTCAGATCAAGATTACAGCACAACATATGTTTAATAAATATAACTGGTTTCTTTTCAAAGGGAAAAGAACTTAATTTTGTCACTGAGCTCTGATGTTGGGGGAGGGGGGATATGTTACCCAGTGTCTCCAAGAGATGTGCAATTCTAAGTCATATATTAAAATAATGTTAGGATTGTAACTAAAGCATATAAAAAAAAATCCTAATTGAAGTCACAAGTTGGAGCTCCAGAACTTACCATGGGGGAGGAAATAGTCCTAAGAACACCTAAAAAATAAAGTAGCATTATTAGTTTTATAGATCAGTACAGTTTTAATCAGGATTTTAACGTCAAACAAAAATAATACTGCATGAGTTCTTTGTTAAGAAGCACGCATTTACATGTCAACACATTCAGTATTTCAACTGGATCAAATACTTGGGTAACTTATTTTCTGAGATAATAATCATGATCTTCAACTCTACAGATACACTAGAAAAAAAACACTGTCAAAGGGCAAGACTGGTCTTTGTACGACTGTAAGAAATGTAGTATCTTCCAATCACAAGCCATGTTTTATGGTCTTACTAAATCCAGACTAAAACTTTCTAAAATGAAGTTGGTTGAAAAATGTAATATATATTTGAGTGGGCTTATGATTTATGATGTCATCAGAATTACTCCAGTAAAAACCACCTCTAATTAGTGAGCTACAAAATATAAGGAAATAATTCTAATGCATGGACTGATACAGATGAAACCTTGCAAAACTTACTGTTGCAGTGTATTTATTATAGCATATTGCTGCAATACTGTAATATTTTTTAAAGTAATTAGCTATTTTTCTGGAAGGCTAGAGTGGTAATAACAAAAGCTAGCTTTGAGGGGGAAAAAAATATATCACGTTTATCACCTTTCCCTCCAAAGGATATCTAGCTTCTAATAAAATTAATTATCTTTAAAAGGTTGAAATAGGTGTTTTTTCAGTATTTCTCTACACGCCCATACAGAGGTATTACACATCTCAAAATGACAACTCCAACTATAAGCATGTTCCACAACTTTATCAATTACAACACAAAGAGCAATAAATTACAATTTGATTTCCATATTCATGCACATCAACGAAAGGCTCTTTGAGTAAGCACATTAACGAACAACACATTTAACTCCAACTTCTGTAGAAAGACTTGCTATTGGTATTCAAATGTCCGTATCTGTTTTTAATGAAAAAATTTTAAAACAGATAAACAGGACCATCCTATTCAAAATCAGAAGGAATAGAATTTTTTGCTGAGAAAAGCTTCTTCAGTCTAAAACTTAATGCTATATCAACAACAGAGGAAAGTTTATTTGTGTATCATACATATTTTCAATGTATCAGCGTATCATAACTTACTAGGTTGTAGGGCCTTTTCCAAGCCTTCATAGTAATACCAGTTTTCTGCATTGCGCTCGATTAACTCCTTGTATACTTGGCCAGCTTCTTTTAGTCTTCCCAACTTCAGTAACATTTCCCCTAAAAACAATCCAGTTAAAGGATGAAAAAAGTTCTAAAGAACTGTGAATTGCATAAAAAAACACCAGTGATGGTTTGGAGTAAATTTTATAAAACTAGGTGCACATAATTGGGCTCAGTTATACATAGTTACTTAAAAAGAAGCTTTATTTTTCAAAGACTTTTACTTGTGTGTTACAAGTGCTACTTGAAGTTATCCCATGTAGTGCTGCCCAACACAATCTGGGGATGTTCAGCATTTCTGAAAAACAATCTTCTTTATCTGAACATTTGTATTTGTGTGTTGAAGCTAGCCACTGGGATTATCACTGACCAACAGAAAAACAAGCAACTGTTCTTCCCTTCTGGACTCCAATAACTGACTGCGCTGCTTCTTACTGACAGGCCACACCTACATTTCATACCAACTGCAGCCAGTTAAATCACATTGGTTTGCTGCTAAGTTAGACCATGCAAGAAATAAGCAGTTAAATGCATGCTATTGCACTCCATAATTCTGCATATTCAAAACTCAGTAAGTAGGAGTACTTCAAACCCACAAAACAACTGTTGGCTGTTTTTAATTTTAACTGAATATTAAAGTTGTTTAAGTGAGGTAATAAAAATAAATGCATTAGAAAGTTTAAGGAGGAAGCAAGAATCTGATGCTTTAGTCTAAAATCAACATTTACACTACAGAGTATTCTTATGAATAAGACTCTTATTATTCATTAGATTAAAACTCAGCTATACTAGTTTTAACTTACAGAAAGGTCCCTCTATATACACATTTAAATCGGTATCTCTGATACCTCCTCTTTGCCTGTATCAATTCAAACTACCTGCATCCACTATACACTTTGATAGGTCAAGTTATTAAAACACATAGATGCATGCCTGATGTTACTAGTTTCTTTAGAATAGCTGTTTCAAATTGTTTCAAGATTTCACAAATTTCTTTTTTTTCAATGCTTTATCATATCCAAAAGCCAGCAGCAAAAATTTAGAACAAGACTGGCTGGGGGAAAACAGTAACTTACCTTTGATTTCTTCTACTATTAATTTATCGCATATTTGCTTTTCATATGTCTCTATATGCTCTAAAGACTCTTGAAATAGATCTGCCTCTCTCATGACTTGATTTTGGTATAAAATCAGTTCACTATATTCATAATCTATTTTATTAGGAGGAATCTGGGAGAGGGGAAAAAAAGCCATGAGTTAGTTCACATGTACCATCTACTTGTACCTTAACAGTATGCAATATAACAGAATATTGAGATTGAAACAGAAGATACTAGATCTATGTATCCATCTAAATGCTAAAATATAAAATTCACAATATTCACAAATTGAATTCATTCAAGATATCCATTGTTGCAGAATTATTTATTTATTTAATTTCTTCTATCATTACAGCCAGGTAATTAAAAACAGAGTCTTCGTCTTTCCTCATACAGTTCCATTACATTTACAAAGATCTTGGTAATCTCACTCCTTGTAAAGGACTATACACTCCACAACAATTTTGATCCAAGTTCTGTAGCTGGTTGTAGAATATCACAACACTTCATTTCAACATACGAAAAATTCCAGATCAAACTCTTTCCAAAAAGGAATGAGCCACCCAAACACTGGGCACAGCTTGACAGATGGAATTTTTCAGACAAGAAGGATGCATTATGCTCTCCAGCTGAATGCTCTCTGTASTACACTTCATTCTCCCTGAAAGTACAGTGCACAAGAACGCAAAAGCCGTTTTCAAGTAACAGATAATCCCTGTGAGGTCTGCTGGCAGTTGCACACATGGGACTTCTTCGCCTGCAGGCTATAGTAACACTGGCATGTCATCCCCCACCCGCTGATGCATCATCCACTGAAGCAGGATGACATAGTCAAAAACATTTCCTTGAAGAGAGAACTCCCTAAAACATATTAGGCATTAAAAAGTCTTTCTTGGAGTCACAATAATTATTTCATACTAAGTACTCTTCACTAATACATACTAAAACTACTTCAATTACCAGTGAATTGCAAGAATTTCAGAGACCAAATGCAGAAGCCCAATGCCCAGTAGGTCTATACCACAATCTACATCATAAAATACATTGCCTAATTTGATACTGTAGAAGGAAAGACAGTTACAGTCTGTATGTTTATATTTTTCTGAATAAAAACAAACAAGAAGCAGTTGAGCTCAATAAATTATGTTAATGATTTTTTTTTCCCATGATGCTATATACTGTTTTTTTCTGAGCAATGAACCCTGAGTCACACCGGTCACCAAATGGTTTACTATTACATTTCTGTTCCCTGAATAATGCTCCTCCTCCTGCCTTATTAAAAGAACCAAGTAAACAAAAAAAATGCAAAATACAAAATAAATATAAAAATGAAAATATTAATGAATATAGATAATAGATAAAACAGCAGACTGGTTGAGATTAACATTCCTCTTGAAAGACTGTTGTCCTAAATCACTACTTCCAGTTCTCCTCTAAGTGCAGATGAACTGTACGAGATTTAGTATTTTTGCAACATGCCCTTTGAATCTTCAAATACAGCTTGTACAGTACTGTACATTTTTAGAAGATGTAAATTTTTTTCTATCCAAACAGGAAGAATAGGAGAAGTTCTAAAAGATAACATAACTAAACAAAGCATTGTAAAAATGTGTATTCAACTCTGAACATCAGTTTTGCRGCTGAAAATAAGATCATTCAAATATTTTTAGTAATTATTGGCACATTACAACAAATAATGGCTAATGGAATAAGCAGTCTAAACTTTGCACATATTACAGTTAGCAGCTAGTACATAATCCTATCCATTTCATAATCAAGAATATTTCCTCCATCTCCCTCTGCGTTAATTTCCACCTTTGCTCAATTTTCATCCAAACTAAAGACCAAAAACACGAACAAARTGTTGCTACCCAGAAAGCATCAACTACTTCACAGAATTTACAAATGCAACAGGACTAACAGTTTGAGCATATCTTCCTCCAACTGCAGACATTTATCAGTTATCATCACRGTAGTACCACAGACTTGAGACTACAGGAGTACTAGTTTATTTCTCCTTTTATTACTTTCTTTATAAAAACATCCTCCCCTCCAATACAATACCCTTATATCTAGCACCTAGATACAAGCACACCTTTTTGGCTCACTGTGAATTGTTTGTAGACTTTACATTTAAAGGGATTACTCCAACAACCTTCAAAATATGTCGCAAAGGCACAGGAAACATGTCAATTAGCCTGTTCGCTTTTCTGGCTTGACAGGACTAACAAAAAATTGTGAAATGCCAATGAAGCAAATGAAGTACCTTTTATATACAGGGCAAATCTACAAGAAAGATACAGTACCTACCATCAGTATCAGAATAGAGCTACACCTTTACAAGTATTTTAAGAAAACCTTTTTTTTTTCCCCCAAAAAAACAGAGAATTTTGAAGTGTAATCAATTTAATTATCCTTTAAACATGCAATTCATCAGGAGACAAACAGTTTATGATCCCAACACTTAGCCTGGACAATCAGATCATCTTATAAAGAAAAAGAGACTTCGTAAGACATGTTTTTTAATCTATTATTGTTATTGCTGCACAATATGTATATTTTTTTTTCCAGAAGAGATATGATTCCTGTGGATAAGATCTCCAACCTTGTCTTGAAATCAATTCTGCTGGTTCAGAAGAAATTTTCTTCCTGTCCTGGACCAAAAAAGCTTTATAATCAATGAGATGCCCTAACATAAATGTCACTGAAAGAATGTGACAAGATGCAGCCAAAACATACCTAATAGCAGACCCCCAAAACTCCAGAGGTTTTCTGTCCATATCTGTTATTGTGAGCCTGATGCAGAAATTAGGAATAAAATAAAAATTAAGAATAAAAATTTAGCTCTGGAAAAGAAGAAAGGGAAAAAATGGGATATACAACAGTAAAACAAATAGCATAATTGTTTTACACCTTTGTTCCCAAAATTCAGGTTCTAAAGTGACTTTTAAATTATCTGATTTAACTGTACAGCTCAGGCGGTTACACTTCCTGCAGTGACACAGGCATTCATTCTCAACCTGTTTCTGATTGAAATATTGTGCATCTGGCTAATTTACAGTTTCCAGATGGCAAGCAGTTCTGATTTAGAGACACAGAGACAGAAAATCCACCATTTCCCATGATATCTTAACAATTATAATAAAACTGTCTGTGGTAAAATGTGCTTTATTGTATCATTTGAATATGCCATTCAGTTTCTAGCCATTAGTTCTTACATTTTTCTCCACTAAACAATCTTCTTTGTTATTATTCTCTCCAAAGACAGTATTTATAACTTGAGCTAAAATCATCTAATTTTCTTCTGTTTTAAAGTAAGCAAATGGAATCTCAACCTTAAATTGTACAGTATTTTCTTTAGCCCTCTGATCTTTTCATATTGTTCTTTTCAATTCCCAACATTTTTCATAACAGAGCAATAACAATAACAGAGCCATCAGAAAGTCTTACTCTTCCAATAATATTATATCATTTTATAAAGAAAATCCCTGCTTCTTCTCAGAAATACAAGGGTCTTAACCGCTTTTCACCCGTAAGTCTGCACTAAGGGGACAATTTCACAATAAAATAAGCTAGCTGCATCCGGGATCAACAGAGGCAACTCAGTTCCTTCTACCCTACCCTTCCCTCTGTCCCTCTCACCTCACAGTTGCTCAAGTCCGGTTAAACAATCCTTCAAAGAGGTGATTATTTTCCCGCCGCTTTAGCTCCCTGAACCAGGCCTCCACGAGTCGGAGCGCGCTGCACAAGGGCGCGGTGGGAGCATGCAGCAGAGGTCACGCTACTGCTTTTGGCAGCGGTATGCTACAGAACATCTCAACATGCATACATCYGAGCATCTTAAGATACTCACCTACAATAAAATGCCATCTCTTTGATCTTTTTCTTAATCTTACTACTTKTTTTCGGCTCTTTTAAATCACATCTAAATGGGAAAAGCTGCCTGAGTAATCTAAGAAAATGTACACAAAAGCCTTACATCATAATTTGCCAATTAATGACAGCAACAGCTTTTACAAAACAGGTTTTCCATTTGCTCCTTTACTCATTAACAGCAATGGTAAACAGCCACTTGCATCAGGCCTAATATAAATTGCCATGAAACWCCTCAAAAACATTGGTTCGATGAAGATTTCCATTTAGTATTAACTTTGAAATCCTTCAGCCATTCAACCTTCCTTTTTAACAGCTTGACTAGTGACATACAATATTTAATACAATGTTCATGAATACAATATTCAATCTGCCCACGCAACTTATTTTTTTGGTAAGAGAAATGGAAGTTAACAAAGTTATCTTTATTTTTTTTATGTTTAGGGGGAGCTGGAAGGGAAGAGGAACAGGCAGTACATCACATAACTGAATCTGTTTCAAAAAGACAAAAGGCTTGACATGGCTAATTTTCTATAAACTTGTGTTGTCATTTATGGCATATTTCTGTCCTTTAATACTTGATTGATCAGCTTTTCCATAATTTGCTTTGTGAACAGTGTTATGCTAAGCAACAGTTCAACAGCTCATATTGTTTGTATTATTCAATTTAGGGAAATTTCCCAAATATTGCAAGTTTTTACTAAAAGCTTGCAACAGAGCTGGACATCTGCTCAGGATTTTTTTTTTTTTTTTTATCGTGATAACTTGCACAACAGACTTCACAAATTTAAAATGTTTTTCTGTGGTAGATGGTATTTAAGCCTCCTTAAGCTACTACACTGAAAAGTATATCATCATGACTCCTTTCACATACAAGCATATTTACACACAATCTTTTAGAAAAAAGATGAGCATTAACAGGATAACCTCCATTCTCTCCAAAGGACAAATACTACTGTTAAGTTCTCTTAGTCCTTTAAATTCTTAACAATTCCCTACAATTCATCACTTGCAAGTCTGTCTTTTACCATATATTATTTCTAATTCCAACATTCATGTCCAAATTAAACTCAGATGGGCTTTTGTTGACTCATTGCAGAATCATGATTTTTTGGCTGTCAAACACTCATAAATGATGACCCAATTTTCATTTAAATTCCTTGTTTAAGTTTTTATGCAACACTGGTGTTACAGCTCTTTTGAAATAGCAGTTGTATATGCCTGGCTTGCAAGGTCCTCTGCTGACCACATTATATATCATCAGGATACAAACACTGGTCCCACCTAGCAACTATCTTCTATTAATTAATTAAAATGTTTAGTCTGTTTCTGACCATCAGATGCAGTTATCTCAGACAGGATATGACACTGTTGTTAACAACARCAACAAATCACAACCTATGGGACTGGTAATATTTTAGTGCTTGCTGTATGCTACTTCCAGTCACAATACTCAACACATCCATTCTGTTCTGTTAATCCAAAGTTTACAGTTTAGAGTTATAAATAATGGAACAAGTGAATAACATCTCTCAAAGAGGTTATATTCAGTGATGATCACCATATCATTTCATTTATTCCAGTAAGTTTCAAATACACCAATTGTTTTCTTAAAAGAAAAAAAATAATTCTCCTTTCATGCTGCTTTGACATCAAGTACACATTTTAAGTGCATAATGCACAGATGCATACAAAACAACAGARAAGTTCCTTTTTACTTGCTTTGCATTAGAGACATAACCACATTCAGATGACCTCAGAAAAAAAGATGGGAAGGGGAAAGAAAAAGAGCAGGCACACAAGAGCAAGCAGGAATGAGAAYGAACATGCATTCATAATTGAACAGTTCTGAAATTTTATCTGCTGTATTTCAAAAAACAGGCTTATTATAGGCTTTCTTTGATTAAAAGTCTCACAAATGTTAAGTTACTAAGTTTCCACATGAGCCTGTTCTTACATTCTCAATCCTAATAGCCTATTGCCAGGGAACAAGCAAGCCTATATAATTTGCATCAACTGTTAGCTACTGGAAGAGATTTCAAGGAGCTAAATGCTAAAAGCAAGTACCTCCACAAATAATAAAAATTTCTTATTCTTAAGYGTTGTTGCTCAGACTCTGTCTTTTTATACAAAAAGTGTTTATTTTCTATAAGTCTTACCTGTTGGGTTTTTCTAAATTCTTCAAGTAGTTTTAAGGCCATATCATAATCTTTCAACAAATGATATGCAATTGCATATCCAATCCAGGAAGCCCGTTGCGTGGGGCGCAGTTGGAGTAGCTGGTACCTTGTTTCCTTGAGTAATAGGAAAGCAATTTAAATCAACATAGATGTTAAAAAGTCATTAAGTCATTTTGATGATTTAGTGCTACTACTGCTAATATTTTAAARGGTCTTTTAAATGTTCTAAGTTCAATAGTTYTTGAAATTCTACCAGTATAGTGARAAGTAGCATGTCCACATTAYATAAACTTGCAGATTAGATTGTAAATACAGGAGTTACAACACAAAGCATAAACTCTATCTGTTGTTACACAAAAGGTATCATTTTCAAAAATGCCTCTTAAGGGCCTATTTTTTTTTGCAAAAATAGAGCTCTGGAATCTCTGACAGGGGTTCTATTAGAAAATGTGAACTCACTGCTACTGACCAGGCAAGTCCCACTCTCCTCACACCCAGGTGCAAGGTTCTGATCCCTAAGCTGCTCCAGCGCTTCTCAGACCTCCTTCCTGAACCAGTCCAAGTCTGTAAGCCAGAAGGTTRTCTTCTTGTCGTGGTTGAGTGAATTTACCATGCTCACTGAAGGCTAGCTAATGTCATAGCCTGCAGTCCAGTCCTCTACTTCACATAAAATAGAAGTAACACCTTTCCCTTTGGCAGTCAGAACACTTGAGCCACCTTTGAAACCACTGACTAGGTTGTTAGGCATATTTTCATCACTTATGATGAAAATCATAGAAYGGTAAGATTGGAAGGGACCTTCTGGAGATCACCTAGTCCAACCYTCAGCATAGCCTCGTACAAGGATTGAACCCATGACCTTGGCATTAGAAGCACCACACCCTAACCAACTGAGCTAAACCTGCTGTCAATCTCAATTGGGATTCAAGAACTCAAGCATCACAAGACAAATCTCTCACATATTAAGTAAAATATAATCTGGTATTCTTTACACCCCCGCTTATGTCAAGCCCTCAGTGGCCTATGAACTCTAAACACTAATAAGGCTTCAAGATTGGGTTTGGGGGTGAGAAGAGGAAGGACCACAGTATTTAGTAACACCCTTCAAGAGAGATTTAAGACAGTTTTAGGATCAGAGTGAAGTATCTTTCAAAATTCTATAAAAGAGACARTTTTATTCAAAACATTTCAGATTTATTTTATTTTTTTTTAAACATTGTATTTCTTGAAACCACGACCTTCCAGAGGAAGGTGGAAATTTTTGCAAAGCTGGTTCCTACAGCACAGGAATTTATATTTCAGTAAGTGCAAATGAATAAAAACTAACCTCATTAAGAGTAAGGAAATAAAATTCCTCACAAGACCATAATGGTATTTCATTTCACCACTTATTTYTGTTACATGATCTAAAGAGCCTGGGCAGAGAGAGAACATTTTGCAGCAAGAGCACCTCCAGTAGGTATCACTAGAACACTGCTTGCAGTACTTCACAAGTACTTTTACCTTTTTTTTAAAAAAARAAAGCTTTATGCTTTTTATTTTTTATTCGACAAAGCTGAAACATAAACTGTAGGGACCCATGTCAAGTAAAAGATGGTAGGTGCAAAATACTCGCTAAGAGTTTAATTGATTTAATCATTTGAGAACTAGAGCTTTAAAAGGTGATCCACAAACTAAACTGTACAGCATAACTGTACTTCTGAGGTCTATTCTCAGCTTTATATGGAGCTCTACAGCTGTTCATTTTCATGCCTTCCTAGACAAGAGCTCAAAASACTTTCTACTTTGAAACTGTAAACAGAAGAACTAGAAACAGAATTACTGGGAGTAACAAAATTAGTATTCTTCTGTTTCTCCATTATTAACAGCAACAGAATTAAATAGGAATTTAAATAAAATACTTACTCTATATCCTTCTAAATCCCTCATCTGAATCTGCAAGAGAGAAAGATCTCTCAAGATCTGTAGGTTATCTTTATCTAGTTTGAGTGCATTCCGATAGCATTTGATAGCTTCATCGTATTTCTTATCAGAACGCTGCAACAAACCATACACATGCCAACCTAATGCACATTAAGGAAGACACACACACAATTCTCAAAGTACTGCAGAGCACGTGTTACAGACCAGACAACTTGATATCCCCTGAAGATCAGCACTGTTATAAATTGAGTTTGACTATTGCAGATTACTGACTTTACTGATATACATTTTAAAACATTAAATGCTTCCAAATCAGCAATAAAATCATTTCCAAATTAGCAATAAAAATCACTTCTAATATTCTGTAAAGTCATTAACTATCCCCCCACCACAAAATACTCGTTACAGAAACAACTGTGGTTCACAATCTAACAAGTAAGAGTTCTTCCTAGAGATATATTGTTTACAATAAACTACTGTAATTACAATAGAAATTTTGATTCCAGAAGTGTCTCATTCTATCAATGCAATTGCTGTAGAAGTTTTACTCTGCCCTACTTGCCTATCTGCGACCTCAATTAGTCTCCAGATTTTACAGTAAGGGATAAACACGGAGCTMTATGTGATTGAAAAAGGAAATTTTTAGCATGTCTGTCTCTTTTTGGCTGCCAAACATCCTTGTCAGATACCCAGCATCCCAGATTTCCAGTGCTACCGTGCCATTTCAATAGACTTTTTTCACACGCATCCTTGTTTACCCTGGAAAGGCTTTCAATTCAAAGCACGAACCCCAAAGATGTCATAGCAACACATTACACTGAGCGTGTTTGCGTCAGTCTCCAAGAGCCGTATGAAAAGAAAGATTACTTGGCAAGATCTACTGCTTGCTATTCCAGGTTAGTACCTTCTTATGGAGGGAGCATCTTCCACAGTTGTAATTCTGAACTTCTTCTGACTTCCAAATAAAATTGGCTCAAAATTTTTCTCATGAACTCCTTCCACACGACCTCCAAAGCAGCAAAACACTGCAAATCTTGGGAAGAGGTATATGCATCTTCATCCAGGCACAATTAAGAAGATGGCACAAATAGCTCATAGAACTAACAGCAGAAATTTAACAAGAGTTCCTACTCTACCAATTTGAAACAGAAGCAGCCCTTTCCTCCAAAGAGTAAGTTATTTTGAAACTTTTCATTCTAAAAGAAGTTGAGAAAGTACATCAAAAATTTCAATGGGTTAACCTGGTCAGATTAACGTAGCAAGTAGAACTATAAGATAGATAAATTCCTTCTCTCTGAGAAGGATTCAATTCCTGAAATAAGCTCTAGATATTGAGAGAAAGCAGATCTGTAATTATGAAGAATAATAAATGATGATAGCAACATGAGTCCAGCCAAAAGAAAAAAGTCGCAACAATTAATAACGTGAAAGAAGCTTCTAATGGAGAAGCAAGAGACCCTGTTTCATGTTTCTACTAGAACAAAGTCATTTTAGCTGGTTGCATGACAAAAAACCTTCATATGCATTTTTTGAGACTGTCTATTGCTGTCATGACGATTTAAGACTAAAGATGAGAGGGCGACAAAATAACATTGGATGTAGTTGTAGCAGTTAGTCTAATACCCTTACTTCTCTCTATAAATCCTGCCTTATGTCTTTAAGTATTCAGGACATGGATCAAAGGCACATGTAATACCTTAACAAACCTGCTTCATGAACTCTTAATAGAACCTTGAATAGGAAGATTCAGTCCAAAAGAATTTGTGTGTACTTGACCTGTGTACTTGACCAGTGTACTTGGGACTAAAATGATGTATTGAATAACGTACCAGGAACCGTTATTCTTACTCAACTGGTAATCCAACCTAAACCTTTACAAGTCACATTTCACGAAGCAATCAAGGCACAAACTCATTTAGAAATAAAACTGTACTACTACCAAGCCCAAGAAGGTGTAACAGCTGATAATAGCCAATAAAGCAAGATGCAAAACCAGTCAGAACTGTCTCCTAGAATAAATTTGTGTTTTTTTCATGAGTGCCTACAGCATCCTTTGTATATACAATATGCTGTCTTCTGAAACATTTAGTCGTGCAATAAGCCTGGAGCTCTAACCTAACCATGATTCAGGTTATATCCAGAATGGACCAGAACTCATCCATGATTTGATCAGAAAAATTTTGGACTCTAATTAGTTTTAAACAGCTGTTTTCTCCTAACCCTCAATATAAGTATTGGGAATTAAATTATACAGGAAATAAAACACTGTTCTACTCTTCCATAAATCAGGACACTGAAGTGACTAGCTGTATTTTATTATTTTATCACCCTTCACCAAGTATCTTTCAAAAARAGTCATAATTGTCAAAAAGCAGTCACCTTATAAAGTTAAAGTTATTATACGAAAATAATACATAAATATATTTTGTCTCCCTGAAATCAGCTACTAGAATGAGGTGACTTGAGTACATAAGCCCAGCCTCTTCCTTTAACCCAGATGACAAGGATTAAGCTCCTGTAAATCAAGGGTTGTTTAAATTTTATTTTAGAGAACCTTAAGGTCTGCTCAGGTAGATAATAAGTAAGGCTTTAAGCTCTCATCAGAACTTCACRGTTGATCGCAGGCACGTAGAAGGAACCTTTAACAAAACACTCAGCCTCAGATCTCAACTTCCTCATTGACTCCAGTATGTTGTCTTCCAGCCTTTCCTCTTCCTACACACTAGAGCCGACCATAAGGAGAGATTCAGAGATTTAGATAGCAACACTGATGCTACAGCAGTTGTTTTTGAAGTGTGAGTTGTTTTTGAAGTGTGATAATAGAATAGGCTTGCTATTTCTTAAAATACTACAAGGCAGCAACTGAGAGAATTGTGACAATCCTTGGATGTCTGGGGTAGAATTAATATACAGCCAGCTATTTTCCACTCACTAGAAAAGTAGTTCTGCACAGACAGATACCTCATGGCTTATGAGAGGACACTATAGAACTGGAACAATGTAGTAGAAGGTAGGAAGCTGAATATTCTTGCTTCCAAGTAAGAATTAGTTCTACAGACTACTGCCATGGATGCAGCCCCAAAAAAGAACATTTGTGGCTAAGAGGATTCAGATGAATTTACACTCTGAAGTTAGAAAACCCTTATAGCCCTCTTATTAAATTTCTCCTAGTGTAAGTAAAAACAACAATAAAAATCCCACTAAACTCATAATAAAGTCAAAATTTTAACCTAAATAAATAATCAATAAAGCATCCCCTTGCCTGTCTCCCCAAATCAGACTTGAGAAATACTGAYTGTTCCACTGAGCCCCCAACACTTCCAGGCAAATTTTTCAACAGTTCAGAAGAGTTGATGTGGATTTCAGACAACAGTTCGGGATGCCTGAAGATCCTACTCTGCTTTAATGTTTAAGAAACAGAACCTCAAGCTCTCCTCCCACATACTCTGAATCTTCTTCTCCCTAATTTAAGGTGCAAGAGTTCTTATACACAGATGAAAATAGCTTTGGTATTCCTCAGATGTTCAGCTTTCAAGATCTAACATATTAAATTCCTATAGATCAAGAAGTACAAGTTCTATGTTTGTTATATGGCAAGATTTCCAGTAACCCTGATAACCCCAAGCACATGGAGGACTTTTTTTTTTGTTCCAACCTCAAATTCCCTGGAGGTATGATATAGGACTGTAAACAGCAAGCCCTTTGTCTTAACTGGATGGAAATCAGAAAATGTTTCTTTCAATTGTGATACATCAGAAGTTTTTTGGATGGTGAAAACTTCAAGATYGAGAAGTCTGGCCCTGAATAGATTTCACATGCATATAAAGTGCGTATAGAACAAATCAGTCATTCTGTATAAATTTAAGTAGCCTCTTAGCCATGGCTTAACAAACAAAAGTGACTCCCAAAGTTCTTGCGGAGCGCATAAGCATTTCATGGCCACACATTTCTGCAAGACAACTTAAGAGATGAATCAAGCCAGTAGACCTAAACCACTACCTCTAAAACTTAGTAGCAAAATAGTAATTTTCATAGCACATCTAGTCTGGATTTCTTATCCCATGTTAAGAAAAACATGCCTTTAGAAAAGGCCAGGTTTTACAAGAACTAGTTATTTTCTGCAGAAAGCAAGTGTCAGTCTCTTTTTGTAACAGACACTTATACATATGAGACATTTTATTTTTCTCAAAGATTCCACAGAATTGTAGAAAGGAAAAAAAAAACCTTATTTCAAGTATTCAATTRCAAATGAATATTCACTATATACATTTTTTTGTACATAGACTACATTATGTACTTCAGAAATACGTGCTTATGTAGCAACAAAATCAAATACACAAGAGAACACATGGCAAAAAGGTCAGGTTATGTTTTTTACAAAGGATACAGACATGACTCTTCACATCATTACGAAGTCCTTTACGAACAAATTCATATGCTTCTTCCTTCTTCCCTAAACAGTTCAAGGTCAATCCTTTCATAGCCAGTGTCTCTGTAAGAAACATCATATGCTTATGTTTGACTTCCCATATGCCAGTTCCGCAATACAGATATCCTTTGAAGTTGCTACACAGCTCACCAATACATGATAAATTTAGATCAGTGGAGATGATTAGCACAGCTGAAGATTGTTACACAGTATTTTTCCTTTTTGAAATCAGTCTTAAAAAAMCATGGCAGAGCACCATATAGCTGTAACAAAGAGATAACACAACTTCTTCAATAAAGAATAGTTAACTCTCTYAAAGCCGTTAAGAATAAGCTGAAGCAATTTTAGAGAGTTTTGCATTTTATGTTAGAGCTCTAGGTAGGCAAACATGAAAGTTTCATTAGGTTTTATTTTGCCATAATAAACAAAAGATCTTTGTTTCCATGAAGAGTAACATTACTTCTACAATACTTTTAAGTTACAAGACCTTTTATATATATGTGTATATACATTATATATATATACACACACACACACACACATATATATACACACACACAGTATACGCTCGATAAATTTTGTCAGTATTCAAAGAGGCACAGGATTACAAATGACTATTTTGCTCCTCCACACTATTCTTCAGGGAACACTCTGGGAAATAAGTTGCATGTATGCCCAAAAGCTATTCCAAATTCACGCTTCTTTTTTTCCTGCTAAGTTATCATTTACTTTTGGCCTCTGCTCAGCACATTAGTCACATTTTCAACCTAGTACTCTGGCTTTCTTGTAACTACAACCTTTCCCCCACACTAGTGAAAAGGGCATATCATCTCAAGGTCAGTCATAAGCCAGGTCAGCTTGAAGTTTAATGGGTAAACCTGTTTCTAACATGATTTTCTGTAAAAGTACACCTAAAGTATGCAGTGAGCCAAAAAAAGGAACAAAGGTTTGGGGGTTGTTTTGCTAAAATCATCCTAAGAAACAGACTGTATGAATACAGAAAGACAGAACATTACCTTGCCAGTAATATCAGGAAGCTTGGAAAAGAATATCCCTACCAAGTGGAGGATACCTTCCTGAGGTAGGAAGGTAAGTGCCCAACTGTAGTCATGCATATGTTTGTCACCTTCTCACTAGAAGTTTCCAATTCCTTATCTCTGAACCTAAGTGTGACAACAGTGCAGCTTCCCATCAGATCATTTCATTGGCTTAGTTCTGCTTCAGCTGTTCATTCCAGGCTTTGCTCCCAAGCCTCAGAGTGGCTCAGTGGCTTCAAATGCTCCCAAGCATTAATGGCTCAGAGCCCAGATAACATGTGGACTACTAAAGGAGCTATTTGTCCTGGAAAAGTTTGAGACAGCAACAACAGACAAGACCATAGAAATGTATAGTGAGAGGTTATAAAAATGCAAGTGCTAATAGGGACAAATGCATTAGGTCACAGAGATGGGGGGGCCTCTCTACAGCTCTGAAGCAGCTCAGATACTGTACTTTTGTCTCTAGGAAAGTAATGAAGACAACCAAGAAAGAGCAGACACTGATGGAAGAATCAAACAAAATGGATCAGTCACAAACATGTTTCCTATCTGACTATAAAATCTTGGCAAAATGACTTTAATGACAGAATACATGCACACAGAACGTCAGAATGCTTCAACAGCAGACAACCAAGAAAAAAAAAAATCAATGTTTCAGAAGGAAAGACTTCCTAAAGCCAGCAATAGAAATCCTGTAATATACCAGGACTAGAGTTATCTTATGGGGGATTAAGTTCTGACAGATTAAAAAAAATAAAATAAAAGCTACATTTTTCTATTCAGTTTCGTGCATTACTTATCAGAACAGGATCTCCATACTGTCTTTATATTCAACACTTAGCATCAGCAGTATCACACTTGACTGTGTTCCTTGTAAGTAGCAGCCTGATTTGCAGTAGAGAAAGTTAATTCAAAATACTCATTTGCCAAGGAAAGTAAGGGGTTTTTTTTGTTGTTGTTCCTTGGCAAAACACTTCATTAAAAAAAAAAAAAAAAAATCACACACACCCACAGAACACACCCACACACTACATTCTGACCTGGAAACCTAGAAAGGCAACTTACTTGGAAGCTTTACTGAAGTATGCTTCTACCATATATTTTATCTTCACCACCCCATCATATGCAAGTGCTTCAGGCCACAAGCTAACACAGCAACTTAGTCTGAATACATCAAGACTTAAATCCAGAGTATTATTCAATCTTAAGGATAGAATTATACTCCGTGATAGGATTCTTCTTTCCCCCCAGCACTATGGAATAATAGAATAGACTGACTGTATATTTAAAACTAACAACAGGGAGAAGGAGGAAAGAAAAAGAAGTCTCGAGGTCTGCAGTTACCTCCATGTTCAGCAAACTTCGGGTTAGAGAGGATCATCTTGCAGAACTTGAGTCCATTTTTGTATTGTTTTTGTTCATAGCATTTCTAGGGGGGAAAAAAGATAGATTACAATTGCTGAAATGCTTTTAGAAAACAGTATCTTAACATACTAGTACAAATGCAGTAGTTCTTTCAGAAAGGTACGAGCAATTAGATTACTAACAAGTGCCAGCTGAATGACTATTCATTTACATTGCCTCTCCATCACTCACAACAGTACCTGCCTTCATTTACTTGCAGCTAATGCTCCACCTCATGGTCTCTGCTGAAATCTAACTCTTGGTAGCTAATTAGTTAGTAACTTCTTTACAATAGAAATAGGAAGGACAAGAAGTGTCTTTAATATGCAAATGCTTAAACTGGAGATTCAAGATAGACAGCTTGGTTCAACAGAATTTTTGAGAAGATTCAGAAGCTTAAAGAATCCAGACATTCCTCTCAACATCCTATTTCACTGGCCTAGTGACCTCTCAGAGTAACAAACCTCAGAAAGACGACTGTCTCCCACATGGACATTTTCAAGGGAAAAAAAAGAAAAAAAAAGGAGAGAAACCATGAACTAGGACAGACATATTTGTGACTTCAGGGAAGCCATATATAGAGGGAGGGAGAATTCACCAGGGTATTAATGAGGAAGATGCTAGTTGGAATAATACAGCTAACAGCTACTTTTAAATTTGGGGTCTTATTGCTGACTTACATGATCATAGATAAAACAATGCCATTCCAGTGTGAGAAACACAAGGAAAAAAAAGTCCTTGTGTACCTAGGTGCCCTTACTTCTATGGAAGGGAACAAGCTCATTTAAAAAGCCTGCTAGGTTTTAGTAATTTAAGACTAATTACTAAACACTATTAGTTGACCACTTTTAAAAATAAGTTTACTTAAACCAGTTAAAGGCATGCTTATATTAGTAAAGCATACTAAAATGATTTAAAGTCATTTAACTCATGCTCATGCTTCTTTTCCCCAAGGAAAAGCTACAAAAAAAAAAAGACTTAAATTGGCACCACTTTAAGTGAATAGTGTGTTATTCTGTTCAGATTTAGATAGCTCTTCCAAAAAGAAATTTCAGATAAGTAATTCAGATCATTAACACTCTACTAGATCACTTCCACTCCAATCAATCTTCTGAGACAGAAGTAAAATTTATTTAGAAGTACACATACTCAAAGCCACTGTCCCCTCACACACTTACTGAATTTAACAGATACTATGATAATGAGCTTGATTCACCAGTTCAGTGGGTATCCAAATATTAGCTGAAAACAGGCAATTCTTGCTTTCTTCAGATACAGGCTTCAGCATGGCACAGGTCTTAAGTAATCTTTGACTCTGAGGAGCCTGTTGAAGCAACTGACTATTAAGTTAAASAAATGCATAGTGTAGTAACTCCTTAGCAGTATGATGGAGTGCTATGGCTGCAACGAGGGTACCACCAGTACAGACACATGCCTATGCTCACTTTTGGGTAATTAGCTACAGTGCCAAAGCAAGAATCCTTTCCCACAATGCGTGTTGAACAGCTAAACTGCAGAGAGTTTAGACTCTCTAAAACTTAGAGACACTTTCAGTTAATCGTGACTAAACAAAGACTAAATCATTGTATAATCTAGGTTGGCAGGAACCTTTGGACATCACCTAAATTCCCCCTTGAAACAAAGAGCGCTAACCTTGACGTTAGACTAGGTTGCTCCAGTGCTTTATCTGATTGACTTTTGGCAGTATGGTCAGAGGTTCCCAGAGACAAATACAGTTATGCTTCGGCAATTAACATTTAGACAATAGCAACCCCCCCCMCACACACACACGCACTTTGAAAATTTTAAATTGAGAACTAGTTTCCAGTCTTCATCTGAAACAACCCAAGATGCAAACTTGGAGACCTCTCCAGGGGAGAGGCAAAGAGGAAAATTCTCCCACAAGATGCCAGCTATCTTTTTTTAAAGCCTTAAGATAGAAAAAAAAAAAAGAAAAACTGAAAGCTTTGTTAGTATTAAGTGTATTCAGGTATGTACTAAAAAAAGTAACAAACAGTGACCATTAATTCATGTCCATACAATTCTTGTAACATTGAGGGGAATAAAATACACACTGATGCTTAACCATACAACAGAAGCTATTCGGCTCAAGAGTATACTTAAGTGATTAACTACCTGAGGAAGTTAGGAGTATTATCCTTCTTTTTTTCCCCCCTCTAAAAGATGTTCTCTCTTGGCTTAGAGCAAGAACTGAGCACCTAGTAGGTACATTTCAGCAAAACATACAGTAATAGCATTTGAAAGAGGGTTAGTTATTGGTACCACTGTGCTTAGTCTCATGTTCCAATTGACACCTTGATTTTAAATACCAGCAAGTTAGTTTAAAACTGCTACTTAGAACAGTCTGGAGTCCAAAAATCATTGGCTAKTGTGGGGCAAATTCTACCACGCAGTTATAACCAAATTGAGACTTTTTGAAAACAAGAAGGAAAAAAAAGAAATCACACATTTTTCCAAAGGCTAACAGATGGTTAGAAGAGAAGTTAATACTGTTAATGCTCTCCACTGAGATAAAAACACAAGCTCAACACTTACTGTTGTTTGGCTTGTAGTTTAGATAATCAGCACACTCATACTTGTCAATGAACAAACAGGTTAGCTCAAAACCTGTCACAGAACATAACATCTCTTGTCCAGCTGGTGGTTACCAGACAGAAAAGGAATTTGYATCATCAGAAGAGGGGCAGATTACAGAAATACAGAATAAGTCAGTACAAAAGCTGACTTCATTTTATTCCATTGTTTGTGGTATGGCCTTGCTGGTCAGTCAAAAGGTGACTTCTCAGCCCACATCTGTTCCCAAAGTAACTGCCGATGTTAGCCGGCAACCCCTCACCTTCCCAGACTCCGCAGCAATGCAAGTTTTTACAGTAGTCATCAATACATACAGATATATTGAAAGGCTTGCAGATTTAACTGCATTGAGAAGCCTTGGGTTTTAACGGGCTCAAGCTTCGCAAAAGGACTGCTTTTAAATTTGTCTGTCAGACAGTGGATGAGCACACTATGCTCTGCCTCCAAGTTGTTTACAGAAGACCAGAGTTTAATGCCACATGATACCCTTCTGTACTAGCAAATGGAGCAGTATTTCCTAGTAGAGAAACCTGATGGGTCCATTATGTATTCTCAAGTTGTATACTAATCAGGACAAATATAGCTTAGGTGTATTCTCAAGTTGTATACTAATCAGGACAAATATAGCTTAGGTGTATTAATTATATCCATCCCATTGAATTAAGTTTTTCAACACATTAAAATTTCAAGCTAATATGTTGGATTTTTTTTTAGAAAAAAATTCTCTGTTGTGCTTAATGTGAGGCCTTTTATGGCAATAACTTCCTGCTAAACATTTGTGCTTTGGCTTTGATTCTTACACGCCTGAAACCTCAAAGGAAGCTTTTGGCAAGGCTAAAATATTATCTAGCACTTATGCTAGCAGATGTTTCAGGAAGGATGTTACTTCCTTTAGCAAATGTCTCATCTTGGTTTATTCCYTTTTACCAACACTAACCTAAAGATAAAAATCTACTTGCAGACTTTGCCGTACAGCTACGCTAGATATCATTCAATATATATTGCTGAAGGCAACAAACCAGACATCAAATAGCACAATCTCCAGGAAGTAACCATGAAGTTAAATAAATACTATAAGGAGGACACAATTATTTAAAACTAATTGGCACTGCTCTGCTTCTTCTACTTAAGGTTTTATAAATTTAATTGGAGTTTTTAAATTGTAATATGCCACCTTCTTTCAAAGGGGGAAAAGGAAAAGCTTACACTTAGATAAATATTAACAGAATCAGGGCTCTGAATGACTCCTTAAGGTTACTTACAAACAAATGACTTATGTACCACTGCTTAATTCTGTATGCTATTCATATGTAAATTATGCTTAAATATTTGCAAAACTAGGATAGCACCTACACTTACGGACTTTAGACCCTACTAGACAAACCATTTGTCACTCCAAGACAAAACTTATTGAGAACACAGTTATATTTTCAACATATTAAAGTTTAATACATAGATTAACAGTTTTAGAGCTGAAGAACCATCTCATTATGGCCCTCACACATTAACATTTACTTAAAGGAATTTTCAGAAGCCATCTAAAAGTAACCTCTRCTAGCTACGCAAACAATGCTGCAGTTGTCTTAACCAATTTCCCTTCCTCACTCTCCATCCTTCAGGCTTCTGAATGTGCTGAAGTGGCATTATTTCAGCAACAATTCCCACTTAAAATGTAATATTACATTCAATTTAGCTTTCACATCGAATCAGGACAGATTTTTCATCAAATCAAATAGCAGTATTAAGCACAGCTACTAAGCTTCATGGACCAACTTAAAATATTTTAACAGTTTGACATTGCTTGAGATAGCTTGATTACAGCCAGAAACTATCTGACAGGTATTTAATGGCTGTTCAACTCTAACACTTTTCTGACCAAAACCAGTCACAATCAACACAAACATCAGCATACTGTTAGTGTTCCTCCTTTTAACTGAAATTTAACACTTAAGCCTTTTAAGAAACTTTCTTWATCCTGCTGCATATCCACAAAGGAATGTCTTTTGCATCTAACAGGCAATCAAATACTTTGCACTACAGTTCATGAAATTTCTAAGTACGATAATCACATTTTTAGGTAAAATTCAATAAATACTGTTGGTATGCTAATAAAAATGCTTGCTAAGTTATTCATTAGCTTGATAGCAATGTCTGACATGATCTTGTTTGATTCTGATATCCAATTAACTTCTGAAAGAAATCAGGATTGTGGTGGAAATGCTCTTTGCATCATGAAACATTTTGATACTTAGCAATACTGATGTAGGAAGAAAAATTGCTCTGATACTACTAAACTTCAAAGGCTACAGATCTCTGCCTCCAAAGTTAAGTTACTCTCTGAGCAGCAATCGTCCCTCTGTAATGATTTCAAGCTGGCTAATGTTTGAGAGAATGGGGGGTGGGGAGGAATTCAGTTTGAGGGGGGATTTCAGATTATGGAGGTCAAGAACAAGGCTATCAGTATGACTTTCCAATTTTCACAGCATTCTAGATGCCTCGTCCCATGACAATTCTGTCATATCACCACATTTTTCTCCCCACTCTCCCATATCCTACTGGTATTTCATACATACAGTGCCACCCCTCCTCTGATGGCGAAAGCATTTAACTTCATTAGCCAAAACAAAGAGGAAGCCAACCTACCTCTTTCTTAYGAGCTCCTCTCACTTCAGCTGTCAAAATGAACAGGTCACAGAGGTCACCCTGCCCCAAATCTGGGGACTAGGCAATGCAGAACAGTGCTGAGTCCCAGGCCATATATGGTGGTGCAAAATAAAACAAGTGGCCAAATCAAATATAGCGGTAATATTCTGATCACAATACTAACGTCACTGTAATAACTAAGTTTTTATTATAAAGATTCTCTGTATGAGAGCCTTCCTCCCCTTAATCTATATATTTGAACTTTAATCATCAAAAAAGCTGATTACACAAAACAGATCTCGTATTTCCACCTGTATTCTGTACAGTAACCATTGTAGTTACTGTATGTATTCCACTTTGTTGGCAGAATAAAGCTGATATTGTACACATTCAGTATGGTAATAAACACTAAGCAAATGTTGTTCCAGAATCTGTGTCAGAGATAYTTTTCAGCAGCCCTATAAGCTATGCCCCTTTGGGGAAGGGGCAGAGGGGAAGCTGTTTATTAAAGCACTTGCCTTAAAGAGCTACTGTGCTACACAAACACACACACACACAATAAAACCTGAATCCCTAGGATATCCTTTGCTTTAAGCAAAGGAGCAGAAACAATATAGAGATAATTTAGTAACAAGCTCTTTGTTACAAGTACTTAGCATCTGTAGCTTCCTCACTTCAAGTTAGTAGAGCTTCTCTCTACAGTTCATGAGCATGTGTATGCCTCTGCAAAATAGAAACCATATCAGCAACATTAGAAATTTGACAAGTCATAGTCTCATCACACATTTCATACTATTTTTTAATTTGCAGTTTGAGTGGCAGTACCAAAGAGACCTATCTGCTGCATCTCCTAGGGTGAAATTGCAATTTGACTAGCAAGAACTCAGACTGAGCAGGTGCTCCAAACACTACTGGAACTGCATCTGTGAGCAGTTACAGTAAACTAAACTATTCAACATGAGCAGCATTTATGTGACCTGATACGTACACATGTATAAAACTCAGGTTTAAAGGTTAAGCTTTTAACTAGACATCTTAAAACAGGTTCAAGACAGGTACTGATGCAAGCCTAAAAGGCTAACCTTATCACAATATTCCATAAAAGATTTCATACAGTGGTTCAGATTACAAAATAAGAGAATCAGATGAATCGTAAAAGATCAGACCAGAAGCTCACGGGGCCCAGGCCACCATCAGAGGCAAGGTATAGCAACAGATGCACAGGGAGAGGCTTATTCATGAAACAAGCATTATTATAGTTCTCTCTAGAATGCTCTCAACCTCTGACTATTTGCAGCTCACCAGTCCTCTGTACCAAAGGGTGCATCTTTGCACACAGGAAAATTTAAATGACATTTCCATGATCCCATTCAGTGCCTAAAACTTTAGCAGCTACTACATGGGAGAAGTTTCCACAGTTTAACTACCTTTTTGGTAAGAACTGTTCCTCCAGTTTGGAATCCACCACTTCACAACTAGCATTTATGGTCTTGCTTCTAGTTTCCATTTTGGAAGAAAACCAGAAGTGTCCCTACTTCTCCCAACTGTTAAGAGTTTAAGAGTCTTCTATTATATTTTTCCCCCTTTTAGAAGGTCATTTCATACTTTTCTCCCTTTTCCAAGGAGACTGGGAAAAAAAAAAAAACAAGACAGCAATACATACAGAACTACAAATACAGGCTTGCAATGGACTTTGACAATGACACAATAGCACTCTTCTACTCAGAGAAGGAGGAATAATTCCTAGAATTCAATGGCTTTCAAAGCTGCTGCACACTGGAACTGTTTTAACAGAACTTCCCAAAATCCCTAAAAAATCTCAACTCATACAAGTAATTCAGCTCAGAGCTCATGCTATGTCTATAGTAAATTAGGATTCCCAAACATAACACATTAATCTACAAGGAATTTTACCTACTATCATTCAAGTTATTACAGAATCATGAAGTACTGTGGCAGTAAAGGTGAAAAGCTGCAGGAGTGGATTAGTATGACTAAACTCATGTTGCTATTTCACTTACTCTGTTCAACATAATTATAAATAATTTAGAAAGAGTTCCAGCCAAATTTTTGTGGGACTTTATTCTGAAAACTTACAAACTCCTCTTGAAAATGAAAACAGGAATATTTGCAATACAGTCCTTTCCAAATTAGACCCCCCTGAATCACTAACAGCTGTAAGGCATGGTTTTGCCTTATCAAGATTCATAGTCTTACTCAATCATCTCTTATCTGTAAGTCTAACAGTTTATCCCTTSCAATTCTATCAGTCTGCAGTTTGCCAACTATCTTCAGGAACCCTTCCGAAAGTTATCAGCATAGGAAGAATGCAGCCTGTTTTCTTGATATTCCCCAACAGYGCAAGTAGCAACTGTACCCCAATCAACAGGCTTGTTAGTTGCAACGGAGTTTTAGTGACAGCTCTTTCTTTAAAGCAACTGATTTGTTAGACTTCAAACATCTGCTACCCCAAATTACGATGGCTACCTCAGCTCTGTTACTCATCCACCTTGTGAGATATTAGTTAGCATAGCACTACACCTTCCTAAACATTGAATTTAATGGTTTGGTAACTCCCTGCACCAAGGAATGGCTTATAAGCATCCAAATAAGCAGTTATTTCATTAAATAAAAACTGTTACAGTTTAATGMACAAGAATTAACTGTATCATCTCCTAACAACACTTGTATATACAACTTATCTGAGAAAGTATCTGCAAAGAGTATCATAGAATCCAGGGAGCAAATGGGACAATAGACAGAAGTCATGTAATTCCTCAGAAGAGATAGGGTACGTTAGATAATTTAAGATTTCTTCGGAAAAAGTGAAAAATACATGATTAGATGAACTAAGAAGCAACAAGTTATTACTACAAAGTGATGCTTGCAGGTTTGGAGGATTTTAATTAAAGTAAAAGGCTAAACTATTCTTCCAAATCAGCAAAAATCATGTCTTATATCTAAAATGGTACTGTGACTCACCTCCCTTATAATAAAAGGGAATGTTAACAGACTATCCTTTCCTTAAGGGAAAGGCATTTGCAACTAAACAAACCTCTTTTTAAGTAATATATGGAATTCACTACGAAATCAAAYAGTTATTTAAATGCATGATACTATCCCCAGTTGTTTTAAGCATGAAACAAATATGGGGAYAATATCTCACACCAAATGTAAGGGGTGATGTCTGCCCTGTTACAAGACAGTTACTATTTTTAAAAAGAAAAGGTCTGGACAACTAAGTCATTATAACMCCACCTTCACTGCTTTCCTCTGAGCCACTCTTATGGCCAGCTATCATAGTCTGTCTAGACAGGAGTTGCTTTTGTTCTATTAAATTTAAATTTGATTTCTTAAACCTATTTTTAAGGTGAGATGTAGTTTGTAATCTGGGTTCTCAAACAGGAAACTACATAAATGGAAATATACTTGAAGGTAAACTTAAAACTTACTCAGATATGCAAAATAAAAAGTCTCCCTAAACTTAATAGAAGTAGACACCAAATGCAAGTTACCAAACTCCAGCACTAACAAGAAACATCTCAGTAACTGTACATACCTGTTTGTTTTAGATTCAATCAGCCCCATTTCCTTAAAAGTCACAGAAGCTCAACTATAGCTGAAGTCTGCTTTTTAAGTATGTGTTTATGGGGTGGGGGAGGAAACATTCCTGTATTAAGCCCTTTTGGATGCCTCTCTCTCTTCCCATAAAAGAGAGCCAGGAAGTTTCTGAACGCTTCCTCCATGCCTTTTACAAGGCTGGGAAGTGAAGCAGAAGGGAGCTTGAAGTTGCTCAGCCTCTCCCTTCCAAGCAATGTCACACCTGGATGTTATCTTGCATACAGTGTGAGAGCACTTAGCCTACTAAGAAAAACACCCACAGAAGAGTGGAAGTAAGGCTTAAAAAGACACAGAGATCTGGAAGTTAAGACAGTAACAGAGAAGAGCTCTAGCATTACCTCTTACAGCCACACACAGAAACAAGAACTGTTACCTACATGCACCTATGCTGCAATGGCACTACTTATGTAATCACATCACAGCTAGTTTTAAGTCAGCTTGTCCAAGTTCTGCCAAGCGTGCAGGCATGCAAACTAACATTAAAGACTATTCACTCAGCTTCTTGAGATTTCACAGATCACACCAAACTTCATGAGGCCATGCTAGTGTAAGCTAGGTTCACTATTATTTAGGCATCTTGTTTAGACTGTTAGTGACCTACTTCATATGGGTAATATACACACATATACACACACAATGAGTGACTCCCAAGAAATTCTCACGATCTCTGAACCTTTGGGTTTCCCATTTCATAACTGCTAATTCTCTGCAAAGTGTTTATAAAAATACTTAGAGTTAATATGTTAGTTACCTCACATCTGTTCCAAGCGATTAAATCATTACATGCTTGCAAAGTCCTATTATACAGCCTCCCACGCTTACAATATTTTTGTTGATTTCTAAAATGCCAATTGCATTTCCAGTCATTTCAAGTATTTTGGCAGTGCTAAAGCAGGCAAAAGCTGCTTTGATCACAGAATAGTGTTTAGCACTACATGYTGCATTACTATGCTATAATGTTCTTAAATATGTCAACCAACYCAAAGGTTCAATTTGGACTAGACAGACACTACTATTCCAGGAAGAGATAACCATGAAAAAGTTAAAGCTAGTAAGTAGTAAGAAACTAAGTTTCAAGAAGTATATGAACAAGCTAAAGCTTAAAACTTTACTAGTTTAAACTTTACTTGCYACAGCACAACAGTTAACCCTTAGAAGGCTTTAGAAAGCAAGTACATTTCCATATGAGTTTCAGTGAAGTTGTTTACCTTATTTTTCTCACCTAAGCAGCTATGCTTGGTTCACTGTGCAATGCAGAAAGAACAGGTTGTCTAGAATATGATTTTTCCTAAAACCTCTTATATTTTTAATTTAAAAAATTAAACATGATTGCTACTATGAATTTGTTTGCTACYAGTAAGAATAATCACTTAACTGTTCTAAAATTAGTCGTTTATTTTTAGCGGAGAGAAAGGGGAGTGCTAGAATGACTTACGAAGATGCATACCATAAGCATGCAGTAAGCAACAAACCACCATTAAACACTAGTAAGTTTTAAAGTCTACATACTACCCAAAGCCAWCAGAAGAAAAGCACTCCAAGGCACCTGAAGTGCACCAGCCACAGAATACTGAAGGTTACATATACTCYGTTTTGAGTTCAGCTTCCTGAAGTTAAAATGTTCATCTCTTATCTACAAAAWTACTGAAACTAACCTAACAAGTTTTGATGTAACTAAAGGAATTAGGGTAGGCCAACATTTAACCTGCGTACTGCACAGAACTCCTCTGCCCCTGGAAAGGCAAACTGGCATAAAAGTCCTTAAGTTTGTTGAGGTTGAGACTCCATTAGTATCACTCAGACACTCACAAGAAGTTTTTCCCCCACCCTCCCCTTTCAGATTTCCTTAAAAAATAAGTAGYATTAAAACAATGATTAAGTGGAAAGTTATAGTTAAAACGAGTTCTTTCTTTAAAATTACCTCATCAACGGTATACATCCTTGCGGCATGAAGCCTGAGAAGTGAAGCATCCTGTGCCAACCACAGAGCTGGGCTGCTGCAGTTCGGCACGCAAGAGTTAAGAAAACTTTGTCAAAGGACTTAGCGAGCCAGGGTAAGTTAAACTGCCAGACATCTTCAGCTATACTTAAGGCTTTGTAGCGAGARAGCTCTAATCTAGCCCCTCCAGGAAAGGGGACATCCCCACTGGCGAGGGAGCACCTACGGAGCGCAAGTTATCGGGAGGCTGTTTCTGCCGTGCCCGCACCGTGCTCCGAGGTCCGCTCCAACCCTCCTGCGCAGGGGCACGAGGCGGGTGCTGCCAGCGGGAAGGCAGCTCCCCCCGCCAGCCCGCAAGGCCGGCACCGGCGCGGTCCCCAACCCGCCTCCCGGCGCGGCCGCCGCC